>NC_072494.1:11402500-11745000 GCF_027574615.1 Eptesicus fuscus
TGAGGCCCGCAGCACATCCCGGAGCCCCCGGGAGGAGGAGGGGCCGCCGCCCCCACCGGTGCTTCCCTGGAGGCGGCACCTCTCCCTGGGGAGCCGGCACCCGGGCGACAAGCCGGCCCACCGCCGCTTCCGCCGGCTCCACCACCCCATGGCCGTGGACCTCGGGGAGCTGGACAGCCTGATGGCCAGCATCATGGATGCGCCCACCATCTGCCCGGACTGCGGGGAGAGCTTCAGCCCGGGCGCCGCCTTCCTGCAGCACCAGCGCATCCACCGCCTGGCGGAGGCGGCCGCCGCGGTCAGCCTGGAGCCCTTCGGCCTGGCGGCGGAGTGCGGCGCGGTGGTGGGCGTGGCGGGGGGCTTCGGCCCGGGCCCCGCCTTGGCCCGGCCCCCGCGCGAGAAGCCCTTCCGCTGCGGGGAGTGCGGCAAGGGCTTCAGCCGCAACACCTACCTGACCAACCACCTGCGCCTGCACACGGGCGAGCGGCCCAACCTGTGCGCGGACTGCGGCAAGAGCTTCAGCTGGCGCGCGGACCTGCTCAAGCACCGGCGGCTGCACACGGGCGAGAAGCCCTACCCGTGCCCCGAGTGCGGGGAGGCCTTCAGCCTCAGCTCGCACCTGCTGAGCCACCGGCGCGCGCACGCGGCGGCCAGCGGCGCGGGGCCGGCGGCGCTGCGGCCCTTCGCCTGCGGGGAGTGCGGCAAGGGCTTCGTGCGCCGCTCGCACCTGGCCAACCACCAGCGCATCCACACGGGCGAGAAGCCGCACGGCTGCGGCGAGTGCGGCAAGCGCTTCAGCTGGCGCTCGGACCTGGTGAAGCACCAGCGCGTGCACACGGGCGAGAAGCCCTACATGTGCTCCGAGTGCGGCGAGACCTTCAGCGTCAGCTCGCACCTCTTCACGCACAAGCGCACGCACTCGGGCGAGCGGCCCTACGTGTGCCGCGAGTGCGGCAAGGGCTTCGGCCGCAACTCGCACCTGGTCAACCACCTGCGCGTGCACACGGGCGAGAAGCCCTTCCGCTGCGGCCAGTGCGAGAAGCGCTTCAGCGACTTCTCCACGCTCACGCAGCACCAGCGCACGCACACGGGCGAGAAGCCCTACACGTGCATCGAGTGCGGCAAGAGCTTCATCCAGAGCTCGCACCTCATCCGCCACCGCCGCATCCACACGGGCAACAAGCCGCACAAGTGCGCGGGCTGCGGCAAGGGCTTCCGCTACAAGACGCACCTGGCGCAGCACCAGAAGCTGCACCTGTGCTAGGGCCGGGCGGCGGCGGCGGCGGCGGCGGGGGCTGCCCCCGCGGGAGCTGGTGGGGTGTAAGTATCCCGGGGACAGACCCCGTAGAAAGGCACGGGAAGGGCGGGAGGGACAATCTGAGAGGGCTGGGGGACGCTTTTGGTGTTAGGGGGTCCCTAAGGGGAGCATTCAGAGGCGTTCTTTTGGTGCTATATTTGGGGACAACGAAGGAATGTTTTTGGAGATGTGCTTGGGCGTGCTGGCTTCTCAGACACTCTAGGGGCTGAGCGGGCACTTTGAGGACCCCGAGGAAATGGGGTTCGGGGTGGGGGAGGGAACAGGGTGGCAGGCAGCGAGTAGGTTGGGCTGTGATGTTCTGTGGGAATCGGGAGGGAGTGGTTGGAGTGAGGATCATGGGGTAAAATAAAAGGCAGGTGTGAATAATTCTATCCTGGTTGTACCAGGTGTGAAGCCACTGTTTGCCCTGCCGCCCCCCCCCCCCCCCCCCCCCCCCACACACACACACATCAGCTCGAGTCCCACGAAAAGCAGAGGAACCTTGCCATCCTGGAGGAGGATATACCCTGCGCTCTCCTCTCTCTGAGCCACAGTTAGCTGCTATTTTGAGGCATCCAGGGGAAGCTGGGCAGAAAAGCTGCACACCCTCATTTCCAAGGTGAAACTCAGACCTTCATTCATAGCTGGTTTTCAGATCTAGGAAATCCGGTTCTTTGCTGCTTCCTCTGAAACGGCCTGGTTTCGTGCTGGGCCAGGGTGGTCTGTGGGTGAGCAGGCCCTGCCCCCAGGGTCAGGTGTGTGCCTGGCTCCGTGTTTCCTTCAGGCCTCACCTGTGATCTACCTGCGGGGACAGGGAACCATCCCGGCTCTGGGCGGCTTTCCCTTTGCCGGCTCAGCTGGGTGCTTATTCCAGGTGAACCTCAGGCCATCCACAGGGGCCCCGTGACCTGCTACAAAGGTCAGCGCGCTCAAGAGCTTTGCCAAGTTCACATGTTGGGGGGCAAGGTTCCTTTGTCTCATTTGCTTTGTATTTGTGTACCCCCCCCCACCCGGTAGTGATGGGGGAGCTCATGGAACCCCCACCTTCACTCCTATGGACCTGGGCTCCGGTCTGAGTAGAAACTTTTTTTTTTTTTTACACGAAGGCACAGTAGAAAGCTCCAGGCTTCACACACGGAGGGCACAAGCAGGGAGAGGTGTAAATGCAGATACTGCCAAGTAGCACAAGCCGCGAATGTTTCCTGGTTCTACAAATGCCAAGCTCGCACTTTCACATTTGTAAAGTGCTTTACGCGTTTCAGTGATTGTTAGTTGCTCCTCACATCTGTGAGGTGGATCAGGGTTGTGACCCCTGTCTGGGGGAAGGCCTGGGGACGAGAGGGCTGAAGGCTGCTCTGAGGAGAGGCTGTGACAGTGTGGACAGCTGTGGTCTGACCTTTTGTGCTCCCAGCTGCCAGGAAGACTTACCGTTGTGATTTACATAATGAAACGAGGACGCTGAGAATGCGTACGCGTGATGGATCACTTAAGGCTGGTCTGGAAGGGCCACAGATGTCCTCGCTGACACAGCTGGGCTTTGTCCCATCAGTAGGGTGTCCTGGGCGTGTTACAGGTCCTGTGGGGCTGTGGTTAGATGACTCCCGAGTAGATTTCAGTTCCCTGGGCTGAGCCCCTCCCCCGGCTTAGCCTCTAGAAGTCAGAGTGGTGGGAGGCAGCCTTGTTTTCTCACTCGGGATGGGTACCCTGTACTTTTTCACGGAGGCATCGTCACAAACTGCTGGATACACACGAAGGGAAAACAACCACAAGGTTGTTCTTACAATTCAGCAAATTTTCTGGGGATGCCGGCCATTGATACTTGATTCGTTGTCTTCTAGCAAAGAACCTCTTTGGGGGGCTGTAGGGAAAGCATGTTTATGTCATTATAAAAACACTTTTTAAAAGAATGCTGAGAATTCTGGGCTTGTATGATGCTTGTTGATCTTGCCCTCTTAATCAGGGGATTGTTATTCACAAATGCAAATAGATTTTCAAAATATAGTTTTGGAAGACACGAATTGTTCTTTTAAAATGTTCTTTTAGTTGAGAGTAACACGAGCAACGCAAGTGTCCGTTATTTATTCTGAATTGTATGGTCTGAATATGAAGTGTATGAGACTCACCTGAAAATGATATGGCCCATTTGTAGGTAATCTTGTTCCTTTTTCCACGCACATCTACCTCTTCCAGCTGTTTTCGGTTCTCCCAAGTCTGTGCCTGTGACGTCGCATCAAACTTTTGCTTCTTCATGGGCTGACGCTCCACCTTATGGGCTATGTGGCCTTTTGCTGCCATTGCGCAGTCTCGCCCGCGTCAATGACGTTACCTATTGGCAGCTTTTGAGAAAGGCCTCGACGGGGAGAGGCGATGGAAGCTAATGTAATTTAGAGGCAGTGGGAATCTTTGGGTTTCACTGGCCTCTGTTGTTCTTTCTGTTCCCGCGGCTAAGAAGAGACAGCGACTGCTCCCGTGTCCCCTCCGTGAGCAGCCCAGCCATCCACGCCCGCTCTCACGGGGCGTCGCAAACGTGATTCCATTTTCCTTACAGTCAATCCTTCAGGGAACGCACCTGCATTGAGTGAAAATGAAATGCGTTCAGGGGTTGGTTTCTTGGATTTACTTTTAAAAGGACCATGTTTCTCAAGCAAACGCCGTTCCCCGCGGTTCACCCTTACCAATGTTAACCGGAAGACTCCATCTGCCAGCTCATGACGGAAGCTGGGGGCAAGTGTATCATTTGCTTCCTGGGAGTATGGTCAAGCGCGGGCTGCGCTTTCCCGAGCAGAACCGGGCGTAGATTGAACAGGTGAAACGGCTTGCCGGCTTCGGGAGCTCCGAGTTGGAAGGAGATGACTGGTGAACCCCTTGAACCATGTGGTCTCTTGGAGACCGAGAGGCTGTGCATCTGTGAAACAGTGCAAATGGAGAACCTGTGCTCACACACCATCGGAACTGAGCTTCTGAGGTCCGTGCGCCCCTTCACTGTGATGTTACTTTACAGCTGATTGTTCAAATGGTGAATAATTTAATGACCCTAAAAGTAACTGGTTTTATGTGTGTGTGCTTGTGTATGTGAGAACTGCCTTATTTTCCCAGGTTGTTTTATTTAATGATGGTTCCCTGGACAGCATTCTGGTGTTCAAGCAGCCAGTATGGAATATGTGTCATTAAATCCACGTCAGTCTTTCACCGTGCCGTTCTTTATTCTTTCTTTGTCACCATTCGACGTCAGGTCACTCCGTGGAAGCTGTGCTCACCAGTGCAAGTAGAGTTGTAAAATACTAGAGGCCCGGTGCACAAAATTCATGCAAGGGGCTCAGCCCCTGCGGCCGAGGCGGCTGCCTCTGCCCCAGTCCCCCCATTGCCACAGCTTCGTCTGGAAGGTCGTCCGGTCGGTCGTCCGGTCTAATTAGAATATTATGCTTTTATTATTATAGTTTCTGGTAGAACAGGGGTCAGCAAACTGCCAAATCCAGCCTGCGTCTTTTTGTAGGTAAAATTGTATTGGAACACAGCCAGGCCCATACACAGTGTCTGTGGCTGCTTTTGGACCTCAGTGGGCAGGTTGAGTAGTTGGGACAGGGGGTCTCCATGGTCCACAATCCTACAATATTTACTGTCTGGTTCTTTACAGAAAACAGCTCCTGTGTTAGAATATTCAGGTGGAACAAATCATCCCGGGGTTGGCTGATGTCTAAATGGTCTTCCCATTCTAACCAGTAAACCATCACAGCACTTCTGCACTGATGCAGCTCTGAGATGTTGGGAATGTGTTAATGTTGTGCTATTGGTATCGGTCTCCAAAGATCTGTGTCTCACTCCTTGTGAGAACCAGTCCGTGGGAAATTTTGGCTGTGGGCAGGGGAAGGTAGTTCTGGAGAAAGGGAGGCAGTCTTAGGTCTTACCTCTAATCTATTTCTCAAAAAACGTATTCCTGAATCACCTAACAACGTCTTTTCTTTCCCCCAGTTCTCAGAAATGTAACTTAATGGCCACTGATAATACTGAATGCAACTTATCAGCTAACACCGGCCTTTGGCTTGAAGTATTTTTTAGCTAGTCTCTGCCCAACCTCGTAGAAACAGCGAGATAGCAGTTTGTAAGGAAGGGATTCAGAAGGAAAAGGAGAGCAAGCATGAAAAACACCTTATTTTCGTGTAATGGCCAGGGCTACCTCCTGGGTGAGTGCCCACAAGCCCTTTCCCTGCTGAGCAGAGCCAGCGAGTGCCGGGCCCTGTCCTGCAGGGAGGCGGCCGGTACTGTGACCACAGCGTTCCTTCCCAAGCCTGACTCTTCTAGGTTGGAGAACCACCATCTAGCTCCTGGGCCCTGGGAAAACTACAGGTGTCTCCTGGGAAAATGATAAGAAAACCAAGTCAGTGCCCTGGGCGGGCAGCAGGGCACCTGGTCTGGCCCCCCCCCCCCCTCCCCCCCCGGAGGGATGCTCGGCCTGCGTGCTGTTAGGGCAGGCCCCTGCCCACGGGCCCGTTCAAGAAGCTGTATTTTGGTCAACGTGGAATTCTTGGAGCTTCATTAGTTTAATACCGAGGTTTTCTTAGCCTTAACTGCACAGAATTACCTGGAAAGCTGTAAAAACAAACAAAACCAAACTGTTCAGAGATTGGGTAACTGGTCTGGGGTAAAGTCCAATTACCTGTAATTTTACAAACGCTTCCCAGTCGATCTTAACGGGCAGCCGGATGGAGGCGTGTGGGACCAGTTAGGCGCCGCCTTTCATCGCGGGAAGACTAAGCCTCCAGTCCTCCCCTCTGCGGCGGGCATTGGCGGAGGCCCAGGCGAGGCTGCCTGTGGACTCTTGGTAGGCCTGCCTTCCACACACGCCTTCCCCAAACAGTTACAGACAACCAGGCGGGGCGAGGGACAACACCGCTCTTTGAAGTTCACCAGATAAAGCCAGATGGCCATTGCGGGCTGCAGCTGGCCCTCCTTCGTTGGTCTCTGTCAATCAGACTGCCATCTCCCCTTCTGCTTTTAAAAAAATGTTTATTATTATTATGTACAGTATTGGTGTCAGGTGTACAGCTTAATACTTTACCTCAGTGGTTCTCAACCTTTCTAATGCCGCAACCCTTTAATACAGTTCCTCATGTTTTGGTGACCCCAACCATAAAATTATTTTTGTTGCTGCTTCATAACTGTTAATTTTGCTACTGTTATGAATCGTAATGTAAATATCTGTGTTTTCCGATGGTCTTAGGCGACCCTGCTAGCTGTTCTCAACCTGTGGGACCCACAGGTTGAGAACCGCTGCTGTAGAGCCTAAGTTATGAAGTAGCAACGAAAATCATTTTATGGTTGGGGGTCACCACAACATGAGGAACTGTATTAAAGGGTCGCGGCATTAGAAAGGTTGAGAACCACTGCTTTACCTAGTACCCGCCTCAGTATTTCCAGCACCACACGTAGCTATCACACTATTACTGACTAGGTAGCCTATGCTGTAATTATCCCTGTGACTATTTTCTAACTACCAATTTGTGCTTCTTAGTCCCTCCACCTCTTTCACCCAGTGCCCCCACACCCCTCTGGGAGCCCCTGGCTCTGTGTTGTTTTTTTTTTTAATTGATTTTTTTACAGAGAGGAAGGTAGAGGGATAGAGAGCTAGAAACATCGATCAGCTGCCTTCTTCACCCCCCACCACTGGGGATGTGCCCGCAACCAAGGTACATGCCCTTGACCGGAATCGAACCTGGGACCTTTCAGTCCACAGGCCGACGCTCTATCCACTGAGCCAAACCGGTTTTGGCCCCCGGCTCTGTTTTTATGAGTCTGTTTCTTCATTTGCTGCCTGGGCTCACTTATCAACCCCAAACTCCGTGCCTCACTCCTGTTCTCAGCTGCTCTGGGCAAGGGCGGTTCCTAACCTTTGCCCCGGAAGGGAAAGGAGCGGAGCACGCCCAGCAGGTCTCCGGTGTGAAGGGACTAGCATCGGGCTCTTGTTTCCCCGGGCAGAGCTCCAAGTGTCTGCAGACCACAGTTCCCTGCCGCCCGCCTGTGTTTTCAAGGTCACCTCTGCTAACCCAAAGCACACTGCAATGGCTTTCAATCATCATCTGCCCCGGTGAGATCCGGCCCCTGTTCACCGCCCTCTCTGCGTCCACCCGGTGACCTGCCTCATCACAGCAGCTGGGAGGCTCAGGTTTGGAAACCATAGGTGGGTGGCAAGGTGTTCCACGTACCAAGTTGCCTTGTGCTTGACAAAAGGTATCCGGTATGTGCCGGATCAAGCCGGCATTCCCACACGTGTAGAGGGTTTCATCCTGAACGAAGGGGTGACAGCCCTGGGCCTCACCGGTTACTGGAGAGCAGGGATTCCATTCCGTGGAAGCAGTTCATTCATTCACAGGAGATCTTCCCCCGAGATCCCTCCCCTGGCCCGAGGGCTGGAGTGATTCTTCTGCAGGGAAGTTCCCATAAGACCCCGTACATGTTTCCTGGGTACAGGGGGCCTACCCGCTTAAGTGCTGTGGCTTTTAAGAGCAGAGACCCCAAGAAGTTCATTCATAAACATGCGGAGTGGGCATGTGCTGGGTTAGTGCTCGATGCTGGGGTACAGGTGTGAGGTGGGGGGAAGCTCACAAGTTTCGCACTCCAGCGGGGTGAAGGGGAAGGCTGATGTTCCCTGCCTCGCATCACAACCAGCTTCCTTGGAGTGAATTAGTTTGCAAACTGTAAGAATGAGTTTGGGGGTCTGGCCCTGGTGGGATAAGGGGAGAAGAGGAGAAATTTCTCAATAAGGCTTCACGTATTATTCCTGGGCAAGACGGTACCTTCACAAAGGCTCAGGGTGAACTGTAGGTTGGGGTCACTGCTGCTGCAATCCAGGCAGTGTCCATGTTGCCTGGCTGTGCTGGGCGGGGGAAGGTGGGTGACCTTGGAAAGGCTTGCTAAAGAGCTGGCTAGGCTAGACATTTTTTTTTAAAGAACATGTTTGTTTTTTTAAAAATATATTTATTGATTTCAGAGAGGAAGGAAGAGGAAGAGAGAGATGGAAATATCAATGATGAGAGAGAATCATTGATCGGCTGCCTCCTGCATGCCCCTACGGGGCCGAGGTGTTGTATGGCAGCTCCCAGGAGCCTAGGAGGGGAGAGGCAGATGCTCACATGCAGACTGTGTCCTCTGGGATCCCAGCTCCTGGGGAAGGAGAGGAGGAGGTGCGAGGCCATGGCCTTCACTTTCCCGGGGACAGAGGAGGAAACAAACGAGGAACCAGCACGCCTGTCCCTCCGAGGGCCTGCTGTGCTGGGGAGAGTGCGGGGAAGGGCTTTGGTGTTCACCGGCTGTGGTCCTGAGCAAGGCTCCGATTTTTCTGGGCCTCTGTTTCCTCTTCAGGAGGCACTATCTCCATGAACTCTGCCTACTCTGATGCCTAGCGGTTGTCAAAGAGCTTAGAACCCACTCGGTAAGCACCCATGGCTTAAATCCATAGCTTCACGAAAGAAGGAGAACGGGATGGGTTTGTGCTCTCAGAGGCAGGAGAGAACTGATATTTGGGAGGGGTCCTGTTGGTCCTGGCCTTGGTCCTCTACAACTAGAGGGGTATTAAGCCCCTTCACAGGTGAGGTGCAGGTGCCAGGAGACTGGGAAGAGTTAGGAAGCCACATTCCCAGCTTTGGCTTCCCACTAACAAACCAAGACTCAAGGGGAGGACTGTTATCGGCAAGGCTAGCTGCAGAAGTATGGAGGTGCCCAAGGAAACCACCCGACCTACAGCTGCCCAGTGTCCCCGGGAACAGAACTTAGAAATGGGCCACACCTTCCCTCGGCAGATACGGAAACAGACCCAGGTAAGTGAAGGAATTGTCTCACCTCGACGGCAAACTTGAACGAGAACCTATTTTCACTCTCTTCGCGCAGGACCCGCATTCCACAAGCTGAGGTTGGATGGGCTGGGACTATATGGGGTCCACAGAAGGCTCAGGGGGCTGGGGTGCCGGTTTAGCCTGCCTCTGCCTGTCCCACCCCCACGTCACACATGTGTTGGTAGGGCGGCCTCCGGGCTCCGCGCCTTCTTGGCCCCGAGGGGGCTGTGCCTCCGCCTCCCCCTTTCTCAGCGCTGAGCTCTCAGGCCAAGCTCAGGGGGCTGTGGAGCACAACCTTGTCTTTCTTAGGAGACAACTCGTACTTGGACGACCTTCACTCCGCTCCCTAAAATCCTGTTGTTGTTGTTTTCCTGGCCACAGTCCCTTTCTGTAAGAACACTGCCTGCCTTCTTTCCTTCATTCCCTGTGTTGATTGAGTGTTGACTTGGAGCCAGATGTGGGGATACAGCTGGGCACAGGTGGTCAGTACCGGGTCCCCGTGGTGCCCTCCCAAAGTCCACAGTGAAGTCCGGGAGACAGGTTAATAAGCAGCCGCCCCGGACCGTGACAGGTGCCTAGCGGGGGCACACTGCACCCCTCCCTGGAAAACTGGCGACTCCTGCAAGCTCGGAGAGGGAGGGGTGCCAAGGGGACGGACTGTGTTGCAGACAGGAGTAACTCATTTCCCTCATATGCCCGTAATCGCATTACTTGTATTGCTGAAGGACTTTGAGTTGGCGAAATTTAAACCCAAACATTGTTTTCTTACTATATCTATGTCCAATTAGCACCGGATGGTAGTAAATGCCAGTTTTTATTTAAATATATTTATTGATTTTTTAGAGAGAGGAAGGGAGAAGGATAGAGAGTTAGAAACATCGATGAGAGAGAAACATCCATCAGCTGCCTCCTGCACACCCCCCACCGGAGATGTGCCCGCAACCAAGGTACATGCCCTTGACCGGAATCGAACCTGGGACCTTCCAGTCCGAAGGCCGATGCTCTATCCACTGAGCCAAACCGGTTTCAGCGTAAATGCCAGTTTTTAAAATTAATCATTAAATTCTGTTCACGGTGTCATCTTCAATGCCACACCTAGAGGGAGCTGCCTCAAGAACTGTGTAGTAACTACGCCAAGTAAAATCTGAAAGGATCCCAACCAGTTTAGAAATAGACAGTATTCCAATCCCATGACTCCTTATAATAAAAGTCTCCATCTGTGAATGGGAAAAAAAAAAAAAAAGGCAGCGGAATCGGAGGGTCTGCGAGGCGCTTGGGGTCCAGCCGGCGGAGGCTCAGGCGTTGAACCCAGATTGGCACGCGGGCTGCTGTGCGGGTGAACCGCCCTGGCGCTCAGCGCTCTGCTGCCGCCGCCGCACCTGCCCGCCCCGTCCAGCAGCGCAGCCCGCGCCGGCAGAGGGCGCTGCGGGGCGCGGGGATGGGCGCCAGCTCCTGTCGCTAAGGTCGCTCTCAGGCAGGTCCGCGTCGCGTGGGGTGCGGGGACGTGATGACGGACATCCTGCGGTCCTCGACGAGGGGGGCCCCTCTAACGGGTCAGTGAAGAGTCAGCAGGCTGGGGGCCAGGGCTCAGGGGCCAGGGCTGGGGACAGTCGGGTCTGCGGGGCGTGGTGCTCCAGATGAGCTGGTGCGGGTGTTGGTGGCGGGGGCGGGGGCGTGTGCGGCTCCCGGTGGCCGGGAGGAGCGCTGGGCGAGGCGGTGGCGGCGAGTGCCGCCCCCAGGGGCTCTCGTGGCTGCTGCCTGGCCCTCGCGGCTTTCAGTGTGTACGCTCAGTTGGTTTTATTTTATTTTATTTTTTTAAAATATATTTTATTGATTTTTTACAGAGAAGAAGGGAGAGGGATAGAGAGCCAGAAAAACATCAATGAGAGAGAAACATTGACCAGCTGCCCCCCCCCCCCCGCACACCCCCCACCGGGGATGTGCCCGAAACCAATGTACATGCCCTTGACCGGAATCGAACCCAGGACCCTTCAGTCCGCAGGCCGACGCTCTATCCACTGAGCCAAACCGGTTTCAGCGGTTTCACTTTTTTAACTTTTTTGACATCACCCTTTTTTATCGTTCATGAACTACTGATCACAGACAGAAAGGCTGTGCCAGAAAGATTTAGTTCTGCATTTTAGGTCAATGCCAATATTTGAGAGTCAGGCCTGACAGAGAGCAGTAGTAAGTGCTAGATAGAAGGGAAAAAGGAGAAAGACTGTAAGTCTGGAGTATTATAGCCCATATTCCCAGGGGTCGGATTTAAATGAGAATACCCCTATTTAGGAGTGTAGGTCTTTTATGATCTTACAGATTTGAACTTGAAATGTGTGCTAGAGTTTAAGAAGTTGATAAGAAAACATTTTATTTGGAAAATTAAGGGTAAAACGGCTGTTTAATTTCTTCATACAAATTGGGCTTTAAACGCATAGTGCATTTGACTAGCATACTTAAATACTATACCCTCCAAATATTTAAAAAATGTTCTTACTGATTTTGGACAGGAAGGGAGAGGGAGAGAAACATTGATGTGAGAGAGACACATTGATTGACTGCCTCTTGCATGGGCGGGATCTAATTTGCAACTCAGGTACATGACCTTGACCAGGAATTGAACCTGAGACCCTTCAGTGTGGGGCCGACGCTCTAACCATTCAGCAACACCAGCCAGGGCTGTATATATGTAGTAATTTTTAGACTCTAAATTTTGTGCTATGGGCCCTGAGACTAATACAATGCATAGTAAGTACAGTGTATGGTATAGGAATGATAGGGGAGTTCAGAGTTTATTTAAGAAAAACAACTAATAATAATTATTTTACCTATAATAGCACACTACACTTTTTTACTAAAGCCTTGATTAAGAATTCTTTTAAAACCACACACCCTGCCATACTGTACCATTCATGTGCAACATAGATGGAGCAATTTTCATGAATGCATAAAGTGTTAGAGATTTTTAAATTAATTAGAGGTCATTAATTCTTAATATCCAAAGCTTGTCTTGTAAAAAAGTAGAGAGAAAAAAAAATAAACTTCAACTTTATTATTTCTGCATGGGTTACGATGAGGCAGCAATGGGCGTGAGCAGGATTTCCACAGGGACTTGGCCTTGGGGCGTCAGGCTTGTGCTGTGATCTATTAGGCTTCGATTATTTGACCTGTTTTCTTCGATTACTTTTCTCATCTTTGCCCCTGAACCTTAAGTCTGTGAGGTATCCCCTTCCCTTCTCGTAAACATTGTAAAAGTCCATCTACTCTGTCGTTAGTGCCGAAGGCATCAAGTGAAAGCTTGCCTCTTTGTCCCTGTCCCAGTGACCGACTCAAGTAATACCTGTGAACACTGAATAGTCATGTTGTGTCTGTTTCTTTTTTTTTCTTTCTTTTTTTTTTTTTTGGTATTTGCATGTGATAGCTTTACACTTGTCAGTGTCATTTATTGAGGTTGTAAGCCAGCAATAGTAAGACTTTAATTAGAAAGGACCATGGTCTTAAATTTTCCAGCAAGATAAGGGAAAAGTGACCTGCTAGCAATCAATATATCCAGGCTAAACACTTGATAGCTAATTGATTGAATGGTGGGGAGTGGGCCTGGACTGATGGAAAAGCGGTCAGTGTTTCTGTGGTCGGATCTTGCCAGTAGACTGTAAGTGGCTCATTTACTAAAAGACCCCTGAGGGAGGTAAGGCCATGACGAATTAAAAAATTTAACTGCTTTGCCCTGGCCGGGTGGCTCAGCTGGTTGGAGTGTCCCAGGCGGGGCACATACCCAGTTCCATGCAGTTTTTCTTACAGGAGATGGTGACATCCGGAAATAGAGGCAAAAGGAGGAAGGTATGTGTTCACATAAACCACAGCCTCCTTCAGGTTAGGCATGAAAAGATTTATTATTCTTTTCACCAAGTTGTGTAAAGGAATAGGAATTTAAAAAGGATTTTGTAATTGGCAGAGGAAATGAAACGAAGAGGCTGGGCCGGTGACTGGTGGCAGGAAGAAGACAAGGACATGGCATCTTGTAACAGGGGTGCAGTAGGACCTGGGTCCATGTCGCTTTCTGTATGAAACCAGAAGGGGAGACTGACAGCCACCCGCTAACAGTACCCACGTGCACCCCCTCGCCATCCGCCTCAGCGAGCCTTGGTTCTCGCGGCTTCCTGGTGCCGCTCCACCAGGGAGCCAACCCACTCCGTGGTTTTCTGCTTGGCCTTCTCCCAGCTGAAGAGCGGCTTGTACCCCAGATCTCGCTGCGCTTTCTTATAGGAGAAGGTGAAGACGCTGTTTAACAAGGTCACTGTGTGGCGGCTGAAGGGGGGCTGATACCTGCAGATGGGCCTGAGCAGGAAGCTCACCACTTCCAGCAGGAAGCCCAGCCAGTACTGCAGCAGAACAGGCGGGCTCCTGCGGGAGTCCAGAGAGAAGCCCCACTCTTTGCTCAGCACGTAGTTGAGGTGGTCGTAGCTCTGGTGCGGCGTGTCGTCTGCGATGTAGTAGAACTGTCCTTGGATGTGGGGGGCTTTCTCGGGGTCCCGCAGGGCCCTCAGGGCCAGAATGTGGGCCCAGGCCACGTTGCCCACGTACACGGGGTTGACCACGGAGAACCTGCTGTTGTGTGGCAGGACACCATTGTTCTTCAGGGCGTGGTCGATGAAGCCGTAAAGGAACGGGCTCCCCTCCCCATAGATGTACATGGGCCTTAAGGCACAAGTGTACAAGGTGCCACCGTTTTTCAGGGCCCAGCCATTGGCGGCCAGCACCGCCTTCTCGGCCAGCTTTTTGCTGTGCGGGTACGCGGCCGACCACGTGGTTTCCAGGGGCTCGTCCTCACAGGCGTTCTGGATGACCTCCCTGTAGGAGTTGGGCCCCGCCACCTCTATGGAGCTGGTGTAAATGAAGATGGGCACGCTGGCCTGGGCGCAGGCCTCCAGCAGCATCTGGGTACCTGCCCACAGGATCACGCTGTCAGTGTCAGGCAATAACCCAAAGGACCACGCCCACCGGCCATGTCTCTCCCCGCCCCCCCCCCCAGGGGGGAGGGGTCATTGCAGACCAGGAGGGAAGGCTCCCCTGTCTCTGGCTGCGAGCTGATATGCCAACGCCCAGAAAAGTGCAACTAGAAATAGAGGCAAAAATGGCTAGGCTTTTGGGTTTCATGGGCCTGTGCGTGTACTTCTGATTCTGGAAAAGGACATAGGGCTGCCACTTCGCATTTTCCTGGACATTAGCAAATGATCATTTTTCATCCCTACCATTAGGGGCAGGCTATTTTAAAATAAATTAGGAGGCTATATTCTCAGAATATGGACAGCCCTAGTCCCTAGGCAAAAGAGAACAGTTAAAGGACTCTCATCTCAAACACACACACACACACACACACACACACACACACACAGGTCTATAGGTAATAAACACTCTTAAATATATATGGAATTGTTTGTATTCTCTTTTTAAGGACCAATAAAAACGTAGTCACAAGGACCTTTCTTTGAGAGCCACTGAGCAAATTAGTGGGTTCTGGGGAGAAGCTGGAGATCCAGGTTCTGCTCCAGATTGTTGTGTCCCCTACAAGGCCAACCCTAGTTCTGTCTGTGCCTTCCCAGGTATGAAAAGTGGCGGTGATAACCCTCCTCCTCCTAAGCATTGCGTAATTCTGCACTGGCCTTGCACGTTGAGCCTGTGAGAGAGTCAGAAGGGGGCGCCCTCTGGTGGTAATATCAATAACTGGAGGATCTGGCAGAATCCCTTTAGTTGGGTAGAATCTTCGCTCACGGAAGTAATCCAGAGCGCCCTCCCTACAAGGAATCTCTGGGCCAAAGCATCATTTTACTGTTTTGCATTTAAAAATCCCTTTTAAGGACATCGTGGAGTTTGATTTTGGGGAGAGACAGCTTCAATGAAAAATAATTTAAATCTAGAGGCAGAGAATATTTGGAGCTAATTTACCTGCAGAGGGGGAAATGACAATCATCACAAAGTATTTCCTAAGCCTGGGAGTGACCTTGCTTTTAGTCAACTTATCACTTCAAATCTCCTGTTGTTGGGAGCTGTGAAGGGTGGGAATTGTGAGAGAGGGCTGACGGCGAGAAACTGGTTACTCTCACCCCCTCCTTGCAGTGTGGGGGTGACTAGGGGTGTGGCCTCGTGGAAACTAAAGGGGTCTTTTTTGTTAGTGTGCTGTTTCTGGTTAGAAACCCAAAGCCACACACTGCTTCAGAAAAGGAGTCTGAGTGCCGGGCACAGAGGACCGATGGGCTAGGGAGATGGGGTGCTGTCGTCCTGGAGAGGCTGGGGAGATGGGGTGCTGTCATCCTGGAGAGGCTGGGGAGATGGGGTGCTGTCGTCCTGGAGAGGCTGGCCGCCAGGGATCAGATGGACGATATAACGGCAAGCTAACGAGGGGTTTAAGCCAAACCCTCGAGTAAATGCATCTATATTTAAAGTAGATTGGAAAGCCACACTTCTGAAAGAGCCACCAGGCCTTTAAGGTTCGAGGATCTAAGGTGTATTTTGACATCCGGTTAGAACTAGTCTTTAAGAGGAGACCTGGTAGTGGGATGAAGAAGTGGTGTTATGGATAATGGGATACCGTTATTGTTGAGAAGATGTTACAGGACGTCAAGTGCCCCACGATTCTGTAGTTCCAGACCACTGCGCCAGCTTCATCCTGCACAGGAAGTCCCGCCCAGGGAATCCGGCCCAGAGCTGAGGCCCATCGCTTCTGACTGACGTGGGGCCACCTCAACCCAGAGCCCTTAGTTCTTGGCCCCCCCCCCCCCCCCCCCCCCCGTGTGACCACCGCCTTAGAGCCACATGGGAGGGCTAAAATGGTGACTAAGGAAGCAGCTGGGAGGCCCGGTTCCAGCCCAGGGGAGGTGGTTGGGTGTCAAGTGTTGGAGGTTGCAGTTTAGTTCCCTCTCATGGGAGCAGCACTAGAAAGAGCTTCTGCGGCCTTTGCAGTCACACCGCTGTGGGTTTAAATTCTAGCTCTCCCTCTCTGGCTCATGGGGCCTTGGAAGTTACTTAGCCTTTCTCAGCCCTAGTTTTCTCATCTAAACACCTGAGGACACCTGGCTGGTGTGGCTCAGTGGTTGAGCATTGACCCATGAACTGAGAAGTCCTGGTTTGATTCCTGGACATGGCACATGCCCAGGTGGTGTGCTGAATTCTCCACTAGGGGGCGTGCAGGAGGCAGCCAATCAATGTTTCTCTGTTCATTGATGTTTCTATCTCTCCCTCTCCGTTCCTCTCTCTGAAATCACTAAAACATTAAAACAACAACAACAGCCGAAACCGGTTTGGCTCAGTGGATAGAGCGTCGGCCTGCGGACTCAAGGGTCCCAGGTTCGATTCCGGTCAAGGGCATGTACCTTGGTTGCAGGCACATCCTCAGTAGGGGGTGTGCAAGAGGCAGCTGATGGATGTTTCTCTCTCATCGATGTTTCTAACTCTCTATCCCTCTCTCTTCCTCTCTGTAAAAAATCAATAAAATATATTTTTAAAAAAAACACAACAACAAAAACCCTTGAGGACAACAGCCAGCACACTCTCGGTTGGTAGAGCTAAGCAAAAGCACAGATCTCAGGTGATCAGCGACTGGGCGGCTCCTCCCGACCTTGTCCTGGTCTCCCAGCCTCGCCTGCCCACCCCACTCCACCTCCTCCCGAGGATACAGTACCTTTCAGGTTGACGTTCATGATGGTCTCTCTCGGGATGACATTGAAGACGTCAATGACACAGGCGGCGTGAATGACAGCCGAGGTGCCCTGGCAGGCTCTCTTCATGAACTGTTCATCCAGAATGTCTCCTTCCAGCAAGGTCAGCTTGCTCTGGCTCTGGAGCTCTGTGTGAACACCGTCAGGTCACTGGGAGGCATCTTGGATCTGGGAGTTTCCCGATAAAGGTGGCATTTCACCCAGGTCTCCAAGGACAAGGGGGGCGGGGGGAAGGGCACGGAGAGGGAGGGAGGCACATTCCACAGGGGGACAAGTCATCCGAAGCACTGAGATCAGAATGTGTAGCGTTTATTGGAAATAGCAGGCATCTGTTTCCACGCATCTCATTCCAAAAAAGAACTTGAGCAGTGAGGAGTCAAGCGTGCCCGGAACACTAAACTGTCCAAAGGACTCGTGGGAAGTCACCCATTCACTGAGGAGAGTGGGGTGACTGTGGAGAGTGGACATAAAGAGGACAGAATTCAGATTTCATTCTGTAGGGAATGAGGATCCCGCATGGATTTGGAATAAGTGGAGAAACGTGCACAGAGTTGTGTAGGAAGCTCACCCGGGCCGCAGTGGCTTGTGGGGAGGGCGTGAGAGAAAGCAGAGCGGTGGAGCGAGCAATCTGAATGTCTGCACCCAAGTTCAGATGGGGGCATGGGAGCCAGGGTCCCAGCAGCTGCACTGGGCAGAGACGGGGCGGGAGGCACAGGTTGGACGTGCAGACCCACCGTGGCGGGTTCTGGTTCTCACTGGAGATGGGCTGAGAGGAAGAGTCAAAGTCTCGGGTACCAGGAGGCTGGGGAACCAATGGCGGGGAATTTAGGATGAGCCCAAGCTCTCATTAGGGGCCATCAAAAGCAGATGCCTGCCGAATGAGAGCTTCCAGCCCCAGAGCCGAGGGCAGCAGCGACCACGGCAGGGTCTTCGGCTCCTCTGACGCCCACGGGAGTGACCCAGCGCTGCGCTACCTGCCGTTTGGATAAACACCCGCCTTTATCCTGTGCTTCCCACTCTGCACTCGACCCCCATAGTTTCCTGACTTCCTTTCACAGCTGTCTCATGAGATTGGCATTCTGGTGCCGAGGGAACTGCGGCTCAGAGGGGAAGGGGCAGGTCTAAGTCACACTTAGAGTGACTCAGCCTTCCCCGCTGCCTTCAGCCTTGCTCACCTTCCTGGCCACTCACGTGCAGGACTGGCCCATTTCTGGGGCAGAGTGAGAAGTCTCTTGAATTGAAATTGGCAGTGGGGGCCAGAGAACAGTGAGAGAGTTCAGAGGGGGAAATTCAGGGCCGGAGAATCTCCTTCCTAGGTCACCACTGGGAACACCCATCTGCTCTCCTGAAGTGTCTGCCAAGTTGGCTCTGCCCCCAAGAAGACCCCAGAGTAGGGGAAAGGCAGGAGAGAAGCTGCTAGAAGTCAGCCTGAGAGTTAAATTTTCTCTGATGAGGGCTCCACCTCTGCTTTCTCCCCTCCCTTCCTCTGCCTGTTGTTTGCTGCTGACTTCAATAGACTGGGTCAATGGACTCAATATATGGGGGGGTCGGGGGAGGCAGCAGAAGAGGGGAGAAATCCCAAGCCAAGAGAGGGAAGAACTCCTACCTACCCCACTAGCCTGCAGGGATGCAGAGACGCCAGGAGAGGGCGCTGTGGAAACCCCGGTGGTGGAGCCATGGCTCCGAGGACTATACCAGCCGCATATCCGAGGCTGAATATGCGGTTGCTTGTGTGGTGTGAGTTGGGTGGGAGGGAGGCCCAGAGGAAACCTTTCAGGCAAACTAGTGGTTAAGAGCACAGACTCTGAGGCTAGACTGCCTAGGTTCCAGTTTAGCTTTGCCGTTTTCCCATGACCCAAGTTCACTTACTAGAAAATTCCTCCCGCAATTCCGGTCTGAAGACTTTGTCCAGCGCCCGGATCTCCTGCAGCTCTCCCTCCTCCACCAACAAGCGGACGATCCTCTGCCCCAGGAAGCCTCCTGCGCCCGTCACGAGGCAGTTCCACCCAGCCATGGCACACCTGGGAACCGAGAGGTACTCTCCAGAAACCGGGAAGCTGGGGAGCAGGTGGGATGGAGGCCCACCCTGAAGAAGGCCCCCAACAGAGGCCAGGTGGTTACAGGTGCACCCATCCGTTCTCTTCCCCCGACCCCTCCGCACCCACGACTACTTGGGAGAAAGATTTAAAAAGCTCTAACCTGTTGGATTGCTAAAAGTCAGATGGAAGAGCCTGAGTTGTGAGCCTGTCCCTGGAAGGAAGACTGGAGTTTTGCGCCGTCCCCTCTGGCTCGGCCTTTTTATCTTGGACTCTATCTACTACATATTCATTGCTCACTCCCGTCCCAGGACCCCTCCTACCACCAAGTGCGGGACTTCAGCTCGAGCGTCTATCTTCTCTCGCTCCGAGGCAGAGGAAGAGAAGGCCAGCTTCAAGGCCACAGCGATAAAGATGCTCGGTGCCACCCACAGCAGGACACCCGCAGGTGGCTCTGGCTGTGGGGGACCACAATCTGTGAATTCCAGGGAGACGAGGAGATGTCTCCCAGCACAGTGGGGGTTTTTGCCTGTGAAGTAGATACACCCGGGGAGGGGCCACTGTAGTCCCCGTCTCCTCTCTCAGGGTGTGGCTGGAAACGTTGCCATTTTGCCACGTTGAGACATTTGCAAAGGTGGCAGAAGCTCCAATCACTATGTTGTGCGGGAGGTGACTTTCTTTCCCATCCAATATATCCAGATGTCAATTTTGCCTCCCCCCCCCCCGGAGAGGTCTGGGGGAAGCTATCCAGTGATAACCGCCCACTTCTATGGCCTGGTGTCATGAGATTAGGGGTCTAGTTGTGTTAAAAAACTGTTGCATGTTTGACTAGTGTTTATATTTTATACATCTTTATATCCCCATAAGGATTAGCACGGTATCTGACACATAATAGGAAGTGAATGAATGAATGAATGGATGGATGGAAGGATACACAAACAGTCCAGATCGTCTTAGTGTTTTTAGTCCTTTGGTTAGGTCTCAGTCTTTTGGTGAACCTGTGCTGCTGGCCTGTGAACCTGACCAGTGGTTCCTGGTCCCCCACCGTCCCCCCCTTAGGTGGGACAGGGTGGCCACAGGGGGGCTGGATTGGGTATTTTCCACCTCCCAGGTAGGTTAGGGTCTGCTGAAATAGTCTCTCTTGAGGGCGGGCCTTGCTAAGAGCAGGGAGCTCTGGCGGGCTCATTTCAGAATGGTTCCTTTCCCCTCCTCCTGCTGGAAGCTCTAGGGGAGGTTTCTCTGATCCTCACTGAGAGAACCAGGAGGTAAACCAGGTAGAGTTCCCTGAGGTAAAACAGAAGTCGGGGGCCTCCTGTGATTGGCCCCCCCCCGGAGTTTTTAACTTTCAGACTGGTCAACTCGACAATTACAGCTCAGGTTTCCTACTGTGTGACTTTCACGGAGGCTTGTTCACAGATTCCTGCTCAGGTAAGTTGTGATTCCCTGAGTCTGCCCGTCTCTCCAATGGGGGGCAGTGGTGTGCCCTGTGACCTCACTTTTCGGAGGGACTGAGCAGAGTTGTTAATTTTCAGTTTGTTCAGCTTTTGACTTCTTGTTACGAGTGGAGACCTCTAAGCTCCTCACATCCTGGGTTAGGAAACAGAAGTCCCTCCTGCCATTTAATTTTCACAATGTCAGTCCGAAAGGGTTGGTATTATTGTTTAACAGAAGAAGATAGCGATGTTTGTAGTCTTGCCAAACATCTCGAGGACAGTGACGCGGGAATCTCAGTCAGGCAGCCTGACCCTGGAGTGGCTTTAAAGCTGACTCTCTTTATCAGAATGAGGGCTTATCTCTTAGATACCAAGTATGCCATTCCATTGTTGAACACATTCCAGGGGAGAAGGTCACCATGCATTCTGAGGGGCCGAGGAGGCCCTCCTGAGCACAGCCTTCTGGCAGTATCTTTATCATGTCTTTGCTCCTTTTCCTTGGACTCTGGGATCTAGCCATCTGAGTCCAGAAGGAAAAACGACTTCAAAAATAACACACGTGTGTCCATGACCAAAAGAATACAGTTGACACCCAGGTAGAAGTACACAGGGAGGATTTATGCCAGATTCTCTTGTAACGTCAGTGAACTCCATTCTGTGCACAACATGCTATCATGATGATCACTCTTACCCCAAACCAATCTGGAATGACTCAGTCAAGCGCCCAGCTGGTGATTTCAGGACTGGCCATCATGCCTGCTTAGAAGTCCTTGTAAGTAAAGTTATTACAGAGAAAATTGGGGAATTTTACAAGTTCACCAGCCAGTGAGATAATCAGAGCATTGAAAAGTTAAAGTCAGTGATGTGTGGGCAGACTGAATAGCCATCTCAGACGTGGATAAAGGAGATTTTATTTAAGGAAAGGGGCTGGGGGTAGCCAAAGGGAAGGGGTTCACAGCACTGAGCCAAAGGGCACTGGGTCTATGATGGCAGCAAAAATATACTTAGGACAGTGACACAAGGAAGGGCATAGAAGAAGCAACAGAAGAGTGTAGGGTGGGCTGCTCTGGCTCACTGAGAAGTCAGAGAACAGCCCGCCTTGGAGACAGGCTCAGGGGGTAGCAATGCCACTGCCCATTGCTCCCCTCACTGCAAGTCTTGTGGGGTCACTTAAAGGGGAGAAGGGGGGAGGGAATGGCTCTGGGGGAGAGTGCACCGGGTCCTTTGTCCTGACCATACTTCTCCCTCTCCTGCCGGTGGGAATCTTTGGGGAGGTCCCCGGGGAGGGTCTGAACAGAATATCCATTACTTTCCTCCTGTGCTCTTTCAGGGGTGTGGTCTCCACTGGGTGCTCCGTGCCAGGGCAGGGGGTCATTAGCCAACGTAACTGGTCCGGAAGCAGCCATGGTGTCACTTATCTGGTTTTGCTGCTTTTCTGGGCCTGGAGCTGAACTATAACTGAGGCCTAGATGTTATCTTTAGGAGGAAAAGGTCAGGGGGTCTAAACTGCGCTAAGGAAGATATGCTCATGACCAGAGATATGCTAGGCGAGAACAGGTTACCTGGGGACAAGGTTCTTGCTTTCCCAGTTTTGCCCCTCACGAGGCATCCAGGCTTTCTGCCCTGGGGAGTCTCTGTTCCTGGTCCATTGTTTTGCTCTGCTCATGTCTAACAAGCATGAAAAAAAAAAATCTGGTTTGTGAGACTGTGAAGGGGTTAAAAGAGTGGATGTTATTCTACCAATGATTTCTCTGGTTTCAAACTGTATTTTCAAGGCTGTTATTCATTCTTTTGCACCACAAAGGACAATTTGCTACTGAGATATTCTCTTCTTATTTCTGATGTGAATAATGAGACCAAAGTTGTGGACGTGACACAAATGGTGTCTGAGGCAGAGTTCTGAGATCTAGAAGTGAAATTCCAAAGAATGAAGGTCTACGAAGTGCCCCACTGTATGTGATGCTGCGTCCTAATGGGTGACGGGGATGAGGCCGGGGAGTAGGCCAAGAAAACACTGAGATACTGAAAAACTTCCCAAGTCACCAGTCTGTCAGTAGCAGTCCTGACTATTAATCCCTTGTCTGCATGGCTCCACAGCCTATGCTTTAAACTCTATTATTTCCCTGTTATTTTTAGACAGGGGAATGATTTTTGTTGGGAGGATACTTTATATATATATTGCTCTTCTGTCCAGAATGCAGATGCCCATAGATGTTTCTTAGAGATGTAGAGGATATGCAAGAATTTCATCCACTCGTCAGTCATCATTGACCCGCCCTTTCCTTTCAGAGGGGGATTTCAGGCGAGAGAACAGCATATAAAAAGCAGTGAGGCAGAGGAGGGCCTGGCACATTGGAGGCAGAGGAGGTGGTGCAGGGTGAAGTGGTTGGGCCACTGGATAGGACAGGGCCTGGGCAGGATGGCGTCACACACAGGCTCTGGTTTGGTCTTCCCGTGGGCCACCTCGGCAGTCCTGTCCCCAGCTCTTTCGTTACAACCTGGAGAACTGGATCAGGTCCTGATTGATCTCAGCAACCGACCGGCAGCCTACAAGAACATGGGGGTTCAAAAGCTCCTTTCTCTCAGCACCAGAATCCCGCCCCATCGTGGTGTGGATGAGCCAATGGGAACAGGCCCCGACTGGAGCTGGTGCTCACCCCGAGGCAATATTACACATCCAGAACGAATGATGTCATTCTGTTTGCCTCGGGAATTATTCCAGGAGCCTGTGCTTGGGTCCTCTTTTGGCAGCCATGTCAAAATGGCATGACAAAAACGTAAAAACAACATTTTAGCATTTTTTCAGCAATGCGTGTGTGCAGTAGATACCCTTCACCTTGATCTCGGTCCTGATAGGCTCAGGTAGGACGTGTCTGTCTAGGAGGAAATGACTCAGGGACAGCTTAGGAGATGGGGTATTTCATGCAGCAACGGCCTTCTAAGGAGAAGTTCTGAAAAGTGAAACCCCCTCTGCAGTAAAGGGTCCTCATTAGAACGCAAATAGGATGGTAGCTGAGATTACACACGGCGGCTACAGAAAGTGACTTCAGATAAGAAGGAGAAGAGGCCTGGCCGAGGTGGCTCAGTGGTTGAGTGTGGACCTATGAAGCAGGAGGCCACGGTTCGATTCCCAGTCAGGGCACATGCCTGGGTTGCAGACTCGATCTCCAGTGTGGGGCGTGTACGAGGCAGCCAATCAATGATTCTCTCTCATCATTGATGTTTCTATCTCTCTCTCTCCTTCTCCCTTCCTCTCCGTAATCAATACAAATACATTTTAAAAAGCAGAAGAGGAGGGAGAGAGGATCTGTGTGGCTTATGGGCTGGAGAACTAAGGGCTGAAGGAAGCAGTGAAATCTCCCTGGCGATGAGAAGGCTGCTAGAATTGAACAACAGGATGTGTAATGTTCGCCTGGAATTTCTTTCTTTGCCTCTGATGTATGCACCTTCACCTCCCCAAACATAACTTCAGCAAAATGTGTTACTCACAGAAACTATGACTCAAAAGAGGGTCTTTTCCTAAGAGTGGAAACAGAGGAAGGAGTTGCCTGCCTGGGTGCCTGCGTATACAGAGCCCGTACGCTGGGCTGATTCAGCAGAAGCCACTGTTCGGGCCACGGCGGCTCTCCCAGGAGGGACAGTGATCTCGAGAGCCTTGGGCTTCCGCAGGGCAGAGAACAGTGGGACTTCCAAGCAGGCAGACCTACTCCCGGAGCACAGAGGTGCCAGGATAGACTGTGGCGATGTGCCGCAGGAAAGAGAGTAAACTGTGGACCTGACAAAATGGGGGGGGGGTATGGAAAGTAACCTCACAGGGTGATCTGATCATAGATTCCCAGCTGGGCAGAGCATGGTGGGTAATCATACATGTAACTTCTTTAGTAAAAGGCTGATCGTTGCCCTCACAGCCCTGTCCATGCTTTCCGGGCCTCCAGGTTCAGGCACCTTTGCAAGGCCCCAATGCCTCTTCTCAGGAGCCAGCACCCGCGAGAGAGCAGGTGGTGTTAACTATCCTGCAACCCACCCCCACGTTGCTTTCTCCCACCTTCATGTGATCTTCCCTCCTTAATTCCAAATGCGTAAAGGAAGTTGGCAAACTTTTTTCTTGGAAGCACTTATCTCTGTTGGAAATTTCTCTCTCTTGAAACATTCTCCTCTCTTGTGTCCAGGTGTATGTACCCTCTGTTTGGCTCGAATAAATCTTTATAAAAATTCTCTACAGCTTCGGATGCTCTTACGTCAATGAGGGATGAGAACATAGTGAGGTCTGTGCAGCCTTCAGATGATGGGATTTATATGTGGACATTTTTGTTTTTCAAGACAAATCATTTTAACCTTTTTGTAAATATAAAAATTTCAGAAAATTGGTCTCCCAGGTGGAAAACCAATACTTTCCAACTTCCTTTGTTTTCAGCATCAGTGCTCATAGGGTTCTCCTCCCAGGGCTGTGAAGTCACAGAGATATTAGGGGGAAATACCACACATTTCCAGGGGAATTAGGTGATTATTGACCGCCTGCCTCCTGGGCACCAATTTTGTCTTACATGCCTTGTGCAGGGAAGGAATGGGGAGTGACAATCTCTGGGTTGCACACTATGATTCTGTATTTTGCTGAGTTCCATCAAATGCACAGCCCCCAACCTGAGATCCCCTCTCTCAAGGGAGGAGTCTGGGGTGGGGAGTCTTACCTGGAGCAGCGTCTCTCAAACAGAGGATGCCCAGGGATGCCCTTTAGTCTCGTTTCCTATTCTTTCCCTTCCTCTCGAACCCTCTTCTCTGCCCCTTGTTTGGTTGTGATTACTGCTGTTTCTATACACTTAAAGCAATACAGTCTCCCTGTAGAACAATTAGAAGGGAGAGGAGTACAAAGAGTCGGGCATAAAAGTGCCCATAATCCTGTTTTTCCTCTCCTTTTTCCTGGCCCGTTACAAAAGGTGTTCCACTCTGTCTCAGAAATAGTTTCCGGCCGAAACCAGTTTGGCTCAGTGGATAGAGCGTCGGCCTGCGGACTCAAGGGTCCCAGGTTCGATTCCGGTCAAGGGCATGTACCTTGGTTGCGGGCACATCCCCAGTAGGGGGTGTGCAAGAGGCAGCTGATCAATGTTTCTCTCTCATCGATGTTTCTAACTCTCTATCCCTCTCTCTTCCTCTCTGTAAAAAAATCAATAAAATATATTTTTTTAAAAAAGAAATAGTTTCTGGCGGCCATGAACACGGGAGTGGTGAACAGGTGTTCACGTTGGTGGCATGATGAAGCTTTGTTATGGAGAGTTTCCCAGTCAGGCGATTGTGAAAAGAAGTTAGCAAGAAGGGGGGTTATGTGGGAGAAGGACAGTCACCTTAGCCTCCTGGAATCCACAGACCTGCACGTCTTCCCACCCCTCCCCTGCGGCTCCCAATATGCTCTCAGTTCACATGTGTGCCCTCCCCTCCCTCATGGGAGGAACTCGGCGACGTTGGGTCATTTGGAATTGAGTTACTTAGAATTAGGAAAATACAAACTAAAAACGCCAAACCAAAGGCCCCTGAAGAGGAAAGTCACCACTAGTGGGGAACCACTGTTTTGTGGGATCCCTGGGACTCCAGGCTTTGCCGAAAATGTACAAGTTTTTATGAGCGCCACTTCACAATCATTTCATTTTTGACCGAAACCCATGTAATTTTGAGACACGTTTGTCTTGCTGTCTGTGGTTACGGGGGACAATACTTCTCCTTCTCCCGTTTCTATCTCTCCTGGGTCCCTCTGTACTTCCTCTTCGACATAATTTCTTGACTATTCACAGTCATGAGTACTGTTTTACAATGACACCCAGAGCCACATCCAGAGAGCCTGATATGATCTGAACAGTCCAGAGTAACCTGCAGGCCTCGCTCCCATAATGTGACACTATGTTTACCTTTGTACACCTCAATCACGGGACAGCAGGGCTCTCAGTGGGCGAGGACCAGGAAGTATGAGCCCGTAGCTTTTGTGTTTCCTGCAGTCTGTCTTACAGAGGTAACTGAGAATGTGCTCAAGCGTTGAGGATGCTCACTGATGCATTGCTTAAAATAGCAGAAGCTTAGAAGCAATCCAGATGTCCAACAGTAGCAAGTTTGTTATATAAACTGTGCTTTCATGGTTAAGATGTACCAAAGACAAATCTTTGTCAGGGACATTTCTTTCCTGCTGTCTCTGCTGGCATCCCCAGGCTGGGGAGAGGTGGCTAGAAGGGGGGCCACCCTCCTGCTCCATAGACCTCCCGCTTTCAAATCAGGAAGACAGTTGGACACACTCACCTGTAAGGGCCATGGAAGTGTGGAACTCATCCTTTAAAATGTTCAAAACTTCCCCAACACCATGTTCACCCTGAGAGAGAGAGAGAGAGAGAGAAAGAGGTGACGGAACATTGTGACCATGAGCTCAATATAAATTCTAGGTGTGCTCAGAGACATGGAGACGTGGTGAGGAGCATGGGGTATCTGTGAAACAAAGAAACGCCAAGAGGAAAAGGGGTGAGGGCTCTTGAAAATGTGCAGCGCGCTGCAGAGGAAGCCTGGAGGTGCGGGCCAGGTGTAACCCTCCTTCGGGAATCTGCGGCACCTGGAAAAATGGTTAAGCTTGGGGGCTAGACCACAGAAACTCATGCAAAGGAATGAGAAACGTGGCATCTCCGGGTTGGTTTTCCCTTTGGTCTCACCTTGCAGGCAAGACCCCACAGGACTGGTCTCCCCAGGAAGACGCACTTCGCCCCCAGGGCCAGAGCCTTGAGCACGTCGTTGCCCGTCCGGACCCCGCCGTCCAGGTACACCTCCAGTTTCCCTTTCACGGCAGCCACCACTTCCGGCAGGGCGTCCACCTGGAGCAGAGCACGTGCGGCCTGAGGTTGACTCAGAGCATGCAGACAGCGGGCTCTCAGCATGGGCGAGGACCAGGAGTCTAAACCTGGAGCTTTTGTGTTTCCTGCAGTTTGTCTTACAGGAGTTATTGAGAATGTGCTAAAGCTTTAAGGATGGTCACTGAGGCATTGTTTAAAGTAGCAGAAGCTAGAAGCAATAGAGATGTTCAACAATAGCAAGTCTGTTATATAAATCATCCTTTTATGGTTAAGAAGCACAAATTGCCAGTTATAAAGGTAGTCACAGGAATGTAGAGTACAGCCTAGGGAATACAGTCCATAATATTGTAATGATAATGTCTTATCATTATGCTGTACACCTGAAACTAATGTAATATTGTATGTCAACTGCAATTGGAAAGTAAATTTAAAAAAATCATAAACTGTCCATTCATACTATTAAAAATAAGAGGAGCATATATATTGAAATAATATGATGTCCTTAATATATTTGTGTGAAAAGAAGAAAATTAAAAATATTATGTATCATTTTTAAACCTGAAATGTTGTATTTGCATTACACAGTTGATAAAAATAATTCCAAAAATATTGCCATTAATGATAGTGATAAAAATAGGGGTACTTTTTATCTTTTTTTGACTTTTGTATATTTTATAATTGCACTGCACATGTTCTACATATATGTAAAAAAGCTAAAAATAGGAAAAAATCCACTTTCTTCAAATGAGTCAAGCAAGCAGCAATGGAAGAATCTAGAAAATAAGCTTCATGAAAATATATATCTTGAAAATATGTATCTTCATGAAGATAAAGCAACAATTAATTCCAATTTAGATGTTCTTGCCTTGCCTCTCTCTTCATTTTCTTTCCCCAAACTCCATATCTAATGGACATAAATTCACTTCATGGGAAAAATTACAGAGTGTCCTAAATGTTTACAAAGGATTCAGGAGGCATTTTAAAGTTGTATTGAGAACGGCGGTTATCTATCAGTGTAAGTGATACACTGTTCCTTGCTGGGTTGAGTCATCTGAGAAAATGTGAGGTTGCGATCCATGCAGTCAGGCGACCTTCCCGCCGAGTGCTTCTTCCCGGAGGCAGGGACCTCAGTGCTTCGGAAACACCTCTAACAGCAAACCCACCGCAATGACTTACTGACTATGAGAACTGGAGACGTTACTTACCGCCTATGAACTCCAGCACCCCATTCTGCAACATGGGGATACTAATACCCACCTTGCAGGACTGTTGTGAGATTTAGGGATAATAAATGTAAAGTGTATAAAAACAGCGTGGTACACATGAGGCTATTATTACAAGTCCTTAGCCCGGCTGGTATGGCTCAGTGGTTGAGTGTCGATTTATGACCCAGGAGGTCACGGTTCGATTCCCGGTCAATGCACATGCCTGGGTTGGGGGCTTGATCCTCAGTGTGGGGCGTGCAGGAGGCAGCCGATCAATGATTCTCTCTCATTATTTTTTATTTATTTATTTATTTTTTTTATTGATTTTTTACAGAGAGGAAGAGAGAGGGATAGAGAGCCAGAAACATCGATGAGAGAGAAACATCGATCAGCTGCCTCCTGCACACCCCCCACTGGGGATGTGCCCGCAACCAAGGTACATGCCTAGACCGGAATCGAACCCGGGATCCTTGAGTCCGCAGGCCGACGCTCTATCCACTGAGCCAAACCGGTTTCGGCTCTCTCTCATTATTAATGTTTCTATCTCTCTCCCTCTCTGTTCCTCTCTGAAATAAAAATATATTTTAAAAATAGGGTATTAAAAAATCTTTAAAATGTACACACATACCAACATATGTGGTAAGAGAGAGGGGACGGTGCACACCAAACTGCACAGAGTACCTTGCTCTAGACCAGTGAAGGGCAACCTTTTGAGCTTGGTGTATCAAACTTCGCCAAAAAACTGAGCATAACTTGGGTAGTGTGTCACTTTGAGGAAAAAACATTATTTCGCAAATGTTTCATCCTCAGGAGCAGCAAATGTTTCATCCTCGGTATGTGGCCGCCTCAGCGGCCGCGTGTCATCAGAAATAGCTACGCGTGTCAGTGCTGACACGCGAGTCATAGGTTCACCATCACTGCTCTAGACACACACACACACACACACACACACACACACCCCTCCCTCCCTCCCTCTGAGTCCTCCTACTTACAGAAGCAGGAACATCATCAAGTTGCCTCCCTCCGTGGTTGGAAACAATGATGCCCTGCACATTGTGCTTCACAGCTAACTCTGCATCCTCTTTTGTCAAGATCCCTTTAAGGATGATGGGCAGTTGAGTTATGGTCCGAAACCAGGAGAGATCTTCCCAGCAGAAGGATGAGTCGATGGGAGACATCTGCAGATACGGCATTGAATTTCTCTGTGGGGATAAAAGGGAAACCTGAGTCCTGAACGCCTTCAACACTGCTCGATCCATTCCAGAGATGAGGCACATTCAGAAAGCTAGTGAATGATGAGTGAAAAGAAGCAGTTAGGAGCTTGAAAAGAGGAGCTATCAAACCAATCTCACTTCTAGCTCCTTTTCTTTACAAAGATAGTTTCATACTTCAATTGCTTATCCATTAACCATTATTGTTTCCCTGTTCCCTTATGCCAGGATCTGGGGACACAAGACAGCTGAGACACAGTCCCCATGTTAAAAGAACTCAGAGTTTAGTGAGACAGATAAGCAAAAGCATTTATAGGCCAGTGTAACACATTCCGGTTGAGAGATGCACAGGACAATGACAAAGAAGCAATATTTCAATAATCCTAAATCAGACAATATGCAATATTGACCCGTGACTCACCATGGCACCACCAAATATCCAGAGAGAAGGGTTCCTGAAAGCCTCAAGGCCAAGTTGTGTATGACTTAATGAGTAGGACTGCCGAGTGTCTCCTGGCTGGATATCGCTGGTACCCATTAACTGAAAAGCCTGGGGTGCCTATCTTCACTGTAGCCAAGGAATTCCAACTTGACCATGACTTTGTCTCTCTGGGGCATCCCACCCCTTCTGACAGGAGGATTTTAATGGGTGAAGTGCCCTTTGCCGTCATCGAGTTCAGAGATTCCAAACACCTGGTGCTCCCTGGATGAGTTCCAGGTGTGCAGAGAGGTTGACCCCGCCCCCCTCATTTCTCCGGGCAGCAGGGCGGGGCCTGGGCTGGTTACACCCCAAGGGCTGGTCACCTTCGCTGTGAGCACCCCGTCAGAGGGTCAGTTTATCCAAGTGTGCCGCCCCAAATGACCGTTTTCTAAGTGTGCCATGAAGTAGAAAATGTTGGAAGACCCATGCAAAATCCTTTTTATAGCTTTCTCAGCACTCAGCCTGGCCAGAACACTTCTGGTGACAGGTCGGACAGATCCAGGTGGAGAACGTTTTGTCTCACACTCTGTCTGTCTGGAAGCCCTGGGAAGCAGGGACCAGCTCTGACTGAACTGCTGCATCACCAGTGTCGGGCACAGGGCAGGCCCTCAATGCATTCTTGTGGAAAGAAGGGAGGGAGGAACCACGGAAGGGGCTTTGCCTTCTGTAATGCCTGCCCATTGGGCCTGGTATCTTTCCTACCTCCTGAGGTGACCGAAGATCCTTTAGCAGTAAATTTGTCTTCAAGTTCAGTTGGTTGCGAATGTCATGTCGCCTGTTGCCAAGTTTGGGCACATCCACGGTGATCACCAGGGCTCTGAACCCCAAGGATTCTACCCTCTGGACCAGCTGTTTGTTTAGCTGCCGATCTGGCTGCACGTAGAGCTGGAACCACCGGAAGCCTCTGGGGGCCGCGGCAACGATGTCTTCCAGGGTGCAGCTGGCATATGTGCTGGTGATGTAGCAGATGCCGGCTGCTTGGGCAGCTGCAGAGCAAATGACACAACTCAGGGTGGAGGCCAGGGGCATTCCAGGCGGGGGCGAGAAGCCCTAGGACCTGCACTGCTCCTGGCCAACTTGCCCTGTGAGTGAAGAGACGGCCCGACTTCCTTCTGCTGCCCTGTGGGGCAGTGATAGAAGTGGGTTGTTTTTTTAAAATTTTTTTTATTTTTTATTATTGATTTCAGAGACAGGAAGGGAGAGGGAGAGAAGGATAGGAACATCAATGATGATGCCCGGCCAGTGTGGCTCAATGGTTTTGATGACCTATGAACCAGGAGATAACAATTTGATTCTTTCTTTCTTTCTTTCTTTCTTTCTTTCTTTCTTTCTTTCTTTCTTTTCCTTTTCCTTTTCCTTTTCCTTTTCCTTTTCCTTTTCCTTTTTCTTTTTCTTTTTCTTTTTCTTTTTCTTTTCTTCCTTCCTTCCTTTCTCTCTCTCTCTCTCTCTCTCTCTCTCTCTCTCTCCTTTAATACATTCATATTGATTTCAGAGAGGAACAGAGAAGGGGAGAGAAAGAAACATTAATGATGAGACTCATTGATCAGCTGCCTCCTGCACGTCCCACACTTGGGATCAAGCCCACAACCTGGGCATGTGCCCTGTCTAGGAATCGAACCATGACTTCCTGGTTCACAGGTTGATGTTCAACCACTGAGCCATGCTGGCTGGGCGAAAATGAGCATTTTCTCAATCTTCGGGGAAGTGTTATGCAAACACAGTGTTAAGCATTCCTCTTCCCACCCTCCTTAATTCCTACCATTTGCTGTCCCTAAGCCCCTTCTCTGGAGAAACCCTGGGGCTGCCTGCCCTGCGTGGAGGAGGCCTCCTGCACACTGCAGGCCTCGGGTGGCCTGGCTCGCACCTCTGGCTGTGCTGGTCTCTCCATCGGGCCAGGCCAGGCAGTGGAAACCCGTGGGTGCGATGCAAATGGGGGCACTGATCTCCTCCCCTTGGATTGTGGTCCGGGTGTCCACCTGCGACACATCTTTCAGGTACCGGGGACGGAGGCGGATTCTGTGCTAGACAACAAAGAGGGTTCCTGTTGGTGGGATTATCTCCAGCACCAAGGTGCTGCCGGTGCTGGGGCCTCCAGACTCCTGCTGCAGGTGGAGACCAGACTAGGCCCCCGGAAACCTCTGGTGGGGGACCAGTGGCTGGTAGCCAAATAGGCAGCACAGCAGACTGGAGGCTCCTCTCCTTCAGGAAGCTTCTCCCAACACTGATTCCACACGAACCCTTCTTCTGTGGACCCCACAACCCCTCCTCGCTCCCTCTGTGGTCTGTGCCTCTGGGAGGGTGACTGATCTGTGCTAGTTCTGCAGAGGCACTAAGATAGGCGCTCTCTCCAACCTTCCTCTCCCCAGTCATCTGCCCCCCCAAAATCCCCAACCCAATATAACCCAAAAGCCATTATATATCTGCTCTGTTCTTTGCAGGCAGAAACCCTGCCTGCTCCCTTCCCAGGAGCTGTGAACCAGGCCCTGAGTTCAACAGCGGAAAGGATACAGGAGACCAGACTTTTTAAACGCTGCGATGTTGTCGTCCCGGGTGAAGCCTTCCCCAGCTCCTCCTTCGATATAATCCCAAGTCGACTTGGACAGCCGCTCCCGCGCGTGGGCCTCAAAGTCTGTCAGACACACCACGGACATTTCTGCACCTTCAAAGGAGAAACCAAAACCAAACAACCAAACCCAGTAAGAATCATTCAGAGGGAGAGGACAGGGTAAAGGGGGCCACAGCATGAAGCTGTTTGGATTCCTGATTAACCCTCTGTGTTCTTTTTTATTTGAGAGATAGGAAGAGGGAGAGAGAGATTTTTTACCACACTTCTATCTACTGGTTTCTTCTATCTACTTCCCTGTGAAGCAGACATAAAGCGCTCTCTCTCTCTCTCTCTCTCTCTCTCTCTGCATTTGAAGAGAATGAGACAGTTAATGATTACAGAGCAAGGCCCAGCATCCTGCCTTCTGGTAGCCTTTACAGATGGATGTGCTCCAATATCAATCTCACGGTGCACAGCTGAATAGTTGGTTCACTGAAGTACTGATTACATGGCATTTAAGAGAATTTCCTAGGGTGAAAGTACAATTATGATGCATTTTTTCTTTTCATAGCATGTGTAGAGCTCAGTAGAGTACTGAGCCCACTGTTTTCCTTAGAGGTAAGGCTGATAGTTGAAGAGAATGACAACCTTGTTGTTCAAAGCTTTCCCCGAGTTTGGGAGGCAGACGTAGCTCTATATGTTTTTATGTATTTCAGTTTGATCCATACAAGACTTCAAGGCACCAGATATTAAGGGGATGACCCAGGTCATCTAATGGTTTGCTTGTGTTCCCATTTTCTTTGATCTCCATTCAAATAAAGAAGAGGAAAGAATAAAAGTCTCTTGCGAATTAATAACTGTAGCTCATTCAATTTGTTTAGGCTTTTTGCCTCCTGGTAAACAACAGTGAGGTACAACTAGTATACCAGTGATAAGAAAGCTAACATCTGAGAACAAGGACACCCAGTGGTATCTGGTGCTTACTATCTGTGGTTCAAATAGTTTTGCCTGACTGAGGAAAGGGGCAAGGACATGGATGAGGGCTGGAAAGAATTTCAAGGCAGACCTTGCTTTCGCAATGTTGCCATTTAATCTAATGCAGTTAGATAACAAGTTATTTTCCTTGGAAGATTTCATATGACTTGTACGATTCATATGATCCATGTTGGTCTCTTTTTAGGAATTCTGGGTATTTTCAGTCACCTGGGAATCCAACCTGTATTTAAAAAGCATTCTCTCCATGGGAAAATGGGTGCTGCGTTCTAAATACAAGGCTTCCGAGTAGAGTTTTGGGACTCAGTTTTGTTGTCATGCTGTGAATTGTGTGCTGTCTGTCCGGTGTGGAGACCATGCAAGGCATGCTGGGAAACAGGGGCCTGAATGCTCACTTGGTGTTTTTAAAGGTTGGGAATTTTCTTATTCTACTGAGCAGTGGAATAATTTGATTACACAAAGACAGCAAGATGGCTCCTTAGTAATAATAATGACAATAAAATTGCAACCATTTATTGAGCGCTGTGTAAATTGTTTTATGTGCATTCATGTTCCAACCCTTACGATTACCCCCAAGCACAATTATTATGCGCTGTACTGCACAGATGGGAAACCTACAGGTCGGGGAGATTAAAATACTTTGCCCACCTTTGCACACTGAGTAACGTGATCTGACTCCCACGGCCAAGCTCTCAAGCATCATGAGAAGAAGCAAACCTGTGCAACCAAGTGTGGCTTATGGAGAGCGTTGGCATTTAAAATGCACAGCTTTGCTCCCTTCCATCAACAAAACCAAAATCCAACCAGAAAGCTGAAAGGTGTCATCATTTAGCTGGTCATAAACAAGGACACAGTTAAATCCACCTACAGAGCACTCGTCTAATCGGTGTTCCATTTGATGATCACAATAACCCGGCCGCGGCCTGCCACCGTTTCCCTCTGCCTACGACCAGAAAGCAGTGGTCAAGGCGTCAAGTTCCTCCCTGAGGGCAGGGCCTGCAGCTTTCAGATTTTTCCGAACCCTTTCAAGTGAACAGATTTTGACCCATGCTCCCTCCTAAGGGTCAGTATGCTACCAGGTGGTTCTAAGACTTGACTAAACGTAACCTCTTCAGTCTGGAGCGTCTTTGAAGCCTTCCTTGGCTGTCCTCAGTGTCCTGTCAACATGACCCCTTTTGGCCACCTTGTAAGTTCCCAGTTAGCAGCCACAATGCCTCACACAGTCTCTGTCCTCTGTCCTCGCCCCACCTGCCACCTCATCTCCTTCCCAGTTCTAAGCCCACAGGAGACACCCAACCACAAACCTGACTTTGGGGTCCTCCAGGGCTCACGAAACTGGTGTCTTAGAGACAGCCACTCAAAGCCTGGCTCACGGCTGAGATGTGGCAAGAAACAGCGAGTCACAGCCCACAGTCCCGCGAGTGCAGAAGAAGTTCAAGGCTAAAAGTTAACCTTTTAATGGGAACAATATTCAGCTTTGGAAGTAAATGAGCAACTAGGCCAGAGCAAGGTTAATTTGGAAACGAACTTTTTGTGCTTTGCAAAGTTACCTCAAATGTCACTGAAGTTCGTTACAAAAGGAAACTTCAAAATAAAAGAGTTACTTATTTGCTTCCAAACCTGTATTTCCCCAGTTGGTCCATGATGATTAGAAGGAGAGTGTGGGTGAATTCAACTGGAGAATTAAAAAGCCCCCATGATGTCAAGGAAAGCTTGTCTGGGGAGGAGGGGATGGGAGGGCGAGGAGTGGCCACCTCCTGGGAGCTCCCGGGCTGAGAGCCGAGGGACCCAGTCAGGAGGGTCCGAGGGGCGTGCTGTGTAGGGCTCTCCTGGCCTGACAGAGATTAATTTTAAATTAGTGTTTTGGATTTCTCAATACCCAGAAGTGAAGTTGCTGGGTCATATGGCAGTTCTATTTTTAATTTTCTGAGGTATCTCCATATTGCTTTCACAGAGAGTGCACCAATCTGCATTCCCACCAGCAGTGCACCAGGGTTCCCTTTTCTCCCCATCCTCACTCACAATTGTTGATTTAATGATGATATCCATTCTGACAGGAGTGAGGTGATATCTCATTACGTTTTTAATTAGCCTTTCTCTGATGATTAGTGAGGCTGACCCTCTTTTCATATGTCTATTGGCCATATGTATGTCCTCTCTGGAGAAGTGTCTATGCAGGTCTTCTGCTTATTTTTTAAAAATAGGATTGTGGGGTTTTTTTTGGTGTTTTTTGAGTATTAAGTTGTATGAATTCCTTAAATAGTGTGGATATTAACCCCTTATGAGATGTATTATTAGTGAATATCTTCTCTTATTCAGTAGGTTGTCTTTTTGTTTTGTTGATGGTTTCCAGTATTGTACAAAAACTTTTCAGTTTGATGTAGTTCAATTTGTTCCTTTGTTTCCCTTGGGGAGCTATATCCAAAAAATATTGCTAATTGCCTATGTTTTTCTCTAGGAGTTTTATGGTTTCAGGTTTTCCATTTAGTCTATAATCCATTTTGAGTTTATTTTTTGTACTAGAGGCCCGGTGCATGAAATTCATGCACTGGGGGGGGGGGCAAGTCCCTCAGCCCAGCCTGCACCCACTCCAATCTGGGACCCCTCAGGGGATGTCCGACTGTCCTGTGGGATCAGGCCTAAACGGGCAGTCAGACATCCCTCTCATAATCTGGGACCGTTGGCTCCTAACCACTTGCCTGCCTGCCTGCCTGCCTGATTGTCCCTAACTGCTCCCCTGCCGGCCTGATTGATGCCTAACCGCTCCCCTGATGGCATGCTTGACACTTAACTGCTCCCCTGCCGGCCCTATCGCCCCCAACTGCCCTCCTCTGCTGGCCTGATCACCCCCAACTGCCCTCTCCTGCCGGCCGTCTTGTGGCGGCCATCTTGTGACAATGTGGGGGCGGCCATCTTGTGATGACGTGGGACAGCCACCTGTGACATGAGGGCGTGAGGGTCTATTTGCATATTACCTCTTTATTATATAGGATAGTATGGTGTAAGAAAGTGGTCTAGTTTCATTGTTCAGCATGTGACTGTCCAGTTTTCCCAAGACCATTTTTTGAATAGACTGTCTGTATCCCACTGTATATTTTTGCCTTCTTTGTCATAAATTGACCATACAGGCATGGATTTATTTCTGGGCTCTCTATTCTATTCCATTGATCTATGTATCTGTTTTTATGCCAGGACCATGCTGTTTTGCTATTATCACCTTGTAGCATACTTTGATATCAGGCAGCAAGATATCTCCAACTTGATTCTTCTTTCTCGAGATTGCTTTGGCTATTCGGGGTCTTTTGGAACCACTAATATTTTTGAATGTAGGCAGAAGACTGAGAAAAGCAAACACAAGACTGCATGTGAAAAAACCTTCCCCAAGAACGGTCCTGAGGGATTCACCAAAGGTCACACTAGTTAATGCCTAATGTGTTCAGGTCCTTCCCTCTGTGCTTCAGTCCCAGCTCTTGCCACACATCTTCAGTACTGCAACAACAACTAGCATTTTATAAATGCTTACACTATGCCTGGAACATGGCATGCATAATTTCACTTGATCCTCACAACACCCATGTGGGTAGACAATATTTCCCCCCGTTTTCAAAAGAGAAAATGAAATTAATGAACTTGCTCAAGCCTTTTGTCAGTAATGAGCAGAGCTGGGATTAGAACCTAGCCTGTGGCCACCGTCAGTAGCCTGTGGAAACTGAAGGCTACTCCAAAGACATGGGATATGCCTGTGTTTTAGAATCTGTACTTGGAAAGATGAACAACTCTGGGCTGATTTGTTATACCTCGCCTTCTCACTCCATTTTTGCTTGGAGAGTAACTGCTTTTTGCTGTTTTGCCACTAGATGACAGTATTACCTCAGACATGCTTTCACACTGGCCATAATCTGGGGCGGGGAAATCCCTTTCCCCAGCAATTTCCACCCTCCACAGTGAGCCTCTAGGGCCAGCTCTCAGGTCACCTGGCTGTTTGCTGTGACCCGATGCAGACGTTCCATAGCCATTGTCCACGCCTGGGCCCCATCCCTCCCTTCCAGGAGACACTGCAGTGCGGCACGAAGAACACAGACATGGGAACATTAATGCCGGAGCTCAGACCTGCAGCCCTGACTGACTCTCACGTGCTCCTCAATTTCTCTGCTTCAGTTTCCTAACAACGTCTCCCGCATGTTAATGAGCAGTAAAAGAGTCAATCTTGCAGCATCAGAATGGGTTCACGATGGGCCCAACCTCGGAGCTGATACGGGGCTCCGTGGGGCAGCCCCAGCGGGCTTGGTGGGTGCTGCAGGATGAGGCTGTAAGGAGATGCTGGTCTTGTCCAGGGGGCCTGGGGTACCTGTTGAACAACGCGCCTGCTTAATTTGGGTGAAGAGAAATGACGGGTCAGTCCGGGGCAGCCAAGGCCCAGCTGTGGAGAGAGCAAATGTGGTTCCACAAGCAGAAGGGAATGACCCAACCCTCCAGCTGGAGGACACGAGACCCTCGTGGTCCCTGCTGTGCCGCCGGGTCACCCGTCTTGCTTGAGCTAATTCGGATGAGCTTTGGACTTTGAGGTGTGTGCTAAAGCCTATCAGGTTAAAAACCTCCCTGACCCCTTGGAGCAGGTTAATATTAACTGTGGGTTGTTGAAATTGGAAGCCAAACCAGCCATGGACGGGGCTAAGTCAAACCAAGGGGCAGTTTGCATCTTTCTGCAGCCACTGAAGGAGCCAGGAGCTCAAAGTTGTGGGTGAGCCATGGGCGGGGCAACAGTCACTGGGAGGGATGGGAGTCGCCTGAAGAAGAAAATGTCCTTGTTTTTTCTTCCAGCCAGTGCCCTCCGCTCCAAAGCTGTGCTCACTATTCTGATGCCATCACCATGGATTAGTGTTGGCTGTTCTAGAACTTTACATTATTAGGATCAATCAAGTGATTATTTAGGTATGCGCATCTTCTTTCACTCAGCAAAATGCTTTTGAGATTCATCTATATCGTTGCTTGCTTGAAGTACTTTACTCTTTTTCGTTGCTTAGTATTATTGTATTAATATAACACATTTGTTGATCCGTTCCCCTGTTGGTTGGCATTATTAGGCTTGTTTCCAGTTTGGGGAATGATTATGAATAGAACGGCTAAGAACATTCTTCCTGTGAACATGTTTTCATTTCCCTTGGGAGGTGCCCAGGAGTAAAATAGCTTTGCAGCAGAGTCGGTGTTCTGTTTATTCCTCCATCGCCATTTATCCCCCCAATACCCTCTTCCATCTTCCCTCCTCCCCCGCACACTATTGTCCGTGTCCATGGCAGAGAAGAAAAACTTCTCCAAAGTAGCATTGGAGAAAAAGCTCTCCAAAATGGTTGTACGATTGTGTTGGTTTATTTATTTTTTAAATTTTAAATTGATTTTTAGAGAGAAAAAGGACAGGAAGAAAGGGGGGGGAGGGAGAGAGCTAGAGAGAGAAAGATATATATATATATATATATTGTTCCACTTATTTATGCATTCATGGGTTAACTCTTGTATGTGCCCTGACTGGAGATCGAACCCACCACCTTGGCATATGGGGATGATGCTCTAACAGACTGAACCACCTGGCCAGGGTGTGGTTGAACCATTTTAAATTCCCACCCCCAGAGTCTGAAAGTTTCAGTTATTTCACTTCACTTACATTTCATTGTCTTAGCTCATGGTCACTACTTAGGACACTTCTAAGAACCATATATTGGTTCTTACAAACAGCTTCCTGAGGGTTCTGTCCCCAGGAGATGCTTCCTACTTGAATACCCTTGATAGGAAAAGGGCTTCCACGCCTTGGCACCTTCGATCCAGCGTGGAAAATCAGGAAGATGCTCAAGGGCAGCGGTTCTCAACCTTTCTAATGCCGCGACCCTTTAATACAGCTCCTCATGTTGTGGTGACCCCCAACCATAAAATTATTTTCGTTGCTATTTCATAACTGTCATTTTGCTACTGTTATGAATCGTAATGTAAATATCTGTGTTTTCCGATGGTCTTAGGCTCTACAGCAGCGGTTCTCAACCTGTGGGTCGTGACCCACAGGTTGAGAACCGCTAGCAGGGTCACCTAAGACCATCGGAAAACACACATATTTACATCACAATGTAATAGAACCGATGCTGTAGAGCCTAAGACCATCGGAAAACAGATATTTACATTACGATTCATTAACAGTAGCAAAATTACAGTTATGAAGTAGCAACGAAAATAATTTTATGGTTGGGGATCACCACAACATGAGGAACTGTATTAAAGGGTCGCGGCATTAGAAAGGTTGAGAACCACTGCTCAAGGGGCAATGAGGGAGGAAGAAGGTACAGCTCAACACACCATGCAGGACCAAACCCAACAACCAATTGCATGACAAGCATTCAAGCCAGATCACCCTCACATCCACGAGTGGCTGCGTAACAAGTCACTGTCCCATCCCTGAGTAATCAGAGAATTTATTTGCAGTCTATTAGCTAATCATTCCCACACTGAGCACAGATCTTAACTAAATTCCCCAAGTGACATTTAAGTTTCTGTTCTCCATTATGAAACAGTTGATGAATTGCCATGCTCAGATCCTGCCAGGAGAGCTTAATTTCATTTGTTTAAGATTGCAGCTGATTTCTGAGATCCCTACAACAAGATATGAAGTAAATATCATAAGCTGTGATGTAAATGCTGTAGAAGATGCGGATTTTGTAGGCAAGATAACGACACTGCACGCCCGCTGCACAGAATTGAGCCAGTCACATCACTTCTCTTCGGGTCACTCAAAACCAGAGTGGGAACAATAATTCCCGTTTCTATCCACCTACCTGCTGGAGTGGGAGTGATTCAAACAAGACGCAGCTGCATGGAATCGTGGCTCCCCACATCCAACCAAGAGCTCGACTGTGTGACTTATCTACTTCAGATCGGAGTTTCCACCCCTGTGAAGTGGAGATAACAGATGAATACCTTACAAGGTAGTTTTGAGAATTAGGTAATATATGTAAGCATCTATCACAGTGGGTGCCCAGTAAATGAGGCTTCAAGACTAAGCAGGCGACTTATTTGAATTATTCAAGTGTACGTACCATCAGATACATGGCAGTATTCTCCACAAGTGGCCGATTCACTCTACTGACAGCAACCTATGTTGAATTAGGCAGCATGTCCTGCTGAATAAAGCTCACACAGTAACAGCAACAGATCCTGGGCTGTGATTTGTAACCCAGTTTCAGCCTCCCAGGTGTCCCTGGTCCTCCAGTCATAAGGATTCACTCCTCTCTTCAATATCATGTAGCAAATAAACTGGCTCTAGCCCTGGTACCGTGGGAAATTTTTGTCCCTCGCCTCTGCGTTCCCATGGATCCTCAGAGGACTAACATTGCCTTTGGTGCTTCCTGACTTCCTGCTTCTGCTAAATTCTTGATCTCCATGGTGTCTGGCCTCCTGTAGTTTTCCTTTTTTCATTCCTCATTGACCAAAATGTAGAACACGTCCCTGTTTCTCTTCCATCAAGGTTAGTTCCTTTGATCCCTTATCACATCCAAACAATCAGTGTGTTCTGTTATCTTTTTTATCGGAATACAAGGTTTTATTCTAGTGTCCGCCTGTATTTCTGCTCCTTTATTTTCCTGATCTTCTTGTATAGAGTGGCTTCTGATATTCTTATTCTCTTAAATTTACACTTAATTAGTTTATGCGAGTGCAAGCTGTGACCAATTATCTGCTCTAGCCTGGTCCTGTGTGAATATATACATACAAAAACACAGTTTTAAAAAATCGTACACTACAATGTTTTCACCTTTATTTTACAGCTAGGACATTATATTGATTTTTATACTAATGGTCATTGATAGGTTGTATTATGTATGAATTTGATTTTAGGGGGATAAAGGGGACAAACACTCGATAAAAATTATAAAGAGAGGGCGCTGGGTCTGACGGTGTTAAGAACCAGTGCTGTGGGTGCCGAGGGGTGAATCGGAGCAGCATCTCTCCATCCCAATGGCTTCTGTCTTTTGCTGCAACCACTCTCGCTAGAGCAGGGGGTGGATGGAATTCGAACCCTGCAGTCCAGAGCGAGCTCCGAGCTCCGGGTAGGACCCTCCTGTTGTGAGAACCAAGTATTCGCACGCCAGCCACTTCGCCCTCTTTCCACTAGGTGCCAGCAGCAGCCCGGGGGACTGGATGGCTGTGCTGTGCTTCTCTGGGATTTTCTGAAAACAGCACAAGGACAGCTGCTCCAGCTTCAAGCACACTGCAGTCCTGGCTGCTGACCGCCCCCTGATCGCTTGGTTCCCTACCTGTCTGTTTTCAGAACAACAACAGGGTATCCAGCGAGATCCAGGTCATTACCATGAGAGGGATCCCAGCTCCTGCGCTGGGGAACTCGCTGCCCCACCCACGCACCCACCCTCCCACGCACAGACTAATCTGCTGGAGACTGAGCATAAATGTCTACCTTTCATTAAACATGTCATCACTGCCTTCACTCAGTCTTGAGAGCACCTGCACCAAGCCAGGGCCTGGAGCTCAGCCACGGGAAACAGTGAACCACTGATTCCTTCTGGAAAACTGTCCTCAACCTTAAGTACATCATGTTTTCAGGAAGAGATTTCTAGCTTCATGCATCCCCGTCAGGTAGCAGTCCCGGGGTGATCCTGGATGGCCAGGGAACTGGACCAACTGTGGCGGCACTGAGGGTTAAAGGGTCCTGGAGGACAGGCGGATTCTCGGCTGGGTCTGCTGCTGCTCTGCCTGTACCCACCAGGGGAACTGAAGTTCTCTGTATCTGGTACAGGAGAAAGGATTCATTTATCAAGCTCTCTTGCTCTCTAGGCTGGAGAGCTCCTTGCTTCCTTATTTTCCAACTATAACTTCTGGAGGGCTCATGGATACAGGCTGTCACACACAAAAAGCCCATCTTCACTGTAACAAAAATTAATGGGTAGGTATTTCCTGAGTTTTGAGCAGTTATTTTTTTATTTTCCTGGATGCCACCTGCCTGTCCTGGGGCCTGCTAGGTAGGTAGTGAGGCTGGGTGGCAGGTGGTCAGACCCGAGGGTTCATGTGCAGAGCCAAGCAAGCCGGTGGCCACCGGAACCCCAGCCTCAGGAGGCTGAGCCACACATGCAACTCGCCTCCAGCCTGCACTGGCACCTTCGGTCTCTACTTCGTGACGGGCCGGCCTTGTTTCCATGTCTGCTTCCTCCTTTCTCCCAGCCCCTGGTCCACAACACCTTGCTCAAGTAAGTCTGTTTGTCCCAGGTGACCTCTTGCACATGTCTTATGGCGTGTTCTCTGAACTTGTGTGTAAAATCTTTCCTTCTTCCTAGCGTTGCTTCTGGTCTGTGCTTTCTCCTCCTCTCAGTCTGAGTCTGTTTGTGGAGCCTTCTCTCACGTTTTGCTCCACAAAGACTTGGCTGCAGGCAGCAGTGAAGTGGAGGAGGGCTTCCTAGGAATTCCCAGTCTCGCTGACTCGCTAAAGCAGGCTCTGCACTGACAAGGATCAGCTGACTTCCCAGGTCTCTTGATATTCCAATCCTAGCTTGAGGTTCCTCCTCCTCTGCCATTGGACAGAACTTCAGTAGAAACCTCTGAGCAGCACTGGCCCAGCGGAACAGGGCCTACCTGGGCTGCTGCTCTCACGGAGCCTTAGGCCAGAAGCACAAATGAGCATTCGGTGCTCACCAATGGTCTGCTTCACCAAGAGACTTCACAGATGTGGGGCTCAGAGCCTTGATCATAACCAAGTGTCAGTCAGGGGCTGAGGCTCTGTTCCTATAAATTCCATAGAGACTTGGACCATGTGGGAAGGTTACAGCCATTGTCAACAGCCAACAGAATCCTCTCCCTGCTACTTCCTAGCCTTGGCAAGTTACCCAGCTTCTTTGAGTCTTGATTTCTGCATCTTCAATAGAAGAATAATTGTTTGTATCTTAGAAGGACTTGAATGAGGACTAAGGAGGATAAAGTGTGCAGATAATCTCATACAGCATCTGGTATACGAAAGGTCTTCACTGGTGGCTGCCTGTTCTTCCCTAGTTGGATATCACACTGCATTGGGTGCCTCATGCTCCTAACCTTTCCTACTAGTAAATGTTCTCTTCTCTCTTCGCATCAATGCTCATCTAAGTGGGGTTCTGTTGCCTCACCGCTGTTCCTAGAACTGATGAAGCCATTCAGGCTAAGTTGAAATTCTATAAGCATTACTATCACATTATTTTATCAGACACGGTGGGCTGCACACAAGTTCATCCTTCACCCCCTCTCCAATTTCTTTCTTGCTAGTAGAGCGCTGATTTTTTTTCAGCTGTCCATTGTCTTCCACACAGCCATGTGTGTATGCCCAGCTCGGACACTGATGGAAAGAGCCCCATAGGTTTGAAAGCTGGCGCTGCCAAAGAACCAAGACTCACAAACATGCAGGTGAGAGCTTGGGCTCTAGAGCCAGGCTGGCTGCATTTGAATTCTCCCTCTCTCTCTTCCTGGGTGGACACTGTTGGTCAGATTACTGGACCCCTCTGTGCTTCAATTTCCTCATCTGCAGAATGGCTATAATAAGAGCAGGTACCTTAACAGGTTATAAAGATTAAACAAATGAAAAAATGTGGGTATGAGTTATGAGTGGCTGGCACTAAGTTGAAGAGCAATGAACATTAGCTATCGTTCTAGAAAATGAAAAAGCCTCTAGGCCCGAGGGAGGCAATAATTCTACCGTTAAAGTGACCAGATCAGTGAGAGTTGAACCTTTTAAACTCTGAAAGTCGCCCTTAACTTTGTTTACAAAGATTTTTCCAAAGGAGATGTCTGTAATCATTGTTTCTACTTCCCCTGACTTTTCCTTCCACTTGGCTGTTCACACTAACCATGCTTCATCTGGCTACAGTGCTGGAGAAGTGGCTCAGAATTGTGTTGATATGAGAGGAAAGAGTCAACTAAACCGAGGACAGTGAGATCAGCATCGCAAGGGGCGGGTTTAATTTCCCCTCCACATCCCTTTCTGCTTCCCCTTTTTCTGTTGCACATCTGTGCTGTTCTGTCATCTATATATTCCTTATAGATGCACTGTGAGCTCATCTCTGAATCCCTGTGGCACCCACATCACTGCCTGGAGCAGAATGGTGTCTGCTGAGCAAATGATGGAGAACTTTTCCTTAAGGAGCCATTATTGCCCCTGGAAGCCAGTCTGCAAGGTTTATTTTGGTGGAAACGACAAAAGATGCTCAGCTCACGTGACTGAAGCACATCCATTTTCTTTCCAGAAGGCGTAAAGGTGAAGAGGGAAGGAGACTTGAGAAGGCCGACATCTGGCTTTTCTTCCAACTGTCTCTGGTTCCACATTCTGGAGAATAAACCCCCAGTTCCCTGCCTTTATTTTTGTTTATCATAGAAAAAAAACCCAAGACTAAGCTTAAGATGGGTCAGGACCCCACATACCAAATAAACAGGGAATCAGAACTAGAATGCTTGGTATTTGGGTGGGCGGGGGGGTGGTGAGGAGAGAGACTGAGAGATCCTATGCTTACCTTTTTCTTTTTCTTAATTATGAAAATCACAGCTTCTGTCTTCTTCCCAATAACAATTGATGAGATTATCCAAGTGGTTGCTTGCTGGAGCTCTGCAGAGAGAAAAATTAACTTTATAAACGGATACAGTGTCCACAGTGCCATATGGAAATGAATGTAAGGACCACCGCACGGCGACAGGCCCCGAAGCCGGAGCCCTGATGAATGAATGGAACCACATGATAAGGTTCTCCAGAGAGTGGGGCAAAAGGAACCGATTGTCTTCCTGAAATATACCAGCAAGAATGCAGGCCTTAATTAACGAAGCCCAAGGTTGATTTTTCTTGCTGCCTTTTTCTCGGAGAGACAAAAATAATAAGAAATGAATGAGGTTGAAAGCAAATGAGAACCATATTGGGAAAGCAAAGCAGAGTCAAACTTATGGCTGAGCCAGTTGCAAAGAGCTAAAGTTCTTTAATCATCTCACTGGAGATGTAGCCAAAAAATGCAATTTGAAACACACACACACACACACACACACACACACACACACACACACACACACACTTCCACACGATACCCTCCTCCTTTTTCGATGTAGATGAATCAAGATGGTGGAGACAGGACATGATGAGAACCATTTGTGCTCTCCACCTACTTTATAAAAGGCTTTGGCAATCGGTAATCTTTGCTGCCATGGTGTGGGGAATCCATCTTTCAATTCTTATTCTTTAAACATCCATTGCATATTTTGCACGGGCCACAAGGAGCCAATAAGCAGCTGGAATAGGCAATTTGTTGGCACTATGCTAAGATGGCAACCTATTTGAAATCCAGATCCTTCTAATAGATGGCTTTTCCAGGAGAAGGTGAACCAGTGTTGGCCTGAAAGAACATGACTACATCTGAAGGTGGGAATAGGATGGGAAATGACAACTTTATTTGAATTAAGACAGACTATTATTAGCTAATGAATTGATGAAAGACAGAGAGATCTCCCTTGCGCTGGGGTTAGCCAGGCCGATTTAATCCGGAGGCAGATTGGTTGGGGGTGGTGTGATTGTAGAATGGTTCAATACCCACCACACCTCACTCCACCTCACAGTATCTCTGAGTTTGTTTAAGGCTTAAAAAATTAGTATTATGATTGTTAACATAGAGACAGAAGACACACCTATCTGGCTTTATGAAAGTGGGCTGGTTAAGATATGAGCTTTTAATTAAGCCTAACTTAGATTGATATGAAATAAATCTGGTGTATTGCAGGAACATTTTTACCCAATGTATGATGTTTCCATTTGTTAAAGGGAGCTCATTTAGTGCAATTCCTGGCCTTTTCTGGAGAGATCCTGTTCCTCATAGGGGTCTAGTGTTGGTAGGTCTACTTGGCCAACAGCCAGCGACATCCTCCCACCTGACCTCTGTTAGAAACAAAGGATATTTTTGTCTCCAGTTGCCAGTCCTTTGTTTTGTCAATTTGTACAGAACATGGTCAGGGGATATATATATATCCTTCATACACCCCAACAATGTTTAAGTGTCAAAAAATCTGAATAGAGAACTAGAAAATTTTAGTTCTAATCCTGGCTCTTTCTTTCAGTGTTTGAAGTTGGGGAGATACCTAATCTTTTATTGCTTCAGTTTCCTTGAATGTAAAACTAGTTCATAAAATCATTACCTTACAATTACATGTGTCACTCTGCCTTATGTTGATATAATATAGTGTATGCCAGAGACTTTTTTGCAGCCAGAGCAGCTTCCAGGGCTCTGTAAAGGCAGACTGAGGAATCTGATAGTTACCTAAGAGTTGGCTGATCTGAGAGAAGATATTACGACCAATGATGTGATCTATCAGAGTGAGGGGACTAGGTGGGTACAGTGTGGCAAGGTTTATGCCGTGAGTTCCTCCAGACACAAGCACCCAGGCACCAGTGGTTGTGCTTTGGAGAATGATGGCTGGACAAGGAAATGTGAGATCAAAATGCGAGTTTTAATTTTTGTATGGAGAAATATAGTGATCTGGGTAAGGCCATCACAACATCTGAAGAGTAGTTGTCATGTCCAGCCAGTGTGGCTCAGTGGTTGAGCATTGACCTATGAACCAGAAGGTCACAGTATGATTCCCGGTCAGGGCATATGCCCAGGTTGTGGGCTCGATCCCCAGTGTGGAGTGTGCAGGAGGCATCCAATCGACGACTTTCTTTCTTTCTCTCTCTCTCTCTCTCTCTCTCTCTCTCTCTCTCTCTCTCTCTCTCCTTCCTTCTCCCTTCCTCTCTGAAATCAAGAAAAGAAAATATATTTTTAAAAAGAGTAGTTGTCATTTCATGAAGGGCCAATGGTAATTGTGGTGGATGCTCAGATCTCTCTCTAGAAGATAATTATAAACCTTGCAACTGTGTAAGCTCTTGGACAATCTGAGACTGTGGGTGAGATGCTGTGGGTGGGGATTAAAAAATGAGATCCTGGATTCCCTGAAGATCTAACCCCCGAGGCTTCATTTAAGCAGGACAATGATTTTCTGTTTCCTGACCCTTGTTCAGATGAAGAATCCTTTCTTCCTACAAGGCCACAAGCAATCTGGAAACCAGTGGTACTGGCTGGCCATGTGTTTAGGGAACAGCAGAGATGTAAGAGCAAAGGATATCTTTCTTCCTGCACCACTGCCCAGCCTTCCCCCAGTACATGGGGCCTTCCAGCATTCCTCTCCCATGTCCCTAACCTGTCCAACGTCTGGAGTCACATAGGCTAATGAGCAAACATTTGTAGTGAGCACAGAAAAACAGCACCCCTCTCAGATCTTTTAAGGGGCCTGCAGCTTCAAAGTTTAACATTCCTGCTTGCTTACCAGGGCAGGAGGCCATCTCAGCCTACGCTGCCTCCTCACCCTATGAGAGGGAAGGACAGCTCTGTTGCCACCTGCAGTCTGGTTCTTTATGGACACTTGTAAAGAAGTGATAGGAAAGAAATTCAGTGGTTTGTGAATATCAGTGCACTTTTGTGTGTGGGGAAATGGAGACTGGGATAAAGTGTTGTAAAAAACATGAGCTTTAGTTTTATAATTTTAATTACATTTATTGTTACACAGGAACAATATAGTCACCTGGTTTGTAATTCAAAGGTACAAATGTTATCCTGGATAAATTCTTCTCTTCAATCCCAAGGTGTATGTTTCAGAGACATACAAATCCTGGCTTTACTGATGAATATCAGGGTGGCCTTGGGTAGGTAACTTAATCTCTCTGGTCTTATATAGTGGGGTAGTAACACATATATCATAAGGTTGTTGTGACTAAACGAGATGATATGTATAAAGCACTTGGCATAATATTGACATCTGATGACCATAAATGACAACTAATGTAACAACTATTCATTTCACAAAACAGACTCAGGTGGGCAAAAGAATACCTTTCTTTATTTTTCCTGTTTTTAGCCTAACTTTCTATCTTGAGTCCTCAAACTGACACATAAAAGGTTGTGTAATTATTTTGGGGTAAACCCAGTTAAATTCAGTGATTTCTTAGCCATTATAGGTTATAACCTAGTCACAGTCAAGATTTCCTTCTCCCTCTTTCTCCTTATCCCTAGTCTTTGTTCCAGTAGGGTCAGGGCTGTCCAACCAGTCTGGTGCTGTCACTCACACTTGCCAGGCTGGTGCTGTAGGCTGGGCTGGGGGTGGGGGCTGATCACCTACTTCTCAGCCTAGGTTTGCCTCAGTGCCCTGATGACCCGCTGCTTCAGATGCCCCTAGTCCTGTTTCCATCCAAGAAACTGTCCCCCCACACCAGCAGTCCTCGGGGTGCAGCAACATCCTCCCAGAACATCAGCGGTCCTGCTCGTGGGCTGCAGGCTTCTGGTGTGGTGTTTCCTTGGGCTGGTCCCAGGGCCCCATGGGCTTGCTTCTCCCAGATTTCTGACTCAGGGGCCTTGGGTATTTTCAGATGGACCTCTACACCCCTTCTGGGACACGGAAAACTCAGGGTGTCCTCTGGCTCCATTATGTGATGCCATCATTTCCACCCCACTGCTGGTACATAACAATGGGTCATGCTTGTGGTCTCTCTGGACTTCATGCAAGTAGCAAGACACGGGTCCTCTTCAATCTCAGATGCCCTGAATTAAAAGGGTGCTCCTACCAGACACACCCACATCTGTGATGTGACCATGGGGAGTGACAGTTTGGAAGGATACACAGCATCGGACTCTCTTGTTTTGCCTTCAGCACTCCTCTCTACGCAGCTTGGATGGCTTCATCTGTTGGCTCAGCAGTGGGGGAGGATGTGGATGTAGGTGAGGCAGGAAAAAATGGGTGCTGCCTGCTCACAGCTTCTTGCACATGTTTTCTGTCTTATGTCTGGATAATTCCTTCTGAAGCCAAGGAGCTTGGTACTCTTGCTCCCTGTTCCTGCAGTGTTTGGATGATAGGAGGCTACTGAGGGTACAGATGAATGATGTATGTGAGGATATGTGGGGGGGGGGATGTGCCATTACTACTACATGTTACCCCATACTCAGTTTGCTCTCACTGCCTGTGCTGCTGCTTGGTCTCTGCTCCAGTGAGGAGCACGCCATCCGGTGACCCTGAAGAGGAGGAGTGGTTTGTTCCAAAAGGGCACCTGTGGATTTAGAAGAAGAGCACTGGCTTGACAGGAGGTGACCTGCGCAGAGTCCAGACCCTGGCTCTTCATTGCTGGGTGATCTCGAGTACTTTATCCCTTTGAGCCAAGGTTTTCTCATTTCAAATTTGGAACAGGGACCCAAATAGTACTTTTCTCTCAAAGGCTGCTACAAAAACTGTCAGGTACTGTTTCTGAAAGTGGTTTAGTGTCTGCAAAGCCCATTAAAATCTCAACTATAATTTTCTCAAATCCTCCACCCAACTAAATTCTCTTACTGTTGAAGGTCATGCAAATAACGTGGGAAGAGAATAGTCAGCTGTCCTCCCAGACACCCTAATAAGATTATTCAAGTGATTATAGATGCTGAAACGAAAGCCGGTGATGAGGCCAACATGCACAGGTAATTTACAAGGAGAAGAGAGTTTAAAGCGATATCAAATAGGGTTCCAATAATAACAGCAGACCCGTAGAGAAACTTAGCTGTAACCTGATATTTGAAAAAATAACTATATACCTGTTATGGACTTAATTTCATCCTCCCTAAATTCCTGCGTTGAACTCCCTAACCCTCATTGTGATGGTATTTGGCGATTCGGCCTTTGGGAGATAATAGGTTGAGATGAAATCATGAGGTGGGAATGAGTGCCCGTATAAGAAGAGACATCAGAGAGCATGCCTCCCCCCTTCCCGCTTCCTGGCCACGTGAGGACACAGTGAGAGGCCAGCCCTCTACAATCCAGGACGAGAGATCTCACCAGGAACTGACCCTGTTGGCACCTTGAGCTCGGATTCCAGACTCCAGAACTGTGGGAAAATAGACTTCTGTTGTCTAAGGCCCCCAGTCTATGGTGTTTTGTTAAAGCTGAATGGGCTGGACCCGTATAAACTCTCTACTTCTCCGGGGCTGGCTCCTACTGACTGCCTGAGGCAAAATCTGTTTAATAGAGCTTTCTGTCTCCTACATTGGAAAGGCAAGCAAACATTTATCAACATCTGTAAACATTTTCATTCCATCCACCAGGGAGCTAAAATCCATCAAATACCACACCTTTATGCTCTTTCAAATCCACCTTCAACCAATACAGCTATTTCTAGAAAGAATGTGGATAAGCTTCTGCCAGTTTTCAAATATGCATCTGGTAAAGGGGTATTTTTCTTCTAATTTTGTGAGAAACCCAACCAGGTCCTCTCTCATCACGTCTAGTAAATCATTAATTCTTTGAAAACAGCAGCACTATAATTCTTGGCTTTAAAGGATATCCTAATCAGACCTATCTGGGTTTTCCAGTGGTTCAGTTGTCATTCTGTGACTTAGTAGCTGTGTGACTTGAGTTTTTACATAACCTCACCCAATTTTCTCGTCCATAAAGTAGGGAATGTGCCTACCGCACTGGGTCGCTGTGAGTATTAAAGAGAGTGTGGGAAAATATTTAGCACATTGCTTGAATCCAAGTATACTCACATATGGAAGGGATCATGAACTCACCCCAAAGAAAATGGTACCCCAGAGAAGTTAAGCAGTTTAGAACGGAGCCACAAAGGAGGTACGTGTCCCGACCTCAGATGGAGCCGTTGGTGAGAGGGAGCTGGGCTCTCCCAGGCACGGAGGCTCAGAGCCTGTGCAGACACAGACCTAGGCATGATGGGAACACAGCTGCTCCCTGGGAGCCAGAGGAGCTCAGGGATGCTCAAGGACTAGTGGACTTTGAGTCAGGGAGATAAACAAGAGCTTGGCTTGAAGTCTTGGACCAGCTCTCGTAAAAGGTCACTCAAATTGAAGCGGGAGGTGTCCTCATATCAGGACTCTGCATTCCAGAGCGTGGGGTTCCTCTCCTGCCCTGTATATGCCCCAGGACCCAATTCTGGGCACCCAAATGACTGGGGCATGGTCATGCAGAAGGGAAATAAAGACAGGCTCCTGGGAATGTGTGTGTGTATGTGTGTGTGAGACCAGGGAGGCGAGTCCAAACCCAAGGCCTTGAAAACAAAGAGCAGGGAAACTATGGCACAAACACCAACCAAGTCCTAGAGCAGGAGAAGTGGCCTGAAATGAGGAGAGGAGTAAGAGGGGCGTAGGAGCAGCTCAAGAATCCGGATAGCAGGGCCCCGGCCTTGGCCAAGGCAGCACGGCAGCCCTAGGCTTCCTGAAAGGTCAGCGGGAGCAGGGGACACGCATATGCAGGGCCGGTTCATACACAGGCCGGGGGCTGAAATGTCATTTCTGTAGCCTTCTCATCTTGGTTCCTTTATAAAATGTGTCCTGCACATTGTAGGGATTAAACCTTTGTGGATGTGAATGGAAAGTCATTCTCCAGGGGGGGTGGGGAGGTGGGAAGGGATTCGCCTGGGGCCTCCATGGAAGATCTGTTTCACCTTAAATTACGTTCAGAGCAGCGAGTGATTCTTAGAGTGCATTTCACAGGAGCAGGACACTCATTTTAGTGTCCTGGACATGGTCCAGATCATCGTAGTCTAACTTCTCCATTTCATATGTTCATGTTTCTAACATTGCCCAGAGAGGTCATTCCCAGGTTACCATGAGGCAGGAAATAACTCATTCTCGGCCCACCACCAACTCCTTCTGTGGTTCTGGGTCCCTGAGCAGCTATCACCTGACTCTGCTCTCAGTGACTCCATCTGGGAAATGGGAATAATAAACTCCCTCGAAAAGATGGAGATGGATTAGAGAGGATACTTTCCAGTAATTTGCCAGCTAGGTAAGAGAATACTGCATATTTTATAGATGTGTGCAGGGGTGAAATTGCACACACGAGAGGGCCATCTTCTTTCCTGGGCAATTCATTGTTCTTATGCTTGAGAGGGTGTGGCTAGTCATCTTAAAAAGTGGTCCTTCCCAGCTCACATCAAAAGGAGGTCAATAAGTGGAAGCAGTTGGTTTTAGAAGGGGGCCGAAAAACCCTCAATGAAATAGCTCACTAAACCTTAGTCTTGGTTCTGCTCAAATCTCCAACTAGGATCTCGGTCTGCTGTGTAGTTTTGGTGTAACACCTGGCACCAGCACCATCTTGGGGTCCAACAGGCCTTATAAAACTCTCTCACTTGCGTACAAGCCTGCTCCTGCTCATCATGCAGGAAAATCACCCACTGTGTGCTCTCCTGGGTAGACCAGAGCTCTGCCAAGTCACAGGCTGCAGATAACCTAGTCTCGGAAAAGCCCAGCTAAGGGCCTGGTGCATTGTGGGTACTCTGTGATATCTGTCAAATGAATGAACGAATGAATGAAGAATGTGCCTACTCCGTGCAGCTGAAGATTGGGGCAGCTCCACTTGCTCCCCCTAGACTGCATACTCAAGGGACCCTTGGTGGGTGCCCAGAGCCAGAGAGGGACCCTCCAATATAATACTAACACTTATTTAGCACTTGCACAATGTACCGGGTATGATTGTAAGCATTTTTATATATTTTAACTAAATATTCACAGCAATGCTCTGAATTATTTTATTATTAGTTCCACTTTATAGAGGAGGTCAATGAGGCCCAAAGGAGATTTGTAGCTTACCTAATGGTTGGGGTGCTGGGGGAGGTTATAGGAATACAGTCCCCCTCAGGGTGCCACCCCTTTAACCACTCAGTCACAGTGCACATTGGCCCAGAGCTCCTACAGGAGGAGCACACTCCCAGAGAAGGCGAGTCTGCACCATGTCACTGTCCTCTCTGATTGGCTGCCCCCGCTCAGCTTCATGACACCCCAGGGTAAGCCGGGCCTGGTATTTCTGTTTTCTCACGGGGATACTGTGACGCAGAGCAAGCAGGGGTCTCATTCGACGTCACTGAGCTCGGTGTGGCAGAGCAGTGGTGAGAAAGCAAGTCCTCTGGCCTTTGTCATGCAGCTCAGATCTCCGCAGTGCAGCCATCTGCACCAGAGACAGGACACCTCCCAGCCCCACCCTCAACAGGCAGCTTTGCCCAAAGGTGGCAATGGCTGCCACACTTGGTGACCTATTGATAAAATGATAAAACCTGCTAGGAGCGAGGGACTGCAGGATAAAAAGCCAGAATGGAAGAAACTTAAAGGACATTTCATCCCCCCCTGCATTTTGCAAATGCAGAAACTGACGCAGGTTGCTCAAGGTCCCAGACCACTTGGTAGCAGTGGGGGAAGTGGGGCCCAGGTCTCCCGACAAGACGCCTCATGTACTTTTGCTGCTCTGCCATCTGTGCTGGGCAGTGGCAACGGACCGGTCCAAGAGCCTCTCCTGACTGCCCTTAGAGCCTTTCTGGCTGTCAGGAGACCCTGCAGGTCTGCGTGCAACCCACTCGCTGCACCCCTGTGGCCGTCAGTGCACGAAGGCAAGCCCTGCCATGCGGGGTCAGGCACCCAGCCTTGGCGACCCCTCCCACCCCCAGGCCTGTGTATAAAAATGATCCTCCGTAAGCCATCCATCCTGACCATCCCCCTCCCACTCCTCGCCCCAAACTTAATTAATCATGTTTGCATCTGGATCCAGACAAGACAATAGCAGGGATGTGTTTTTGGTTAGGAACTGAAGCTGCATTCGCAAAGGAATGTTGATTAGTTAGTGGTCGGTATCATTTTTCATGCCTTTTTAAGTTACAAAAATTTTAATATCAAAGCATTTCTCCCTGCACCGCACAGATCTATTTCTCATAAGTGCATTCTGCTGGCATAATTTTCTTTTCCTTCCTGCGGGCTCTGTTTATGAGATGATCCATCAGGTTGTCTCAGAGCCTCCATCCAGCCCTTCAGCAACCGGAGGCGTCCCAGGTGAGCTGTGAGCTGTAGCCCACAGCCTCTGCCCATGTGGAAGGACAAAGGCAGGTTAGGTCAGGGTTGATCAGGAGAGGACGGTCGTCCATTGCAGGGGCAGCAAGCTCTCCTTGGAGCAGGTCCTGGGCCAGGCGGGGCCCTCATTATCAATGCTCTGCTCTTAAGAAAAGGATGAACCCTTAAAGGGAAGGAAATGTTCCAAACCTACTCTAGACCTATAGATATTTTTAAAAAGTGTTTATTGATTTTTAAAATATATTTTTATTGATTTCAGAGAGGAAGGGAGAGGGGGAGAGAGAGAGAGAGAGAAAGAGAGAGAGAGAGAAGCATCAATGATGAGAGAGAATCATTGGCTGCCTCCTGCACGCCCCCTAATGGGGATCGAGCCCGCAACCCCAGGCATGTGCCTTTGACTGGAATCGAACCCAGGACCTTTCAGTCTGCAGGCCAACGCTCTATCCACTGACCAAAACCAGCTAGGGCTGTTTATTGATTTTTTTTAGAGAGAGAGGAAGGGAGAGGGTGAGAAATATCGATGAGAGAGAATCATCGATTGGCTACCCCCTGCACACCCCTTAGTGGGGATGGAGCCTGCAACCTGGGTGTGTGCCCTGACTGGGAATCAGACCTTTTGGTGCACGTGATGATGCTCAACCCACTGAGCCACATTGGCCAGGGTTAGGCCTATAGATCTTGAGGTCCATCTGAATACCTCAATTCAAGCTTCAGTTCTACAGCAGGAAAATATCTTCAATCTGGGAGAGTCTCTTACTGCAGGAAGCACGTCTTAATGTGTACAACATGCCTTGTGCGCAGAACCTGTCAAGCTGCAGACGATAAGTCAGGGCAGTAAGTAATGTTGGAAATCTGCGGCAGGGCCCCAAATCTGTCTGCCCTACCAGCCCTCAAGCTTAGACTTCCTTTTCGGACAAAGGGGATGGAGGAGTCAGGGAAGACAGTGAGGTGCCTCTTCCTTGGGTCCAGTGGCCTCTTCTGCTCAGTTCCAAACCTAGCTTAGGCACTAACAGTACAGTTGTGACAGGACTGGCCAGGGCTGGCCACAAGAACAGGATGTTCTAAGATGCTCCATCACCCATGGCACACCCTCCATGCATCTCAGACACCATCAGCATCAATCACCGGGTCACGGCTCCAGCGGATGGGAGAGGCTGGTTACAGGAAAGGACCACTGTAGGGAAGTCAGGAATTCAGTATGTGTTTGGGGCACATTGGTCCCCAAAAGCACTTGGTGTTTGCTATTTGAATAGATCAGATAAATGCCCCAGGTAATTGCTCTTACTACTGACTTTGGCCAAGAAGGGCGATTGAGGGTTAGGATATTGAAGCTGGTGACTGACCCAGAGACCGAGAGTCACTGGACAACTAAATAGCAAATTCACCTTCCCAGAAACCAACCAACCAACTACATCAGTCATTATTGCTTTGGAAAATAAAGAAAGTGCCTATTGTGTGCCAGGTATTGTCCTAGAGGCAGGCTGCATGAGTCGCAGCCACTCCTAGGCCTTATAAGGGGGGTTTGGCATGAATTAGTCTCATTCTTTATCCCTCTCTCCAAGGCCTCTTCCTAAGACATGACCTTGGGGTTGGACAGGGACTAGGGTAGACGTTTAGCTATAGATAGACTCAGATCTCAGAAAAATATTTACCATGTCCATTTTTACACTCAGAGGCACAGGTGCAAGGGCCTGCAAACTATAGCCCTGGGCTCCAATCTGGCCGGTTGCCTATTTTGGTAAACAGTTTTATTGGAACAAAGCCATACTCATTTATTATAGTATTGCCTATATATTTTACGCCGCACCACCAGAGTTGAGTAGTTGAGACAGAGACTGCATTGCCTTCAAATCCCCAAATATTTACAACATGGCCCTTTAAAGAAAAAGGTTATCCTGGTATAAAAGATTTGCCTTTTCCATGTAGAAACTCAATGGTCAAATAGGAAGTATACTCAAATTTTCTGATTTCTTCTCTAAGACCCAAACCACAGACTGGCCTCCTCATTAGAAAGTTCTTTGTTTTGACTCTAATATTATTCATCCTTGTGATTTCTGCCCCCTGGTGGAAAATGTCTAAAATATCAAATGGCCGTCATAGCAAAGTGACACAGTCTTGAACTCTTTGGCCCAACACTGGAATTTAGAAACCAGGGAAGACCGCAGCTCAGGCTTCACGGGGCCTGACCTGAATTCAGAACTGTGACCCTCCTCGGGTATTGACTTAAGGCAAAGGGCGACCCGGAAGTACATTTGTGTTGACTTAGACGGCCAACTGTGACACACAAAAATCAGCTAACTTACAGTCATTTATTTTAGAATGTAAAAGTCTATCTCTCTCTCCTCTATAGACAGAAGTCTGCAAAGCACGCACAAACAAAACATTTTGGATATTGTGATCATCTAAAGTGTCCTTGGGGAGGAAATGAAGCATAATGGAAATATTATTATCATCTGGGTAAAAACTTCGGTATTGTTGTGGTACTTTCTGGACTTCGAGCGGGTAGACAGGTGAAGAACGAAGCAGGGTGGGAGGTGTTCAGTTTCTTGCACAGGGTACCTCACGGAAGTCGCTGGAAAGTTCCTGTCTTAGTTAGACATTCTACTTACTGTTGTGGGGGAGGTTAGTTGGTGCCTTGGAAAATCAGCTCATGACTAGGTGGTGGGGCCCTGCTCACAAATGGGCTGGTGGAGACCCTCCCAGATGCCTGAGTCCTCAAATCACAGGTGAAGATGTTCCCTGTCCCCTCCGGGCCCTGTCCTCTCCTCCATTCTTGGTGAGATGCTAAGTGAGAGTTTCAGGTACAGAATTTGCCCCCAGCAGGGGAACAGTGGGGGCTGAAATTCAGCCCCTGTTCTGATTCCTAAGCCACGTGCCCCAGAGAGGTACGGGGTCCTCTGGAAAAGGTTTTCTTCTCTTGATGTGCACCAGAGGGGCATTGGGGCGGTGCTGGCCCTGCTCGTGGTGGATATTAGTGAGGTCAGGTGTGCGGACGGACAGCAGATCCCCGAACCTGGGTGATGTAGGGAGACCTGTGGTCTCACCTTGTGAGTGCCTACACTGTATTGCGGCTTTTATTGTTGTGGTTTGCCTATATCAGCCACTCCTTTCTTCACTGAACACCTGTGTGAAGTCATTTAGTGGAACCTCTACCCATGACATGTTTGCCTGAGACCAAGGCAAGAGATGAGAAAGAAAGATGACTGACAAGAGTAAGGCACATGGTCAATTTAGACATTTAAAAAAATGGATGCAAACAAAATTTAGAATTATTTCCAAACATCATGGCAGAATGGAGTTCCAGGAAAGAAGAACCAACAAATCTTGCCCAGGGGCCCCACATTACGCCTGTGCTTTAACTGAAGACAGAACAATTAGTGAGGGAAGCCCTGGAATTCATCAACATCATACAACCTTTTTCACCAACGTGGGGGCCAAATGCAGTTTAATCTCTATTTTCCAGGCCCCTCCCCAACTACCCCGTGAGCAGGAAATCCAGTGTCCTCCTCTTTGCCCCATCATCACTCTGAATTGTCTGAGAATGCCGAGGGTTTACCGTTTAAAGATTTAAGACCAAGAGCCTGGTTGCTTGGCGACTGATGTTCATCTTGCTGCCGCCCGCCACGGTGCTTTTGAATGTGGGTCCTGCCCAGCTTGGAAGCTAACTTGGGTTAGGCTGCCCATCGTCCTGGTGATGTTGCCCCACGTGCCTGTCCTGGTTATAAAGGTTTTGGGTCAAGCAGGTGGTTCTGGAGAAGCTTCCAGCATCAGCCAGCTCCCTCTGCCACTGTGGCTGTTGTATTAAGATGGTGTTAGGAGCCAGGCTTGCTTTTTCCTTACGTTGATTTTATTTCTGTGGCCTAACTGTCCCTGGGCCGCGGTTGAGAGCCCCCAGCCAGCCTCTCGGGCTTTCCTGTTTACATATCTCGGGAAGCAGGAGTTGGTGGCCTCAGCATTTTCTCCCCCAGAAGGTGCCTGGGGGTCTTGTACAGACGGATCAGCCTTGTCAAAGAAGGTTCTCTTGTCTCTCAGGGTCAGAACACAGCGGGCCTCCACATTTACATAACCAAGAAAAACCTTCGGGTTACTTTCTTTTTCCTCACCAGAAAATCTCAATCCTTACATGACCTGGGGTCTCCACTTCCAGACATAAGAGAAGGTAATTTTTTTTTTTTTTTTTTTTTTTTTTTTTTACCTCTGCTTTAACAGAAGCCCTGTTACATAGACTAATGGAACACTGCGGCATCTGGGTGCCTGGGCCGTTAGAGAACAGCCACACTGTCCCTCCTGTCCCTTTTCCAGCCGCTTCCTAGCAATGTCACCCTTCAGAGCGGGGTTGGCACTTTACTTCCTAAATCAATCACTGTCCCTCCATATTCCGCGTGTGTTATTCCATTTAACAGATGCGGGAGCTACATAGCGGAGTTAAGTAACTTGCTTAGAACAACCCCATTGACTGAGTGACAGGTCCAGAATTCCCAGGCAGATCCGAGTCCAGCTCTGAGCTCTGAGTCCAGCCCTGCACTGTCCGCAGGGCCAGATGTGATCGTGAGAGACTCCAGACTGGTGTTAAGGACCAGTGTCCTGTCGCTGCCGCCAGCCCCCCCGCCCAGCATCGCAATGGGGGACAGTGCGGAGGGATCAGAGGGATCGTGACCTCAGGCCTGGCCGCTGGGGACACCCTCACCGGCTCGGGCTGCCAGCCACGGGAGAGAAGGCGCTGGCCAGAGCCCAGAGAGGATCCCCCGCAAGAAATATATCGCGTGCTGACACTTTTATGACCTGGGCCCGCTTACAGAACACAGGCCGGTGCGCAGCTCCGCTTTCCCTGCCCAGCTTGAGCTCACATGCGCGCCCGCGGCTGCCACTTGGAGTCAGGAAAGCCCATATATTTCCCTCCCCGGATCGGCCTAGTGATTCTCGTCAGGTGCAGAAAGCCAATAAATCACCAGCGAAGTCTCCGTGTATCTATCAGTCAGGAGGCTTGTCATCTTCCCGCCTTGATCCACATGAAAGCCGCCAGCAGCGAGCAGGGCGGGGCCGGGCCGCGGCGAGCAGGCGGATCTGGCCGCACGGCCGAGGACACCTGGTGGGAGCGGGCGGGGGCGCCCCGATGTTCGCAGCTCCGAGGGGCCCCGCAGATTTACACCCCTCCCTTCTGCACGCGCTTCCTCTCGCTTTGAAGTCCCGTGGCTCCGGGTTGGGGGCGGGGAGGCAAGGCCTCCAGCCTGGGGGTTTTAATAATCCCACCCCTGCTCCACTGCGGCTACTTTGGGGGGGAATGAAAGCTGTGAAGGAAGTTCGGGGCGACCTCCCCGCCACACACGGGGAGGCGGCGCTTTGACAACTCGCTGTCCTGTCTTGACATCCGCGCCTGGAAGCCTGGCCGAGTGAGCGGCTTGGCAGAAAACAAGTTGAAACAGGAGTAGGGCCTTGGGTGCAGGCCCTCTGGGCAGGGGGCCCTCTAGGGCAAGCCCCTTTCCTGAGCTCAGCTTCTTCCAGAAAGCAGTGTCCTGCGGTGGACCCGATGGACCTCCATTCAAACCCCATCTCTGCCATGTCCATCTCTGGGGCTTCAGTAAACATACGGATGCTCCATCCATCCCATCTCCTCCCCTGTACATGGGCACACAAGCCCTTCCTGGCAGTTAAATGAGACAACCCCGGCACATTGCTTAGCCTGGTATCATAGGTGGTAAGACTCTGATAAGCTGGTAGTTGCATTTTTATGGAGCCCGGGGTGCAGCTCAAGCAATGGGTCCTGGCGCTGACCACTCCCACCCAGCCAGGGGGCCTGTCAGGGACCTGGGACCCCAGTTCTCATGCTGGCGTTTACCATGAGGATCCCAGGGCTACAGGTGTGGGAAGTCTGGGTGCTTCTGCTGAGTGCCTTCCTTCAGAGGCACGGAGGGCTCCTACCTCCCATCACACCCGGGGGCGGGGCACCACAGGGTCCCGGGTAGGACACTCTAGGCCTCCCCTGAGAACCTGAGACTTCCACGGTCACAGGAACTTCTCTTGGTCCCACCACCAGCCTTTCCCCGACCACAGCCATGCCAACCTATTCTGGCACCATGCAGAGGAGTGAAGGCAGGAAGTCCCCTTAACGGGCTCCATTTCCTTTTTTAATATTGAACTCAATGGTTTTAAAAAATACATATTTTTATTGATTTCAGAGAGGAAGGGAGAAGGGGAGAGAGAGATAGAAACATCAATGATGAGAGAATCATTGATCAGCTGTCTCCTGCATGCCCCCCACTGAGGATAGAGCCCTTAACCTGAGCATGTGCCCTGACTGGGAATCAAACTGATCTTGTGGTTCATAGGCTGATGTTTAAGCACTGAGCCACACCTGCCAGGCGCACTCAACAGTTTTTGACCATCTCCTATGTGAAAGGCATCAAGAGCCTGTCATATAACCTCACTGGGCCTCAGTCTTTTAGTTGCAAAATGGGGGTACAGGAATACCAGTGTTTTTCAACAGGGAGCTATTGGCATCTGGGGCCAGGACTGTCCTATGTGTTGGCAGAACACCCCTGCTTTAAGTGGCAGAATGAGAACAAGAGGAGCCAGTGACCTGAAGAGTGGCTGCCTACTGTCTCGCTTATCGAGACTCTCCATTTTTGGTCTCTGTGCCTTCCCTACCTCCTCTATGAGAATGGAGACTCCTTAAGTTCATTTTAATCTTTTATATATCCCAGTTCTTCCCTCCAGCTCTCTGTTCCTGCAATCTGCCCCCCCACCCCCCCACACACACCCAGAACTAGGGTTGCCAGATTTACCAAATCCAACTACAGAATGCTCAGTGATATTTGAATTTCCTATAAACAATGATTTAAAAAAAATATATTGCATAGGCCCATACTTGTACTTAAAAAAGTGATTCATTGTTTATAGGAAATTCAGATTTGATTGGGTGTCCTGTATTTTACCCGACAACTCTAAGCACAACCTAAGGTATTCCAGTGCCAGTCCCCACAGCCCCTTAGCCACCCTTCAAGTCCATCAGCACTGACAGCCAGAGAGGGCAGGACTCCTCTGTACAGACATGGGAGGAGACCCCAGGATGCAGAAGTCTTTGTCCTAAGGGAAAGTCTCAGTCTAGCTGAGAATATAGAAACCACAACAGGCAGCTCGTGTGGACTCTCAAACCAGCACCCTCTGGAAGTCCCGCCAGACCTTCCTCTCCCGCCCCTCGATGTTCACTCACTGAACTCCCCTCCAGCCCCTCCCTTTCATATTCTCTCAGATGCCTTCACTTCCATCTGCAATTGGTCCATTTTCTCAACAATTTTATCTGAGGGACTGTGGCCCTTGGTGGAAAATGATAATATACTTTTTCACCAATAGCTTCATACAAATTGTTCTACCAATTAAATGCTCATTTAAATGCTGTTATTACTTAATGATCCTCCTGACTTGGCTTCCTGTTTCCATTCCTGATTTTGAGTGTCCACCATCCACAGTGAAACCACGGTGATCCTGCTTTCTTTGGAGATAACAGATTTCCTCTGATGATCAGAGTAATCTACATTGACTATACAAATATTAGACAATTCCGCAGGAATGAAGGAAAAAAGTCCAATCTTCCCTGGTTACTTCTGCACTCAAAGTTTGTGCCAGGTTCTCCTTTTCTACGCATTAAGATTCAGACTCCAAGACTGAGCAAAGACCCCTGTGATCTGGCCCCCACCTGCCTCTTCTGTCCCTGCCTAAAACAGTCCAGCTCGAACCTCAAGCTCCAGCTACACAGCAGTCTTCCAGTCCCCGACACAAAGAGCCAGGCCCTTTGTCTAGGCCTTTTCCTTTTCTTCCTGGAAGGGGTTTCTTCTACTACATATTAGCAAACTCCTATTTGTACCTCAAACCCACTTTCAATGTTACTGGACATTAGCTTCCCAAGGCAGACTTAGAAGCAATCTCTTTAGTGCTCCTAGAGTCGCCTATGCTTTCATAGATCTTATAAATACCTTTCTTGTGGATTTTTTTTTAAAGTGTGCCGAAATGCTTTATTTACACATATATCATCCCATCTGAACTATGAGGCCCCTAAGAGTAGAGACCATCTATTTCTGAAGCCATGTAAAATGCCTGACACAATTAGGAGCTCAATAAAATGAGTTGATCATTAAATTACTTAATTAACGGAGCTCTTTCCTTTCCCACATGCTTCCTTTCCCAATAGCTTCATACAAATTGTTCTACCAATTAAATGCTCATTTAAATGCTGTTATTACTTAATAGTTGCCAATCCAAATAGATTATAAATATTTGTAACCTTCCACAGTGGCTATTTTAGGGCCAGACATAAATATTTGTTGAATGACTGAATAATCTTCCCACAGAACTAGTAGAGCCTGCAGCTCACAGCAGATGGTTAAAGGTCCCAGTTAGGAATTCAGAGGTCTGGGTTCCAGTCTCCCTTTTCTGAGTGACCATGGCTCACTGGGTCTTAGTATTCTTTCCTATAAAATATGGGGGTGGGTCCAGGTGATCTTCAAAGGCCAATAAACTTATAAGTAACCTTACCAGCTGTGACTGGAACATGCTAGTGATGATGGCTGGCATTCATTAATTAAGTGCAATAAATGAATGCTCTCATTTCATCCCCTGAAAACCCTGCTGAATGACTACTATTGGCCCTGTTTAAAAAGTGATGTAATTAGAGCACATAGAAATGAAATGCCTCTCTCAAGATTAATCAGTAAGGGACAGAGGTGAGTGTGAACTTAGTAGATCTGATTCCAATCATGGGATCTTGAACAAATTATCTCTGAAATCCCATTTCACCCAAACACCACCTAGGTCTCTAAACTCATTAATACAAAAGCAAAGGTTGCCAGCCTCCATGACTGTATTACACACCAGGGTGTGTAAGGTCTGGACTGCTGATAGACTTTCAGAGGTTACATAAGCATGAGGGTGGGAGGAACTTGGACCTGGGAGATACAAAACTTGAAAACGAATCCCAGCTCCATGGCATGCCAGCTGTGGGAACCTCAGCCCCCAAACACAGTGAGTCTCAGTGCGCTTCTCTCTAAAATGGTAATACTCCTAGTCGGGCCTTCTCCTCCTGCCCCACAGCATTGTTCCCAGGATCAAAAGAACAAGAGTATGTGAGAGTGCTTTGTAAATTTAAAGTGCCATACAAATATGAGTTATTATTATTTCCAGCTGGGGTTGTCTGGGACTACTTCAATGAGGGCATTATAAATGATTGATAAGACTTTATGTGGTATTTGTGCTTTAAGGGGGAACAAGTCTTAAGTCAAATGACTGACTCTCTTGTAAGGAATGTTGGTTGCAGCATCCTAGACAGAGGGATTTGGGCAAGTGGATGGGGGTTGGGCCCAAATCCAAAATACCGGTCGGCTTAACTTAGATCCCAGGGTTCGGAATTTCTATTAAATATTGATTATTACTTAGTTATTCATTGAACAAGTCAAAGAAAATCAGTACTGATATTAGCAAATTTTTATTTGAATGCTTACCTTGCATCAGGCATTATTCTAAGTCTTTTGTATTACATGAATGTAACCCTTAAAACAATCTGATGAGGGGGTTATCTTTATGGGGAATCTGATGATCCCCATTTCCCAAGTGAGAAAAACAGGCTCAGAGATGTTGAGAAGTTTTTTCAGGGCCACACAGCTATTAAGTGGTGGAGCTTGGATTTGAACTCAGTCTATTCTGATCCCAGAGCCAGAAGGAACAAGGAAGGGATAGAAGGAGGGAGGGAAAAGAAAAGGAAAGAAGGAGAGAAGGACTCTTGTTCTCGTTCTGGGGCTCTGTTCCCTCCACTATCTGTGAATCTGACTTGACAATGTGGCATCATCTTGTAACTACAGCATCTAGAACACGAGTCCTCTGGCAAGAGAAGAGAGAGACTAAAGAATCACACGTGGGCCTTTTACCCCCTCAGCTGGAAGTGACATATGTCATATCTGCTCACATTTCATTGCCAGAGTTGCCACCTAACTGCAGGACTGGGAAATGCCAAGGAGCAAATGTTATTTGTGGTGAGTGTTACTGTCTCTGCCGCGTAAGGCATCAGAACATGGGAGGTGGGTAAATCCAGGAGAGGAAGGAGGGGGCCATGAAGGTAGAACCCATAGAGTGAAAAGAGAGTGGTCAGCCAGAGCCAACAGCACCGCTCACGCCAAGGAGGCACAGGGTGGCAAAGGTGGCCAGAGGAGCAGTAGGATAAAGACTGATGTTCCTACCACATTTGGCAATACAGAGGGGTCCGGAGAACATTTCAATAGGTGTGTTTCCGTGGAGTGAATATGTAATCAGATTTTTCTTGTAGAAAGCATGGTGGCTCTAGAACTGTGTGGGAAAGGGCTCTGTTGCTGAGGCCATAGGCCCCAGACCTACTCTAAAGGTAATGGTGGCAATTCAGTTAGGGAGTCCATCTCATTATATTATTTAAAACACTTAATACATTTTCAATCGATGACTCTAGTTGGGAAAGATAAGACCTGTGAAAGTACAAACTGTGATCACTGAATGAACCTTACGCTGTGCAAACTGTCAAACAGAAAGAGTTGTTTAGTTAATCATTCATTAATATGCTTGTATGGTGGCAATATCAGAACCCGAGACGTTTATCCAACATGTGGGTATTGCTGACTAAAAAATATTCCTTGGATTGAACTGGGAACTCACATTTGTGGTTTCCTATTTCCCCAGGAGAGAAGGGTGTCATTTTTCCCTCTTTGTTTTTCCACTTGAGAAAACTGACCTAAAAATGAACAGTTGATGATATTTTGACCAGACAGCTGTTGAGCACTTGGCACTTCTGGGAAAGAGGAACATGCAAGAGACATTTGTTGAGTACCTGTTACATGCCAGGCAATTCTCAGACATAATTTTCCTTAATCTTTATAACCACTTAGTAAAAGAGCTCTCTTTTATCCTCGCTTTATAGAGGTGGCAGAATTGAATAGGAGGTCCTAAGTTGCAGGCTCCGGGGGCTCCATTCCCTTTGCTATCAGCTCCGTAGACTCTGAACATGGGCCCCCATTTCTGCTTCTCACGGTTGCTGTGTGTGTCTCGGTTCCCATCAATCCCAGCGGCGAGAAGGCAGATGAAAGGTGTCACGGACCTGCAGATTACCGCGATGCCTTCAGAGGGACTGGCTTCCAGCTTTTAGCCACATGCACGAAAAGGGGCCGTTTCCATCTGCCGACCTGTCAGGCTGCCCCTCTCTTGGGCTTCTTTCCTCCCTCCTTGGAGTTTCTTCAATAAAACATTTCACTCCCTTGAAAAGCATCTCCCCTGAGTGGCATGGGGAGGGCCCAATCTGGTTCCATTTAGCTCTCTGGGGATGAGGAGGAGGCATCCTCCCTCCACATAACTTTCCCAGCAAGTGGTATCTGTTTCCTCTCCCTCAAAAAACTATGAAAAAATAAATCCTGCTTAACCTAGTCTCCCAACTCACAGATATGAACCCCACTCCCCACAGCGGGCCTCACCCTGTGTCTCCTGGATCCTGAGACTCCTGACTGCCAGGAAGACTGAGGGGAGAGACTGAGTGTGGAGCCACCTTCTGGCCATGCCTTGAACGTCACCTTTCTTAGTGGCTGCTTCAGGGAGAGAGGCTCTGGCTTTTCTCTCCAGCTAACTGTTGTCACCTCCTTACAAGACGTCTGGAAAAGCAGCAATTAACTCCCTCCAATGCCCCAGACCACTAAGCGCATTGGCAGTGTTTAACCCCCCGCCCTCCAGTAATTCTAAAGTGCAATCAGGCTGAGAACCTCTGTAAATTCAGACCAGGTCTTCAACTCCTGGTGGTTTTTAGACCTGAATAGTGGTGTTTAAGAAACTTTCCCTCCTAAACCATTTAGACCCTAAGAAACATATCTATATATATATAAAAGCCTAAACGATCAGATAACTGGCCAGTAGCTATGACTTGCACTGACCACCAGGAGCTGCTGAGCTGTGGTCACTTGGCAGCAGCGGTTCTCAGGTGACGCACCCGGAACCAGAGAGAAGGGAGCCTGATTCCGGGGTGCGTCACCCAAGAACGGCCCTCTAGCAATCCAGGACCCCTCGGGGGATGTCGGAGAGCCAGTTTTGGCCCGATCCCTGAAGGCCAGGCCAAGGGACCCCAACGGTGCACGAATCCATGCACCAGTCCTCTAGTTTCTAAAAAAAAAAATTTCAGACACATGTGCAGACTCAGGGAAGGAGTAGATATTTAATCAAAAGAAGTCAACCTCCCTGGTACCTCTCATTTTACACTACCTGCTTGAGCTGCCTGGATAATGGAGTGGTGAGCAGCACGGAACTCTGAAAATAGTTCAGTTCTAGCTCTACCCCTTGCTATGATGTGACCTGGGCCAACTAGTTAACATCTCTAAACCTCAGTTTCCACACCTGTGAAATGGGAACAACAGGCACACCTATCATGTAAGGTTATTATGAGGAATAAATGAAATAACCCAGGCCCTCACACATAGTTGAAATTATATTAAAGACAACTATAGTATAACTGCTATGGTCATCATCACTATTGTTCTTTTTATAACCCTTTGGATCAGCCATGGGACAGCTAGTGCACTCTTATCCTGACTCCAAGCTTAAGGGCCCCTTCTCTGTGAGTTGTAGGAAATATGGACGTGGTGCCTGAGAGCCTTTCCAATTCCAATTTCAACTCCATAATCTGTTACTGGACTGTGACCATCCAGACCACCACCCTTGTCAGAATGTCTGTCATGATCCTCAAACTCCACCTGTCCAAACCTAACACACGATCTTGCTCCCTAACCTGCCCTCACATCCTGCTGGACTCTCTCTAGGAACAGCAACTCCCTCTGCCATCTACTCCACTGCCCAAGCTAAAAACCTGGGAGTCATAAGGAACTCCTCCCTCTTATTCTCTGCCTATCACCACGACCAAAAACACAACTAACAAACAAACAAAAAGCCCATAAACAATCACTTACCAGGTCCTGCCAGTTCTCATTTTTTTTTTTAATGGATATGCTTTCATTTGATTTGAGAGAGAGAGGAAGGGAGAGAGGGAGAGAAAAAGAAACATCCATTGGCTGCCTCCCGTACTCGCCCTGACCAGGGATCAAACCTACAACTAGGGTATGTGCCACCTGACCAGGAATTGAACCTGCCACCCTTTGGTGTGCGGGATGACGCTCCAACCAACAGAGTCACACCAGCCAGGGTAGTTCTCATTCTTAAATCAAACTTATGTGTATCCCCTCTGCGGCTACCCCCATTCAGGCTCTCACATCTGGACTATTTTAACAGTCTCTTACTTGTCTCTATCACGAATTTTTACTTCTCCAATCTCACGTAGCATGTTACCACCAGGGAGGCACAAATATAATCATGCTCTTCACCTGCTCAAAACTCTCCACTGGGTTTCTATCATCCATCAGGTTGAATGGGGTGGAGCTCACAACACAGATACCTACAAGCAACACAAACTCATGGTAAAACAATATGCACTCAGCTGTTCGCACTGTGACCTATCTAGGGATGTTGCTTTTTAAAACTCTGTGAGAAGCAAACAAAACACCTCTTACCTACACAAAACACCTCTTACTCATGCCACCAGTCTGAATCACTCCTGGTCTATTATATAAACTTGAATTTCTTTGGTATGTCCTGCAAGGCTGTTTCTGATGTGGATCTTGTTATCTTTCTAACGTGGTTTCAACTTCTCTCTCCTTGAACTTTGCAAATCAGCAATCCTGAATTACTTACAGTTCCCTGAGCAGGTCATGTACTTACACCTCGTGCTTTTGCTCATGCTGTGCCCTCTGCATGGAGTGCTCTTTTTCTTCTAGATACTCTGGCCAAATGTAGTTTACATCTGACAGTTCAGTTCAAAGGCTAGCTATATATAGATCCCCTAGATTAACATCGTTCTTCCTCTCCTACTCGTAATCTGCTAATCTAATAATGACCATAGTGCACTGAAATGATTTATTTGCCCACTTATTTTCTCCATTAGTCTCATAAACTCCTTAAAGTCAGGGCTGTCTCTTCATTTTAGCATCTCCAGCTCTTGGTATGGTGCCTGGCATACAGCCTATTGAGTACCCAAGTGGAGGAATGGCATTAGCTAACGTTTCAAGTGCTTCCTGAATTCCAAGCACTGACCTAAGCATTTTGCAGACATTATTTGTTTTAATCCCTATACTGAGTGCACCAAAAAATGAGAGGGGAGAGGGAAGAGGAAAGTCTCAGAGGGGTCCCTGTGGAACACACATGGGCTGTTCCTAGGAGCTCATGCTCAGCTGAAAGTGATTAACAATGTCTGCAAGAGTAAGGTTGGGGCATCTGGGATGCTCCAGAGTGACCCATAGTTACCTCGATCCTACTTTAATGAAATTGTTTTTATATTCCCTAGAAGACTGAGAAATTCTCAAGGACAAGTTTCTGTCTCAGAATTCTCAGCACCCGATGTCATGCCTGGTACACAGTGGGACCTGCGTAAATGTTAGGTAAATGAATGAATGGAAGTTCTTGTGGATCTTTTGCTACATGAGTCTGGGAAGCTCCTAGTTACAGGTTTCTGGCAGGCTCAGCGGTTCCTTTCACTTTTTCTTTCAGAAATGTGCTGGGTTTCTTGGATATATAGGTTATATCATGTTGACCATAACCATATGCTGTATCAAAGATAAAGGGAAGAAGAGAAAGTTGGAGTAGAGAAAAAATATAAAGATGAAAAATAAGGTAATAAATAGAGGAATAAAGAAGTTAAAAAAAAACAACAATTGCAACTATTACTACAGCTTTGAATACAAATCTTCAACACATTTCATTTTCCTTGCTAAAAAATATTCTTGCAATTAAACTACATGGCCCCCAGATGTCAGTAAAGTAATAACATGCCTCATCAAGATTTGTGCAAGGTCTGGAGTTGCACACTACAGATATAACTTTTACAGTCAATCTCCTTCAATATTTATAATTATTTTACATCAATGGAAAACAAACTTTATTAAAACATATAACATTGAGGAAACAAAGAATCAAAAAATTTTAAAGGAAAATACAAAAGTATCAAAAATTTTCAAATATCTAAATGTATTTCTTTACTGTTATAACATAGCTAAAATTTATATCCCAAAATTTCAACTTTATAGTTGTTTTAACAATTTCTGTTTAAGATTAAATAGAGATATTGCGTAGTTCACTCACCTATTCAAACTCTTATCAATTCCCCTTCTCCCATTTCTCATCCCTGCTTTCCTGATCTCACCCCTCACTACAGAGCCTTTCTCATTCTTATCTTTTCAGGTAAGAATTGAAAAGCAGTTGACTTTGCAACCCCACTAGTCCCTGAATTTTTGAATCCTCTCTATTTTCTTTCATTCATGCTTGCAAACATGCCAATTCTTTCTTTCTTTGTTTGTCAACTAGTGGCCCAGTGCACGGATTTGTGCACATGGAAAGGAAATTAATTAAAAGAAATATTTTAATATCACTATTCGCCCTTTCTCTATAATAGAAGTGTCAACCAAATTCATGATCAACAATGACAGATAAAAACATATGCTTGCATTGTCCTGACTGGTTTGGCTCAGTGGTTGGAGTGTTGGCCTGTGAACTGAAGGGTCCCGGGTTCGGTTCCGGTCAGGGGCATGTACCTTGGTTGTGGGCACATCCCCAGTAGGGGGTGTGCAGGGGGTGGCTGATTGATGTTTCTCTCTCATCGATGTTTCTGACTCTCTATCCCTCTCCCTTCCTCTCTGTGAAAAATCAATGAAATATATTTTTTAAAAAAACATATGTTTGCGATTGGCGCCAGCAAGGTATGTATTGTGCATGCGCGAGTCAACTTAGCGTTTTATATATATAGAATAAACTTGCTTAATTAGACCCGCTTTCTGATTTAGCTAAACTTTTTCCAGCCCAGTGAAGCACCCCAACTTCTCTTTCAGGTAATTGTCAGCAACACAGCAGTAAATATCAACACAAAGCAGATTATTATTGTAGATCACACAGGGAGAACAAAGGGTAAAATATTTACCTGCAGCAGTGTTTGACTATATTCTGCACAGTGAGAAAACCTGAAGTCATTTTCTTTTTTTTAATTTCCAAGGCACTTTATTGTTAAAATAGGTCACAACACTAAGCCGCAGACTGGTTCTGCCAACACACAAGCTACAAATGCTTGCCTGGCAGCTGAGGGGCGCTCTGCAGTAGCATGCTTGAGAACTGAATAAAAATCCATATAAAACAAATATTCAAATAGTTTCCATAGGAACACATAAGTGTGACCCTACTGAAGTCATTTTCAAGGTCCACCTTTCCTTACTTCTTTTCAGTCGGGTCAAGTTTCTAAACTTTCTAAATCTCCATTTTCTGGCTAATGAAAAGAAAACAGGATTCTACTGAGTCTCCTATATACCTACTCCAGGACTTCTGTGAGGATCAAATGAGATGAGGCACGGGAAAATGCTTCAAAGACATTTGGTTAAAGTGTAAAATGTTTGCACCTGGTTATAAAGCAAGTTGAGTTCCTGGGTTGAAGAAACTCTAAGGAGGCTAGTTGCTAGGGAGAGGAAGCCGGGCGTTGTTACGCATGTCATTACCCTGCGCCCACAGCGAATGTTTCCAGGCTGGGCTGGGCTGTGGGCCACATTTTGCACCATGGGGTCTTGGTAGCGTTGGCTGTGATTTGGTGGGCTGTTGCTCCGGGGTGGTGGCGGGGTCTGTATCCCACTTGGGGGAAGCCGAGTGTTGGTTTGTCAGCACCAGGTCTGTGGTGCCATTTCTTTGTAAATGGCCAGTGCATGTCATGGCAGCTCCTGCGTTGAGCATCTGTCCCCTGGTGGTCAGTGTGCGTCATAGTGACCGGTCATATGGTCAGAGGGACACTTAGCATATTAGCCTTTTATATATATAGATTAGTTTCAGATGTATAGCATAGTGGTTAGACATTTATAAACCTTGCAAAGTGATCCCCCCAATAAGTCTAGTACCCACCTGACACATATATAGTTAATACAATATTATTGACTATCTTCCCTATGCTATACTTTACATCCCCATGACTATTTTGGAACTACCAATTTGTACTTCTTAATACCTCCACCTTCACAGACTCATGGATTCAGAGAAGAAACTGATGGGTGCCAGATGGGAGGGGGGCTGGGAGGCTGGATGGAAAAGGTGAAAGGAGTAAGAAGCCAATTCTTTTCTGAGCACATCTCTTTCTTTTCATACATTGCCAAATACAGCTAACTGAAACTAGTGTACACTGCAGTATTCTGTTTTCCAAACTCTTCTCATAGGTCTACAAATTAATTAGGTGCATAATATGCCTCCAAAATGACAGAAGGGGACAGTTTTACCAAGAGCTTTCCCATTAGATAACATGGATTGTCAACTTTCCAGCTTCCAATATCAGTTTTCTCACCAACTACCACCAGGCCTACAAGCGAATGTCACGTATTTTGGGGGTCACACTAGGGAGGGGTTTTTTGGCTATTGTTACAATAGCACAATTCTTCCAGTTCCAATATCTGTATCAGTCAGAATAGTCTGGGCTAGTAAACAACAACCCTAGAATTTTAGTGGTTCCAAACCACAAAGGCTTTTTGGTTACTGACACTCTATGTTCAATACAGCTCCCCAGGAGAGCTCTGCTCATTGTAATTCCACTGGAACCCAGTCGGATGGAGTCTGTCACCACATTTCCAACACAGGAGGGTCTCACGTTGGCAATTAAACGCTCCAGCCTAGAAGTGATTCACATCACTCCCCCCACAACTCACTGGACAGAACTAGGCATATGGCCAAACTACACAGAAAGAGTTATATTCTTAATCCATTCAGTGGTTTTTGTTTTTACTTCCTGATCTCCATATACAAAAGCGGATGATGATGTCTAGCATGCTCTATAGCTTCTCTATGCATTTCAGTTCTTTCGTTTGTGAAGAAGGCAAGGTGACAGGATCTCATTAGAAAGATTCCTCTGACTTTCCTAAGGAGGAAGGATTTAGTAAGGGGGAGGGGCATAATGGAAGTAGGTCACAATGAGGGAGGTGAGGAGGCCAGCTAAGAAGCTGTGTAGTCATCCAGGTGAGATATGACAAAGGGCATGAGTTGATGGATTTGAAGATTATGAAGAATAGTCAAGATCAAGACAGTTAATAGCACAGGAAAAGCTCCAGCTCACAGAACAAATACAGCTGTGGGTTGACAGTGCAGATCATATTTTTCAGAAATGGTAAGGGTATCATACTCAGGCTAACACTGAAACAACCAACACAGAAAAAAGCAGTTTGAGACACTTCTAAGACCAAAAAGTGAGTGTTTCAGAACATGGAGGAGAACAGCCAACAACTCCATTCCTTTGTCAACTGCTCCTCCATTTAGTTTTGCTAATGGAGTTCTCATTTAAATGGTAGCTTGTCAATAATATTGTGACAACTTTGCACGGTGACAGATGATTATCAGAAGGTATATAAATGTCAAATTACTATATTGCACACCTGAAGCAAATATATTTATTGAATATGATACTTCAATAAAATAAGTAAAATAAATAAACAGTAGCTTGTAACCTCAGACTTCCAAAACTTGCAGCTACTCATGGCTGTGAAGTTGACCCTAAATTTACAGACACAGATGCTAGGACATATTTTTCTATTTCCCTGTCCTTACACTGTGGCTTTTCATTTTTCCTCTCAAGGTCTCCTTTTGATGAAAACTCTGTGTTACGAAAGGAGGCCATCTCTACTTTTCTACCCAAATTCCTCCTCTGTCAAGTTCCTTAGTTTCCTTTGGAAGAGTTATTGCCACAGAACCTTCAGACATCATGATTAGGTTTGGTTTTGGTTAATGTCTGTTAATGATCTGGAGAGAGGTGATAACTGCATATTAATGAGATTCACAAAGGAGCCAAATTGAAAGCTGTTGCAGACTCCAGTGGTGACAGCAATAAACTTGAACCTTGCAGAGAGTTGACTAACAGTCTGGGACATGCAATATGGTGGAACCAGCAGGTGATGCTGACACTTCAGGGGAAAGAAGAGGTTTAGACTTTTTTTTTTTTTTAAAGGAAAGAAGCCATGTAGAAAGTAGAAGTCAACAGAAGAGTCTTAAAGATTAAAAAAAAATAATAATGTTGAGGTTGCAAAAACTAGTCACTGAGAGAGGAGGTTGAGAAGGACATGGTCATTCCATTGACCTCCACCTTATATGTCTCCCCTCCAACATTCACATGAGCCAGGTCTAGCAAGCTAGTGTATCCTAGTGCAAGGGTTTTGGTTCTGGTGTAGACATGTCACTTGACTTAGTCTAACGAGACTCATTTCTGGGATTTTTAAATTTTTATTTTACTGAAACTAGTGTGAAAATTAGAACCTTTCTTTCTACAAGGACTGCAAGTTATACAGCTGCACGTAATACAGGTAATTTAAGCCTGAAGCTGTCAGAGAACAGAGAAGCCCTGGCTGTGATTGAAACCACACAGACAAAAGCTGAGCTGACAGTGGGGGGAGAAAGGGAGGGGCAGAGAGGGGGAATGAGCATTGGCTCACATGAGGGTGGGGGCTGGCAAGTATGAAGTTTATAGGGCAGGCTGGCAACGCAGGCAGGAGTTAATGTTGCAGTCTTGAGGCAGAATTTCTTCTCCAGAAAACCTCAGTTTTTGCTTTTCAGGCCTTTCAAATGATTGGAGGAGACCTACCCACATTATTGAGGGCAATCTCCTTTACTTAAAGTCATAGATGTTAACCACATCTACAAAATGCCTTCACACACAAAAATCTACCAAATACTGCACAGCAACACCTAGACTGTGGCTTGGCTAAATAACTGGGTACTGTAGCCTAGCCAAATTGGCACATAAAACTGACCATCATAGGAGTTAAGACAGCGTGGTATTGGCATAGAGACAAACAAAAGGACTGATGGAATAGAATAGTCTGGAAATAGAAGTGTGCACATATGGATAACTGATTTCAACAAAGATGTAATGGTAGACAGTGGTGAAAAATGATCTTTTACACAGATCAATTGGATATCCATATGCAAAAAAATGAACTTTGATTCATATCTCTCGCCATATAAAAAATTAAATCAAAATGGATCACAGACCCAAGTGTAAATCCTAAAACTATAACATTTTTAGAAGAAATACTAGGAGAAAACCTTTGTTAACTTGGGTTAGGTAAATATTTCTTATATACAATACAAAAAATTAATAAATTGGACTTACTAAAAATTTTTTAAAATGCTCCTAGAGAATGAAAAGATAAGCCACAGACTGTATGTGCAAAGCATATATCTGATAAATGAATTGTATCCAGTTTTTACAAAGAACTCTCAAAACTCAACAAAAACATATACCAGGTGATTAAAAAATGGGCAAAAGATATTAACACTTTGCCAAAAAAGATATTCAGATGGTAAGTAAACATGTGAAAAGACACTCAACACTGTTAGTCATTAAGGAAATGCAAATTAGAACTACAACAGAGATTACTACATTCCTATCAGATTGGCTGAAATAAAAAGACAGATTGTACATAGTGCTGGCAAGGATGGGAATGAGAACCTGGTGGATGTAATATGGTCCAAGCTCTTTGAAAAAACACTTTGGGAGTTTTATAAAATGTTAAAAACACCTAGTGTATGTTGCAAACATTCCACTTCTAGATATATATTGACCCAGGAGAAATGCAGACATCTATAGAAAGAGTTGTACATGGATGTTCATAGGAGTTTTACTTGTAACAGCCCCAAACTAAAAACGATCCAAATATTCATCAACAGATGAATGAATACACCACAAACTCTGATATATCCATAGAATGGAATGCTATTCAACAACAACAAAAAGAATTGTTGATATATGCGAGAACATGAATGAGCATTATGCTGAATGAAAGAAGCCAATACATACTTATGATTCCATTTATATAAAATTCTAAGTCATGGAAGCTAATATATTGTGACAGAAAGCAGATCCATGTTGAAGGAGGAGTGAGGAGGAGGGGTTACAAAGAAGCCCAAGGAAACTTTTGGAGAGGGGTGATGAATATGTTCATTATCTTAATTATGGTGTTGATTTCGTGGGTGTATGCACATGTCAAAACTTATCACGCTGTATACTTTAAATCTGTGCAGTTTGTTGTGTGTCAATTATATTTCAATAAAGATGTTAAATAAAAGTCAATGTAGGCGACTGACAGAGAATTTCAAACCAAGTAACTAAAGAACCCCAGGAGCTAAAGTCGCATATTTTTCAGCTTACGAATTCTGAAGTGGAATTTGGAATCTCAAGTTCTGACTGTGCCACTTTTAACTTCTCTGAGTCCCATATTTATCATGTGTAGAATGGGAGTAATAATTTTTTTTATTCTGCTACCTACCTCAAGGAGGGTATTGTGAGGACCAATGGCAATAATCCATGTGAAAGTGCTTTGCAAACTACTTAAATGTTAGCTATTGGTATAGTTGTGACATGCCATCTGTGTGTTATTCTTGCCCAATATATACGCTTCATGCCAGCTCAACCCCTAATAGCCCGAATATAAAGGATAATTAATTGTACAAGTTACTCAAATAGCAGTGAAACCCAGTATTCAGGGCATGACATAGCCTAAATACATAACAGATTTTGGAATAAATCACTTTCAGCCCAAACTAAAATGGGGGAAACAGACAGATGCCTTCACACATATGCCAAGCAATTCAGACCCATGCAAACAGGCTGGAGTTCAGGGCAAGGCAAAACGGCCAGTATGAAGGCTTTTTGTGTTTCCTGCCAGAGGCTGTTACAGGGAGCAGTGACCCTATAACATGGCTGGCCCTGATGCTGAGAGGCTCTCTGCATTTAGAGCCAAGCTTACTTGGAGATTAACTGTTTTTTTGTTGGCCTCTCACATTCGCCAATGAGACTAATGGGGCCACAAATCATACTCATTTAGCTACAGTTTAAAATGACAAAAATAGAAATAGGTGAATATGCTGTGTCACCCTGCTGCTGTTCTCCCCCTTGGCATTGTTATTTACTTGATCTTGAACCACAGATGGCACTTCCCCCATAATTTGGATTCATTTGAAATTATTGAAAAATTTCCCCTCAATCCTCTCTGGGGCCCATAGACATATAGGTCCCACTTTTGAGGCCGGCTTTCCACTGCTGACCTAGTTAGGGGGAATCCTGGACAGGTCTGCATAGGATGCCGCGCTAAAGCGGGGTTAGCATTCCCTGGTTGAGCTGTGCCTGAGCAGGAAGTCTGAGACATGACTGAGATGGGAGGAAGGACAGGATGGTGAAAGTATGTGTGTATGTATAGAGGGGACAAGAGCAGAATTAGAGAAAAAGTGGGAAGAAGCCAGACAACAATGTGGCCTCAAAAGATGGATGGCCAGTAATAAGTCAAGGAACAGACATAAGAGATGTCTGACCAACTAATGTCTCAGAGGAAGTCAGGCCCTTTTTTTGTAGGACTCCATGTACCTCTTTGGCTGGGGCTGATTTCCTAAGAGACCAAGTGCACTGATCACCAAGGACCCAGAGGCCTGTCTGGCTGGGGATCTCCTCATCCAGCACTTATGTAACAGTGGGACCCACACCACCCTTCTTTTGACATTGTTTCTGTAAATGACTGACTTTGACTAACACGTAGCTTGTAGATAAACAGCATGATTGTATAACAATCCTAGGAACTAACTTCAGAAGATACAGACTCTGACCTTCAGTCATTCCAGTTCCGGGAGATTTGCTGACCTTCAACTGTAGAACCAGGATGACGAAGACCAGGATGACACACACCAGACCATCACTTGACCAATGTAGAGATCCTTATCAGAATGGACTGTGCTGCCCTGCATGTACAGAACTTTTCAAACCCCTCCCTTGATTTCTTTCTTCTCCTTTTCCTCTTTCTCTTTATAAAAACCTCTGCCTGCACTGAGGTGAAGAGATAGGCTTTGGACAAGAGTTCCCCATCTTCTTAGGTGACCAGCACTTGAATAAATCTCTTTCCTTTTTCATCAGCACCTGTCTCATGAGTTTGGCTTTTGTGGTGGCAGGCAGCTGAACCTTGGTTTTGGTTACACTTAGGCTGAGAGGCTTATGCAGGCAGCTTGTGGAAATTCACAGATATCTTCACATGCTCCATGTAGAGACAACATGGCAGCAATTACTGCATCCCAAAGGAGTATAGCTTGGCTCAAAGGATCTCCTTTGGGATTGGGAAGTATGTATCGCTATCTCCCAAAATATCAATCCTGGCTCAACCGAGCAACATTGAGAGCTAGGGATACTTGAGCATTGCCAGCAGACTGTGCTCTCAGGTAGCCTGAAGCCCAGTGAGGGGGGTCCTGGTAGGACTTACCTTTTCCGTAAGGAGAGTGATGCTTTGAGGGGTGCTAGGAAGGCCCACACAAAGCAAAATCTCTCTGTAGCTGCTGCAGAGAAATTTTGAAAGACTAATTTATTAGTGTTAAGTTTGCATCTTTTTGAAAATCTGGGATGTTGCTAAGAGGAATGAGCTACCAAGTCCCAGGTTCCCCATTGCACACTCACCATGGTTAGAGGGGCTGGTTGTAAGTTTGAATTACCAGAGCCCTGTGCCCTGCAAGAGCGGGAACTCCCTTGAGGGACAAATGACATAAAAAGTGGAGGGGACATGGAAGTAGGCAAGAGAGGTTCAAAGACCAGTCCCATTCATGTCACCTTTTTGCTCGGTGTCAGGAGTCCAATGCCTGCCTTCATTAACTGAAAGTCACTTGCTTGGTAAAAGTGGTATCATTAAACTTCAGATAAAGATACACAGAGAAGAAAGCTACACATAGCCAGATGGGAGACCCATTTTGTGATCACTGCGAAAGGGACAGATTCCAGGGTTTGGCAATGAGGAGTGTTTCCCTGGCTAAGGCACCACTTAGAGGACTCAGAAAGAGCGAGTCCAAGCTCAGCCAAGCCAGGCGCATCTCCACTGCCAACAAACACCATTCCCCATGTTTCCATGGCGCCTTGAGCAAAGCCAGCCTGTCCGGGCTGGGGTGCTGGTTCTGCCAAATGTCTGGTAGGGGACTGGCTAAGAAGCCCGGGCCTGAAGGACTGCAATTTGAAATAAAATGCATGAAACCCTGCCAGATCCTGGAGATTCTTTCTTGTCCCTTGCTGTGAGAAGGCATTCTTTTGAGCCAAAGCTGCTCCTGCAAGCTCCATGCTAAATGAGTGAAAGTGTGCTTCTCAGACTGGAGATACACGTCCCCTTTGGGAGCATGGGACAGATGGCAAGGCGGGACAGGGGACTACAGGATAATTATCTGCATCCTCCTCTAGGGCCAATTTTCCTCAATAGTTGAAAACCTTTTTCTGTGTGGCATATAATCAAAACTATACATGAAATTTCAAAAAGTCATTCTAAGCTTTCTTACTGGGAGTTTGGGAGATGGTTTCTCAAACCTATCAGGGTTTTGAGGTGCTTCTCAGAAATCCTATAGGTCTATGCTGGCCATTTGTGAAATTACTTCTACTAATAGAATATAATTCTTTAAGGCCTTGAAGCCAAGTAACATGAAGACATCCACCTCCATCCTAAGGTGCCTTTGGTTAATTATCAGCCATGTCTACTTCAGTGTGAACAGAGTCCAGAGACTCCTCCACCAAAGGAAAGACTTGGTGAAAGGGAGAGAGGGACACTACATAAGATGCTCAGTATTAGAAAGGCTGGTGGAATTAGAACAAATTTCCTAAATTTCATGACTTTGCTGGAGACCAGTCTTAGAGTCACATGATGCAATAGCTCTTCCTGCACACACGGGGCCCAGTATTTGCCCACAGCCTCACCCAGGGGTGTGCCCTGGCAGGATTTGAGCCTAATTTCATTGAACATGTATTCCTGCAGAGTTGCATGAGCTAGCAAGAGAGGTTCTGATATAGCAGAGTAACCATCAACATTGTCACCAAACATTTCAGCCTGCTCAGGGGCAGATCCAGGTTTTGTGTAGCATGAGGCTTATACAATTTGGTGGGTGGTGGTTCTAATTAAGAAAAAAATAGTTTACCTTTGCAAATTTACAAAAACATATGAAGAATGCATTGCTAGGCTCTCCCAAGGACTTGGAACGGGTCTGTACAATTGAGGGACTGAAGCTTAAACCTCACTGGATTGACAGTAATCTGCCCCTGCTCCTGTGCTTGAATGTGTATTTGCTGGGGGAGCGGCAGTGCAGGGATTGCTAGTGATATATTATTTTCTCTCCCAGATGTAACAATATGTATTTTTCCAAGCTGCATCTCATTTTATAGCTTCCTGCCCAAATTTTCCAGTCTCTTTAGGTTCATATCTATTTCTTCTTTCTGGCTGGGCTTTAGAGCAGTTCCTTGGGAGATGTTCAGGGGCATTCAAACAATGGGCTTGGCCCAGGAGCATGGAATTTCCTGAGAGACAGCAGGCGTCTCTGGTGGGTTGTTGGGATAGACTGATCAACAATTTTTAACACTGGAGATGGAGTTGTACCAGTCCATGCCAAGAGCCTTTTAGAGGAAGCTCATATGGAAACCATCAGTTCCCGTCCCACCCATTGGCTAACTTGAAGGCAGCCAAGCCTGGGGACCAGAGCTGCCATGGCAAAGAACAAAAGTACCATGTGCCCCAAACAGGCCAAGAATACAATGAGAGTTTCACACCCCCAAAGATTCTCTATTTGCCCATCAAGTCACACACACACACACACACACACACACACACACACACACACACAAAAGGATATGATAAAAATTAGCTATATTTGTTAGTGCTCACACACATTACACTGTAATCAAGGTGAGACATAAATCAGTTTCCATCACTTTCAGCCTTATTATCCTTCAGAGGCCTCCCATTGCATTTATAATAATTTCCAAATTCTAAATACTACTGCCTCCTCTCGTCTTACTCCTCACACGCCGAGATCAGGTTGCACTAAAATTATGTTTCTTAGATGTGCCCAGCGCTCTTTCTTTCTTTCTAGGCTTCACACAAGCCTTTACCTGTGTCACTCATCTCACCTTTTCAATTAGTTAACTCTTACTCATCCTAAGCTCGCAACTTGGGGACACAATCTGTGCTCCTATAGTACCTTGCACACCCATTACTATTATCTCCTTTTAATGCCTATTTTCTCCATGAAACTAGAAGCTTTGTGTTTCAGTTACCTACTCCAATGTAACAAACCATCCAAAACTTGGTGGCTTAAAACAAGGATTTTATTGACTCTCACAATTCTGCAGGATGACTGGCCTCAGCTGGGTGATTCTCCTGCTCTGAACAGTGTTGACTCGCTTCAGTCATCAGGGCTGGACTAGGCTGGCCTATCTAGGATAGCTTATCCATACAGCTCTAGGTGGGTCAGGCTCTCAGCTGGAAGCACAGCCGGGGTTGAGTGGAGTGCCTCCATATGGCCTCTCCATGCAACTTGGACTCCTCACAGCATAACTGCTGGATGCTAAGAGGAAGAAAGTAGCAATGGCAAGTCTTCTTAAATCTAAGCTCAAAAGCCCCCAGATATAACTTGGTTGAAGCAGTCATGAATTCAAGGGAAGGAGAAATAAACACTCATCAGTCAAAGAGTGGTATGCACATAGAGGAAGGGAAAACAATGGTGGCAGCCATCTTTGGACATTATCTAGCACCTGGCCCAGTGCCCAACCACTGAGACTCGGCACTTTGTCCATTTGGAAAACACTTCTAATTGTTTGCTAATGCCTAGGTTTGGTCTTTGTGTTTGATATATGCCCTACTCTCCAGACCATGTGGGTTAGAGATTTATGACTCATAACCCAAAAAGGGCTTGATGCAACAGGAACACTCTATGCATTAGCTGAAAGTAAGCCAATTGTTAGGGCCTCCAGGAACAACTCCCTCTCCTCTACTACCCTCATTTCTGTCTCTATTGCATCTGACCACTGGAGCATGGCCAAGAATGAGGAATCAGAAATTGAGGTTCTGTAGTCAGGTGACATACACATGGAAATGGGCCACTCCAGATTTCTTTGGGCCAACTTTATGGCTTTACAGAACTAGGTGTGTTTCCTGCTCACTCATTGGTTAGCAGGGCATAGGATGCCATCACTCCTTCAATCAGAAGGAAGGAAGGAAGGAAGGAAGGAAGGAAGGAAGGAAGGAAGGAAGGAAGGAAGGAAGGAAGGGAAAGAAGGGAGAAGGGAGGAGGGAAGTCAATTATTGCTGGAACTCTAGGCAGCACATTACGTATCAGGTTGACTGCCACCATCACAATCCTAGTTGGTGCTGCAGCTGGCTCAGGAGGGACAGGGAATTGAGAGCACGCACATCATCCTAGGAACAGAGTGTCTGGGGGAACAAGACTTCTCTTTTCCTCGTATCTTCTGCTGCCACCAACTCAGGCTTACATTTTTCAGGCTATCTCTTACCCAACTTCGAGACACAGAAATGAGGTAATCAGATTTTTCAATTCATGACACCTCCTCAGGTCACAGCAGACTATAAGATTTCCTTCCTGCCACATTGTGAAGATGTTAATTACCCCCTTGGCTTCTTGTTTTCAGTGTTGAGAAGTCTGATATCAATTAGATTCCTGTTCTTTTGTAATCAGTCTTCCTTTCTCCCTAGAAGCTGTTATTGATGCTCTTAATTTTCATTAAAATGCATTTTAGGGAGAATATTTTTTCTTATTGGTCCTGTTTAGGCTGAGAATCAAAGCATTTACCGATCTATGAAGGCCCACTAACTAGTACAGAGGACAGACGGACATGAACCTCCTGTGTATTCAAAACTGCAGATATTAAACTTTTCAGAATGTGCGGATATATACATATGGCAAACATTGTAAACAGGCTTTACGGACTACTATAGGTACTCAATAAACATTTGTGAGTGACCAAATGAATGAATGAACGAGTAGCATGTTGTATAGCACATAGTAAATTCAAGGAAGTTATTATTATTAACAGAAGTGGTACATAAGATCCCTGCTTTGAGGAGCTCTTTATCTAGTACTTATCTCATCAAAATATATGTTTAAAATACAAGAGAATAACAGACGTGAGAGTTACCAACTCTCAGAGAGGCCTTCATCGAGAAAAATAGAGCTGAGTTTTAAGGATAGGATGGGGCAGGGAAACAGGACAGGACAGGACAGGAGAGCAAGGGAAAGGCCATTCTAGCCAAAGAGAAAAGCTCAGGCCAAAGCCCAGATGGGGTAGGCCATCTTCAGTGTGCTGTGGCTGGAGTGGAGATGAGAGGGAGAAAGAGGAAGAGGAGCAAGAGACTCTCTTCAAAGGGAAGTGAAGGCTGCCTTGGTTTGCTTAATCCCCACACGGTGCTCTGAGTGAGGACACTGGGCTGAGAATGGCTAAGGGAGTCCCCAGAGTCACCTGGATGTGCGAGTCAGAGCCAGGTGTTGAGCCCAGGTTGTCTGTCTCCCAGTCATCTTCAGACATCGAAGAGCATCAGGTACAAGGATGCAGTAACTTCCCCAATTCCGTTTTTCCCTTCACCTCTATCGCCAAAAGACTAGCGGAGAGAAAACTCTACCGGGGAAGGGCTCTTGGGCAACCATAATGCAGGGGCCTCTGCCTTGCTGCCCACAAACAGGAACAAGACCTCAGAGGAACGAGGGGCCGGAGGAGCTTAGAGGAAGGTGTAAGGCCCAGCCCTGAGACTCCGAGTCCCGCTCCCACTTGGGGCCAGAGGAAGACTTAGAAGCCCTGAGCACTGAAAAGAGGAGAATTCTCTTCTCAAATATGGAAAATAAAAAGAATTATGAAAGTATAAAGTAATTATAAGGAAATCCAATAGAGTTGTCACTTTTCCCCCCCCCCCCCTTCTGAAGGACAATTCTCATTTTTGAAAATGAGTGTGGTTAAGGACCACTTCCCCCCATTTTGCAGACAAGATGAGTTGATCATGAGGTAGGGGTGGGAGTGGAGTGGAGGTAGGGAGGAAGGGGCTGTTGGGGATGATAAATCCAAGATTCTCAGAGCCCTGGATCTTGCCTGGGAAGTGAGCAGGCCTGACTCTTGGAAGTCTCAGTTCTTCCACTGACAGCGCTTTCTGTGGCAAATTCTGAATGCAGGCTGAAATCAAGACTGCTAAGAAACACGTTCCTTTGGGGTGTAAGTGCCACGTGGGCAGCTTAAACCATTAGTCTTATAAACAGGGGAAAATTTATGGTTCAATATTTTCTCTGGAGAGAGGCTAATTGGAATTTGCACTGTGGTTCTTCCAATACCACTAGCAAATCTAGGGCCATTGCCCAGAGCTCCCTTAACTTGGCCAGAGGAAAACCCGGGGCTTGCCATCAGCTGAGGTTGCAGGCGATGTTGCAAAGAAAGAGAGGGCTCACTCACCTAAAAATGACGTGTTTCATACCAAACCTTGCCTCTTTTCATACCTGCTTGAAGCTCCAAAATGTGACATGAGGGAGGCATGTGCATTCGGAATGCAGAACCAGGGCTGTTTGGGCAGAAAAGCAAGCTCGAATAGGGGCCCCATCACACAAAGCAGCAGAGAGCAAGAAAAGAAATTTGCCCTCCAACGCTTTACCTGTATAATTTCCTAATGGGTCTGAGGGAGCCTGCGATCGCTGCTGTTTCCAGCAAAGTGAACCTGGGTAAAGCCAGGTTAAAGCAGCGTGGTAGCCCTGACCTCTAGGAAGCTTAATATCAGGTCTAATGAAATGCAACAGGCCTCTGACATCAGAGCCTGTCTCTGACCACACATCAAAGGGGAGGAAGTGGATGCTTTGATCCTCTCAGTCATTGCCTTCTACAGAAAGTTTTAACAAAAGGAGGAGGAGGGCGCTGGGGGTGGGGGCTCAGGGACTTGGGTTTTTCTTTCTGGTGTTAATGTTCTTCCAGTTATGGAAAAGGGGCAGGCAGGACAGACCGGGCGTAGGGAATATGGAAGTCAAGCGATGAGTGATTCTCCTAGTGTGACTTCCATGGACAGAGGCCCCAATTTATCTCCTCCCCCCCCCCCCCGCCCCCGCCGCCGTGTGCACTGTGATTCCTGCATTCTAATATTAGAGTTTCATTTATTTAGCTGGAGTCTTGACTCTTATTAGAATGTACACCTCTCCTGGGAAAGGCAGTAACCTAAGCCATACTTTCCTACCCCAAAGTGCCACTTCTAGAATGTATTTCAGATCTTGTCACTATATTGGTTAAAACTATTTGGGCTCCCGGTGACCAGAGGGTGAAGTCAGAATGTCTTATTGTGGGGTACACGCTCTCTCCATGACCTGGCCCCTGTCTAGCCCCTGTGGTCTGTGAGTCTGTCCCTCCCTGCCAGACACATTAATCTCCAAGCTGCCCCAAAATGCCTTGTGGCTTTTCACCCACATCTATGTGAGTCACTACTGCCTTAGGACATGGTGTTCTCTGGGAGAGAATGCCAGCTCAAAGTCAAGGAGAAATCACACTCACCTGCTATCCTGTTGCCTGACAAAGCGTAGGCTGTGAAATTGCTCATCATACAAATGAATGAATAAAAATAGTTGCATCATTGTGAATCTGCTTTCTTCTGTTCTGCAGGTTTTCAATGGAGGGGCAGTGTGAGGGGAGAGAAGCGGGGCTAGGGCCTCCCCAGGGGGACAGGCAGCCGGAAGAGGCAAGCTGGTGTTGGCATCACTCAGGATTGTGTTGACTGTGAAGTGGCAGCAGTTGAGAGCTGAGGTTGTGCCGTTCTGAAGACACAGAAAGAGGCCTGGACATGTTGTTGGGGTTGGAAGGGGAGAAAGGTGGCAGGAGCAGAGAGGAGGGCAGGGCTGAGGAGGCAGAGCAAAGCTAGGGAACCCTGGTCGTGGCAATGGGGTGGGGCATAGTGGGTGTAGGGGTGTGTGTGTGTGTGTGTGTGGAGTATGGGAAGGAGGGAATGGGAGGTTGCTGCCCCAACTGTGTAGATTAAAGTCACCCGTGCACTTTTTAGAGTTCAAAATGCTGAGTAAGTTCCTCCTCAATAATGAAAAAGAGGAAGTAATTTGCTAAAATCCCGGTGAAACGTGAGGAGGTGCGAGGTTAAATTCTGGTTGAAGGTTGTGTGCCGTGGAGGATCAGGCCAGAGACAGGGAGAACAGTGTCCAAATGGCCCAGCTGACCCCTTCCCTGCCCTCCCCGGGGGGAAGGGGGGGTTCAAGGATGCATTGAAGGACAATGGAAACTTCCCCGTTGTCTGTCCCTCCCACCAGTTTGTGAGGGAGAATGTTAGGGACCAAGGTTTTCTCCAGGACCTAGACTGGACATCTGCCACGAGCCGAGATCAGCACGGTGGTTGGACAGGGGTGGAAAAACAGACTAGGGACCTGGGGGTGGGGCGGGGATTCCTCCGCTTCTTCTCTCCCTTAGTAAGTGTCACACTCACTACTCCTTACCTTGGTGGCACCTATGATTCCCCCCTCCAAAACTGACAGTGCAGTCACTGTCACCCCGGGTGAAACAGTGGGGCAGGGGGGTGGTTCTGTGTAGTGGGCAGATAGCAAGCACTTTGTGATCAGGTGAACTGTGGACGTTGCCTCAGCAACCTGAGCATCTGTTTCTAATATGGACGATACAAGTAACAATAATGTCTACCGCTGTGGTCGCCGATTCAAGGAAGGTATTTAAAGCACACAGAATAGCACCTGGCACAAGTATGCACTTAAGGTATGGTATAGAATGGAGCTGGACCTAGGTGGAGTAATGCCCCTATTAAAGCAGCACCTGAATGGAACCTCCAATACTCTATAGGTGGTCATGGAGACCAATCAATAGCTTAAATCCTTAAGTCTTTACTTTTAAATTACATAAAGGGCTTAAGTGGGACAGAGAAGTGATCTCTCAATTCAATTCAAGTGATCTCTGTGGGCAGAGACCAGTACAGATATATGATGCCCCACAATGCGGTTCCTTTTTTCCTTTTTAATCTCACAAGGAACTCAGTTCTCTTGCAATGTGTGCATAGGCTTCCAGAGACCTCAGCACTCATCCTTCTGCTAAGATCTTGGCTCCACCTAGTGGTGTGACTTGATGTTTTGCACACAATGGGTGCAGGGTTGGGGCTAGAGTGGCCTTAGGGGAGGCTCTTGTCACTTGTACAGGTTTCCAACCTCCTTGACTTGACACCTTTCTCCAGTCTTGCCCTGTGGACTGGGAGCTAGCTGACTTGGAATTGGTGATGGTACCATTCCACTTTGCACCTTTAAGAGGTCTGGCCTCATGGTGCCTATATTAACTCCACATAGTATTAGCAAGGAAGGGGCTTAATGGCTTCTCAAAGTATGCATCAAGGAGCCCAAGGGGTTCCAAAGAGGTATTTTGGGAGTCCCTACAGGGAGTAAAGCACGGCAGGCTGAGCTGACAGGGATCCACCTCCCTCTACCCACCCTCTTATCCCCACCTTTCTGTAAACTCTTTAACACTGTGTCCCTGCTACATTTTCTCTTTTATAGATTTTGTGTAAAGTCCCAAAGGAAAAGTTTATGTTGCTAAAAATAATATGAAAGACTCTAATCTTCCATTTTCCCTCATTTTAGAATAGATCAACACCAATAGTTCATTGACTTGCCCAAGTTGCAAAGCTGGCTCTGTTAGAACCACAATTCCCACTCTTGGTGGTCACACCAGGGCTCTGTTAGGAGTTAGTCTTCACCCAGGGGCACCTTCTTTACATGTGGAGAAACATGTTTATAGTGATCCCAGACATCATATTGTGTATTGTTGTCTCACTCTGATAAAGGAGTTAGTTTCATAAACAGGGCAACTGAATCCCGGAGACAGCAAATGATTTGTTAAAAATACATGATCTGTGCATCAGAGACGAACAAAAGGAAACACCAACCGCTCTCTTCCCTTTTACCCTCCATGCTCAGTTTAAGGATCTGTGCTGCAGACACTACTATTACTGGGATGAATGAATGAATGAATGAATGAATGAAGGGTGAACACTTGTAGAGAAGTAAACACTTGTCCATTATCTGACTGATGTCTGCAGCACAGTGCTCAAAGATTAGAGTCTTTTTGGGATTCTGATTCAAATGAAATGAAAGCACAGATAGCTATTAATCCAACTAACTGTCTTACTTAAATAATTGTGTTATTTATTTGGTTGCTTGTCTTTCTATTATAATGTAAGAGCCTTGAAGGCAAGGATTATGTCTGCCTTTTTAATGATGTCAACATCTAGCCCATTGCTGGGCACAAAGCACACTCAAATAATTGTTATGTGAATAAAATGTATTTCTCTACCAGCAGCTTTGAACTTTAAAAGTACCTAGTTATGTCAGTTAATTATTTATATTCAACATTATGCTCAGCAACCAGCTAGACCAAATATAGCCTAGGCTTCAAAGGCTTAGAGATGAATTTTTGAGGATCATGATGGCAACAATGAAAAGGACAGTAACTTCCATATAGATAGTTTTCTGTACTACAAAATAAACTAAACAAAAATATTATCCATCTAATTTAAAAACTTGTATTATCGTAAAGAATTTAGGAAATTTAGAGGCAGGCATATCTAATATGCTGTGTGGGGTTTTGCTTCTCAACGATAGAGGGCATTATTGTTTTTGTTAGGACATAACCATGTAAGATATAAATGGATAACAGGAAAAAGGAAGTAGTCTTTCTAGGCCAGTACTCTATAATTGCTTTATTGATTGATGACTGCTAACTCCAATAATGGAATGTTTTTCTATTTAAAAATAAACTGTTAACAATTCTCTTTGGGTTTGGGTCCTGTTTCCCAGGAGGCTCCTAGTCTAAGTACATTTAGCCAAATGTAACCCAGATTTCTGGAACTAGTGTCCAAATCTGCAGCTCACTTGTCATTAGTCACAGAAAAACAGGTCTATGGAAGGTGATAACAGTTATTCAAATGAATAATGTAGTGTAAATGTGTATTTGATTTATTCATTTATTGAAAATTAATAGTGAATTAGTAACTGAAAGAAGGTATGGAACATAAAGTTCCTGCCTAGTGAGTGATAATTCTCTGACTACATAGAAATAAGCAGATTTCCTGGCTCTCTGGGGGGACTGGGATCACATAGTTTAAGAAGACCACACAGAAACATCTTCTAGCAATCAACGTACTCCTTAAAAGGAGATGCTCTTCTCTCCGCACTATGATCATATGAGGTTAGGAATTAGAGCCACCTCAGAAAGCCATTCCTAGGATTTGCAGGAGGATTTCAGACAAGTAGGTTCTCAAGTCTAATATCTTCCACTACTGAATAAATGCAGCCCCCAAGTTATCTACAAAAAATAGATAAAGCTTTAATTATATATATTACATGCAGGTCTAATACCATTGGGTTGTGGCTCAGCTTGATCCATGTAGATCTAGCCTACTTCACAATTTAAGCTCTTGATTACAAAGTCATTATGTACTTTGAACATAAGTTTTTATTAGCATGACGATGTCTTGACAACTGTATTCACCTGGATTTTTATTTGGTCTGGTGGTTAAATCCACCGAAATCACAGTAAAACCTGTACTGATAGCTGGGGAGGTGCCCTATTTCAAATACCAGGGAAAAACTGGATGATGTCTTTAAGGGCTGATGCCTTTCAAATTAATTAAGCTGGAGAGAAAGAGGGAGGATGAGAGGGAGAAAGAAAGGAAAAGAGAAAGAGGTCCTCTCATGCTCATGCCAATTCTTAGAGTGATGTGTTTCAAAGTAATGTATGTGCCCATTTTGTCCCCTTCTTAGCAACTCATCTTGGGCACTCTCTCCTGGACACTATGGACTGTGGAGCCACTTAGATCCTATCTTATTCTGCAGTACACACAGAAGAAGTGTCATATGTGGCTGGAAAATATCTCATTGCCCAGTTGCTCCTACAATTGGAACTGAGCCTTCTGGCTAATTTCAAGCTGGTCATTCTACCGATTCTTCTTTGGAAACCAGAAGACAAATCAGCCCAGTTGCTCACATTGTATCTGGATCCTTCTGACGAAAAGTTTCAGGGGCAGGCCTCTATTGGATATGGATGTTGGCTTGAGCAGCTTTAATCAAGTTGAAGACTGAACTATCCTCCCCAAAGAGTGCTGAATGCTGGCGCTTTGGGCTGGGCAAGGGCTCTACTTCTAAGTTGGTGTTGGAAAGCCTGTCTTATGCTATTCTCTAGAGATATATAGCTTTAAGGAAAGACGAGAAAGAAAAAGAGAGGGACAATGGTTAAGTGAAAAAAAATTAGAAAGAGAGAGGGAGAGAGAGAGGGAGGAAGAGAAGGAAGGAGGGAGGGAGAAAGAAAGAGAGACCAGAAATCAGAGTGAGCGACTGGGGAGAGTAAAAGGATGTATTTATATAAGAAATTCTGCTGCATAAATGGTAATAGAGCCTAGCAATTTGGAGTTCTCACTATATAATTAGGTCTCTATTAGCTCTAAGACCACAGAACTAATTAGCAGTGAAATATCCATCTTTCTTTAATAATATAATCGTTAATAGTAGCCACATCTCAATGTCCTTATCTGTGAAATCGAAATCATACTATCTTCCTAGCTGGGATGTTAGATGGGTTAAACTGTATAATGAATATGGATTATGAAATACTCTATATGTACCTTATAAGTATTACATGATCTAAAACATGTCTTCAAAAATATTGTTTTTGTGAAGAACTAGATTATGATGGCAAATAAATTTAAACTTAAATGTTAACTTCAGTAGATTGAAAGTGGCTAACTGCACATAGTGCTAGGAAGTCGTTTGGTGACCAATCTTAGAGCAATAGGAACAAGCTCTGTGATCAATTAGCAATGTCTGTAATGGGCATGGGAAATGTGAGCAACAACAGGCATATTTCCCATAGATGACAAAATGTCTAACATGAAAATTCAAACCCTTCTGGAACTGAAATTTTCATTTTATAGTTAACAAGTCTATAATATTATGATATATATGTATATATTCAGAATTATTTTTTCAGCAGCTCCAAAATCTTAATGATGATGACTATTGCAGATATTTTTCTAAGAATGAGTATTTCTGTGTGAACTATATATAATAAGTTGCAAATCCCTTCCCTTCAGCACTGGTTTTCTGAAGATACCCATCATGCTTGGTTCATAGTTCAATCATATATTTGATGAGTCTACCTCAAATGTTAAAATAATTCAAGTACAAGCCAATGTTTATAAAAGAAAATGTGTTAGGCATAGACTTACTTTCTTTGCTATATTTTACGCCTATGAAATACTCCTGATTTTGCTCCTATGAAATACCTTCTTCCCTGCCTTCACAATTTCTCTGCCTCTCTGTCTGGAGCAAAGTCCTATGAGCAAAGAAAGGTCCCTGAGATTGTTCCCATCAGAATGGCAAATGGTAGTTACATTAAAAAGGCTTTCTGGAAAGGGAGTTCTAAGCATAGATCACAGACAGCCCAGGAGAGGAATTTCCTTGACTCACAAGAATTGGGTGGACTGTGCTACATACCACATATTCCACCGTCAGCGGTAACAGGTCCCGAAGAGCATTCCACTGTTGGGTGACATTGCCCATCTTTTTGTTGCAGCTCATGAAGACGGGATTGTCTTTTGCATTTCACCTTTTGTATATTTAGTGTTTAACCTGCCCAGGCTATTTCATTACCATAATTATCAAGACTTTGGATAATCCTCCACCCATTATCACTGGAAGTGTTTATTATGCATCTATTTTTTTTTATTCTGCCTGGCTTACCACAATGTGGGCTGGAGATCATGGCTTTCTACACTGACTGACCTCCCACTACCCAGCAACAAAGTCATTAAGCAATGATTAGAAATTAGTTCGGTCACTGGCAGACTTAGGTAGATAAAAATTGGAGTCCAGAGGATAAGCCCTGTAATGCAAATAGTGTGGTTTAAAAAAAAAAAAAAGAGTCGTGTGCCAAAATCCAACCTAAGTTATAGATGCCGAAACTGGTTTGGCTCAGTGGATAGAGCGACAGCCTGCGGACTGGGGGGTCCCGGGTTCGATTCCGGTCAAGGGCGCGTGCCTTGGTTGCGGGCACATCCCCAGTGGGGGTGTGCAGGAGGTAGCTGGTCGTTGGAGGAGGCAGCTGTTTCTCTCTCAAGCAGGAGGCAGCTGTTTCTCTCTCCCATCGATGTTTCTAGCTCTCTATCCCTCTCCCTTCCTCTCCGTAAAAAATCAATAAAATATATATTAAAAAAAAAAAAGTTATAGAGCCTTAAACTCCGAGAAGCTCACTCTTAGAACTTGCTTCACCAAAACCACATTTTAAAAAACCTTTTGAATTCTCTACCTGTCATGCAGATCTGATTTCCTACTTGCATATTTCCCACTCTCTAAGCTCACTCAGGGACATGTCTCATGACCTTTAAATCACACTTAACACTGGCATACTTCATAGATCACTCAAAAACATTTGCTGAATGAGAAAGCAAAGCATTACCATCTGCCAAGAAAAATGCATTGAGCATCTAGGCACCATGCAAATCCTTGGGACAGAACAATGAACAAGACTTCTGAGATCCCTGCCCTCAGTGGGCACACAGTCTGACGTGGAAGAAAGCCCAAGAACCCAGCAGGCAATTAATGAAACATGGCGTGTACTTTGATGTGTTGAAATGACTATGGAGAATAACAAAATCATGCAGAAAGCCCTGCCAAGTCTCTTAGGATCCAGCATTAAATTTCCCCTTATGTAATTAGACGGAGAATGGCAAAAGCAAGTTTGTGGGAGTCAGGTGGGTCACGTTAACAAGACAACAGAGAGCAGTGGGGACCGTGGGGACCTGGAGAGTCCACGCTACCTCCGGGTGCAGGAGCTACTCAGCTCCAGCCAACTGTTGTCACACAGGCCTGAATGCTGGCCCAGTGTTGCCACATCTAATTTTTTCCTGAGAAACAAGCAATTGGGGCTTTTATGTGAAATCTCCTGATTTTTAAATTGGTTGACAACCAATTTTCTATTTCGGTAGCTCAGATCTGGCCTGAGAGCTACCAGTTTGCCTCCTCCGCCTCGAGGCTTCCGTGGAAGGGTGCTCCTTAGAGGGAGCCTGTGCACGAGGCCTCCCCGATGGAATCCAGGGCCCTGGCTCATCTGTCCATCTCTCAGCCCCTTCTTCCGTCTCCATCTCCCCTTCACACCCTATTCCAGTAAGTGTCAAGGGTTCTTAATCAAAACTGGTTAGGGAAGAGTTGACACCTACAGCTCGTGGGAAAATAGGTTAACCCTTGAGAAAAGCTGGAGGTACCTGGGAGGTGCAGATGTGAGTGGGTGGAGGAGACCCGTGGGGAACCCTTTTGTGTTCTGCATGATGGGCAATGCTCTCCTTTAAAAAGCATTAACCAAGGTCAGATTAACAAGTCAACACTGAAACTGTATCCAAACAAGACTCCCTAATTGTTGGGGGGAGATCGGAGCAGGGGCCAGAGGAAAGAGTCCAGAGGACAAGACTGACTCCAAAGCCTTCCCCCTCCACCCGCTGGCAGGCTTGGGGCATATTTGATAAGGTGAAGGGAAATTGCAAAATTAGAACTGGCAACTTATACAGAGAGGCCCAGTGCAAGGCCGCGGGCCTGAGGCGGGCTGAGAACGTTGAGGAATTGTGGGGGAAAGAGGATTTGGCAGCCTGACTTCCTGTGGCTGTATCCAAGGCTAATTAGTTTGCAGTGTTCTGTGTGTGCCTGAATGGAAATGATCCCAGCACTGAGAGGCACGAGGGTGAGGAAATCAAAACCACATGCACCAAGAAAGAAAGGGGAAGGGATCGGTGGGGGAGGAAGACGAGGGGGGAGACTTGTCCTTTCGGCTACATTTTCTTTTTTTTTTTCAGGAGAAGGCTCTCATCATTCTGTTTCATGACCAGTAAATCACCACCACAGCCCTGTCTGTCACATCTCCCATCTGCGGCAGAACTCATTAAACATCAAAAGACGGCCCATCAGTTCTGCTTAGTTAGAAGTCTGACTTACTAGAGGTCTAACCAGGGAGGAGTTTGCATGTTTTTAATAATAGCTTAAGGAACTTCTTAACACCCCATAAATTACTTAATGCAACAAACTCTTCCTGTAGCCCGGCCGGCATCTGAAAGTCGCTGAACCAACCCAGACCTACCCCATGGCACTGGCTTTTGGCGACCACATTCCAGGAGAGAGCAGAGTGTTCGCGCATGCTCTACTTCATAATTCAGGGCCCGTTATTAAAAACGAGTTACCTGGCTGGGTACGCCTGTCCTCCCCGAAATGTGCGACTCAGAGTTCCTTTGTCTCTGTACCTCTGACTCACTGTCTAAAAAAGTAACCCGGCCGTGGAGTCCCATTGCCCGGCACCTCATACCAACAGGAAATGGCTGAGTTGAGAGATGGATTAATAACTAGGGGCAATAAAACAGAACTCTGCCCCAACCTTGAGGGTACATGCTCGAGAGATATTTAAATAAAAAAAATATTGAGTACTTTCTCTGGGTTAGACCTGAGACAGACAAGAATAAATTTAGACATTTTGACTCCCCTAAAAGAGTCCACAGTGTCACAGACACGCATACCATTTTGAGGCGTTAAAAAAAAAAACAAAAAAAAAGGGAGGGTGAGATGTCTTCCACCAGCACCTTTTAGAAGTTCCTTGGGTGTCGGTGCATTTTGCCATCACCATTTGTTCCACCTGACCTCCTCTGTGGCCCGCTCTGTGAGGGACACAGCCTGGGGGAAGCACAGCATCTGCTCAAGAGAAACTTCAAAGAGGCATAAACACGGGCATCGTGTCTTCCCTAAGAGAGTGAGGCTCAGGGACTCAGCCCAGGCTTCTCCCCACTTGACAAGACACAGAAGACATATCTAAGCATGTATCTAAGCACTATTCCCTCTAAAGAATAGTCTATCTGGCATGAGGCTAATATGGAGACAAAAATCAACAGGGATGGACATGATGCTAGTGATTTATTGGTTGCGCATGCTTGCATTGTGTCAGGGGCTGAGCTGTGCTGGTTAGGGTTATTAGAACACAGGGCTTCACCTCAGAGAATTCTCCTGCTGCCTGTTGAGAGATGAAGCCATCCACAGAAAGGGAAGTAACCAAGGTGTGGTCAGGATGCAATGGTAAGAGGAGAAGGTACTCAGCTCAGATTTGAAGGCGAGCAGGAAAGGCTCTCTTAGCAAAGATGGTGGGTACACTGAGTGTGCAAGAACCCACTGGCCAGACGGCGAGAATGGGGACATCCTACCGCCATGGTGTGGCTGTTTGCAATGATCTGTCTCCCAAAATCTCAGATCATTTCATCATCACTGTTTTTGCCAGACAATTAATGAGCAATTACTATGTGCAGAAAACTGCACTAGGAACCATAGATTCAAAGAGGGTCTCGATCCTTAAGTGATACACAATTTAGGAGTGATGGTTGGATGGATGGATACTGACAGATGATGGCAATACCTTGTCTGTACTTTATTTTCTTGTGGCAGAACCAGTTTTAAGGGCCTTCATGCAGTGGTTTATTTTACCCTACTTTCTTGAGAGGGAGGTAGGAAAGACATTACTCAATCTAGTTTGAAAATGAGGAGACTCATATGCTAATGAATAGTGTAGAGGACCAGGGCAAAAAATTGATTACTTGGAAGAAGAGGGAAAAGGGGCATAAACGTAGGTAAAGGGTGGAGAAACAGGCCAGGAGAGGGATGTTTCCAAAGCAAGCAGATGAACTGGCCAAGCTGAGGTGGGAAGAGGAAGCCATTGTTCTGAGCACTTGGACCATGTGACCTGTCAGTCTTGGAGCAAACTCTCAAGTCTGGCTCAGGCAGTGCCTCCATGAGGGCTTGGAGGCTTGGGTGAGGAGCCAAGGACACACCATTAACAGACACCTTGAGAGACACAGAGGTGGAAACGTCGTAAAACAGAAATGATCTGTGAGAGTCTGCTCCGGGCTTGTACTTTACAATGTGTCTGACAATGTCAGCATGGCTCTGGGTGGGGTCAGCATGGGCTAGGCGCCAGGACCATCCTTCCTGCCATCCTTTCTTTCCATCCCTAGATGCTGTGTCTCTTAAGGTTTAAGACTAGACCCTGCTTAAGTGCCGCCTCCTCCAGCAAGCCTTCCCTGACTTCACAAGCCAGGTTAGAGGCCCGCCTGAGCTACCAGTGCACAGTCGCCACAGGTATTGAAGCTTTTAGTGTCTCTGTCTCTCCCACTAGACTGAGGATAAGGACCATGTGCTTATATAGTCCCAATACTTTCTTCAGTGATTAAGATATAGTAGGCACTCAAAGTTTGTTGGAAAGCTAAATGAATAAATGAGTACCTAAGAAGATATCACCAGATCCTCCAGATAATGACATCGTGCCTTCTACATAAAGACTCTAGTTCCTGGTGTCTACAGGATACCTTCACCTTTTTTCTTCTTCTTTTTTAATCTAAAAGACCTTCAGAAACAGATTAAGTTCCAAAGCACTATTTGTAATGGTCTTTTTTGATGTGTGAACTCGGCTAGACTACAGTACCCAGTGACTCAAGCACGAATCTAGGCATCACTGTGAAGGTATTTTGGAGCAGTAATTAAAATCCAACCACTAGACTTTAAACAATGGAGACTGTTTCAGATAATCTGGGTTGACCTTGTTTAATCAGTTGTCAAGTCTGAAAAGCAGCGCTGAGGATGCTCTGAAGGAGGAGAAACTGCCTGGGGCTCGCAGCTTCGGCCTGGCAGCCTGTCTCCTGCCGGCCTCCCCTGTGGATGTGGGACTTGCAGAGCCAGCACCCACAATCATGTAGGCCAATCCCTGGCAATAAATCTCTGAATACATATGTACCACTCGTTATGCTTCTCTGATCGAATCCTGACTGATACACTATAAATTCAGAATGTCTGGAAGGGTTTGAGCTCACAGTTCCCCCATGCATTTTCATGAGAAGATGCCAGACTCCCCAGCTTTAATCATTCTTGCTGATAGAAGAATGTATCAGCATTCTCCTTCTCCTACCTCTGGTACAATCTACCAAGTATCTTTTCCTAACATGGGCCTGTTTGATCCATGTTAATCCACTGGTCTAACCCATCTCCTCAATCATTTCTACAGGTGTGCTGAGGTATAGAACTGCTTAGCAGTTAAGGTTAGCTCAGACTGGGCTGCCTCGCCTCCTTGAAGTAGTACAGATTCGAACTGGCTGTAACATTCTAGAACTGCCAATGACTTACTCCAGAAGTTTGAGTAGCAGAACTTTTACTGGGCTTAGTTCCGAGTTCTAGAGAAACACCCCCAGCCTTCTCCAGAATTAAAAACAGCCTAATTGACACTGTTTGGTTTGAGCTGGCTGGGTGATAATGGAAGAAAAGAAAGTACTTGGATGGTTGATGGTAACGTTAAAACATGTGCCAAGTTCTATAATTCTCTAGTGCACACCTATGAAGTTTTCCATTTCATCTGTCTCTGCATCTTTTGCTCATTATTGTCAGTTGTGTAGGCATAACAGTTTTCTCAGGCTTCATGATTCACTCTGCCTTTGGGATTGATTCTACTATCTAAAAATTAATTCCATATGTATGTGCAACCTTCCATTTATTTTCTCACCACCTCTATTTAAAAAAAATTATCTCTATTTTCATTTTGTCATGTTTATGCTCCTTTTCTCCGTAGTACTCTTAATATTCTCACAGCTTTTGCACTATGTGGAGTAAAAAATATTTCTTAAAAAATCTCAAAACCATGCACAAATGCGGCAAAAATACTGAGTATAAAGAATAAATGGTTGGGGGAGGTGGAGGAGGGAAGAGAGGGGATAAATGGTGATGGGTGGAGACTTGACTTGGAGTGGTGAACATACAATACAGTGTACAGATGATGTGTTGTAGTTTTGTGCAGCTGAAACCTGTATAACTTTGTTAACCAGGGTCAGCCCAATAAATTAAATTTAAATAAATAAATAAAAAAAATAAAGACTAAATAGTGGGCAGAAACCTAAATGGCAGGACATTGGCCAATAGCGCCATCTGTTGGTTGTGAGTCTGATTCCAGATTCCCTAATCTGTGCCATAGGTCTCTTCGTCCTACCTTGTACCACCACACACACTGAATTACTATAGCTTTATAATAACTCTTATGTGCGATAAAATAAGTGTTATAACTCTAATCTTTTTAAAGATTCTCAGCTATTCCTGTCTGTCTATATTTCCATATAAAATCCCCCGTAAATTCTGTCTGTCTTAAAAAGAAAATCTGTTGGAATTTCAATTGAGATTGCATTTAATTTATAGATGAATTTGAGGAGAATTGATATTTTTACAATACTGAGTCTTTCAATCCATGAATCTTTGTTTTATCTCTTCTCTTTTCTCAATATTATTTCATAGTTTTCTGTGTAAGGTAATACACATTTTATTTATTCCTATGTAGTTGATGTTCTTTTATTCTATTGTATTTTCTTTAAATTTCATTTTCTATTTGTTCATTATAATTATACATAGACTTAATTTTTGTTTATTGTCCTTGAATCCAGTATGTTGACTAAAGTATTATCTCTAAAAGTTTATCTGTAAATTCCTTTGGATTTCTTAGATACACAATTATGTTCTCTGAAAATAAAACATTTTATTTTATTTTTTCCTTTTCTTATTACACCATTGCAACATTGGACCTCTAGTAATGTGTTAATTAGAAGTGATAAGAGCAGGGATCCTTGGCATCATTTCCTATCTTGGGGAAAAAAATATTTCACCATTCAGTTTATTTGTTGCAGGCTTTGATAGATTCTCTTTATCAGATTAAAGATATTCCTGGTTTCCAAGATTAAAGATATTCCTGGTTTCTTTTTGCTTTTTGTTTATTTTAAATCATGAATGGGTTCTAAATTTTACCAAATGGTGTGATCCTACCGACTCTATTGATGTAATTTCTTCCTTAAATGTTTGATAGAGCTTACCAATAAAATCATCTGCGCCTGAAGTTTTCTTTGTGCGAAGATTTTTAAACTAACAAATTCAATTTCTTTTTTAAAAAATATATTTTATTGATTTTTTACAGAGAGGAAGGGAGAGGGACAGAGAGCTAGAAACATCGATGAGAGAGAAACATCGACCACCTGCCTCCTGCACACCCCCCACCGGGGATGTGCCCGCAACCAATGTACATGCCCTTGACCGGAATCGAACCTGGGACCCCTCAGTCCGCAGACCGACGCTCTATCCACTGAGCCAAACCGGTTTCGGCCAAATTCAATTTCTTTAATAGACATAGGGATTTTTGCATTTTCTATTTTATCTAGTGCTAGGATTAGTAAATTGTGCTTTTAAAAGAATTTATCCATTTTATTTAACTTGTCAAATTTATTTGCATACAATTTTAATAATATTCCCTTATATTTGAATGACTATATGATATGAAGCAATCCTCTCTTTTATTTCTGATATTGATTAGTTTGTGTTTACTTTTTTCCCCACTGGTGTCAGGAGTTCATAAATTTTTAAATTCTTTTCAAAGGACCAATTTTGATTTTGTTGAATTTCTTTATTACTTGTTTTATATTTTATGATCTCACCTCTTATTTTCTTTTTTTCCTTATTTCTAGTTACTTTGGGTTTAATTTAGTTATGTTTTCCTAACTTCTTAGGGTAGAAACATAGATCACTTTTCTTATTTCCTAACATAAGCATTTAATGTTATAAATTTTCCTCTACATTCTTCTAAATTCAGCTACAGCTTTCCATTTTAAAATATATTATATTTTCATCTTCATTCAAATAAAAATAAATTTTAGTTCCACTTGTGATTACTTTTTAATTTCAGATTTTTTGAACTTACCTAGTTTTTTTTTTTATTTCTAGCTGAATACTCTTTTATTAGAGAACATATTATATAAGATTTCAGCTTTTTAAAAATCTATTGAGACTTAATGGCCTATTTTTTTGGGGAAAATCCATTTAGCTTGAATATGTATTATGTAGTTGAATATAAGTGTTTTATATATATCAATTAGGTCAAGGTAGTTGGTGATGTTTTTTAAAATCTTCATCCTAATCTTTTTGTCTAGTTTTTCTATCAGTTACTGAGAAAAGAATGTTAAAGATTGTGTACTCCTTTAGTTCCTTCTTTTGTTCTGCCATTTTTGATTCATGAATTTGAAATTCTCATTTATGATTATATGTTTTCCTTAATAATTGACACCTTTATCATCATGAAATGTTCCTCTTTATCTCTGGTAACATTCTTGGTCTTGAGGTGTATTTTGTTTGATATTAATGTAGCTAATCCAGCTTTCTTTGACTTAATATTGGAATACACACCTTTTTTCTGTTTACTTTAAATCTGTGTTTTCATGGTTATAGTGCATCCCTTGGAGACAGCATGATGTTGAATCAGAGTGGCAAGAGTGGGACTATTTACCTTGCATCTGATCTTGGTACTGGTATTGGTATTCAGTCTCTCACTGTTAGGTGTCACATTAGCTGTATTTTGTATTTGGTTATTCATAGATGACCTTTATCAACCTGAGGACGGTACCTGTAATTCCTGGTTTGCTTAGAATTTTCATCATGAATGCTTTTGTGTTGAATTTTGTCAAATGATCTTTCTGCATCTAGTGAGATGATCATATGTTTTTTTCCCCTTTAATCTGCTGAGATGGTAAATTATAGTGAGTGATTTTCAAATATTCCAAGGATAAACCCCACTTGGTCATGATGGATTATCATTTTAAAATATTGCTGGATTTGATTTGCTAATACAATTTTGTAGGAATTTTTTACATTTGTATTCATGAAGAATATTAATTTGTAGTTTTATTTTCTTATAATGTCTGGGTTTGGTATCAGGGTAATGAATTGGGAAGTTTTTCTTCCCATTATGTTTTTAAAAAAATAGAATTGGTATATATCTTCCTTAAATGCAGACTTCACCAGTGAAGTATCTGGGATGGATGGGAGTTTCCTTTTGGGAAGGTTTTAAACTATGAATTCACAATTTTAAGTCAATATAGAAATGTGACACATATCTTGAGTAAGCTTTGCTGCTTTGCATCTTTCAAGGAATTTGTTCACTTTCTCTAAGTTGTGAAATTTATTGGTGTAAAAGTGTTCATCATATTTCCTTATTATTCTTTTAATAGGTCCCTTATTGAGGGTAACAGCTCAAATCTCAGGTCAGCTCTTGTAGCTTTACTAGGTGGCTTGGTGTCTGCCCTGAGTAAGTGTGGTTCAAGGACTAGTCAGAGATGTGGGCAGTTGGGTTTCCCTCTTCCTCTCTTGGATTCCCCTTAATTTTCTACTTGTGGTTGCCCCATATTCTGGTTCTTCTAGTCAGTAAGACTGTAGGTTTTATATTGGAGTTTTAGCCACTCTGCCTGGTGCAGACTAGAGCCTGCCTGTCTTATAACTACAAAATCTGGAAACTCAACAGTGCCATTTCCTTGCTCCATGCATTGCCTCTCTCCAGTATCTTTTTGCTTTTCATCTCTCTCCAGTATCTTTAGATAGTGCTTTTAAAACCAAATGTTGTCTAATGAGTGTGCATGTGCATGTGTGTGCACATGAGTGCGTGTGTGTGCACGTGCACACAGATTAGTCTGAAATCCTCAGGTATTACTGAAGGTGGAACCACTACATAGTACTGAGGCCCCCAATTATCAAGTCTGTTCCATATGAAGCGGATTCTATAAATCAGAGAAACCATCTGAATAATTTCAGATCCTGCAGCATTTTCTTGGGTGATCTTTGAACTGGCAAGTATTGATCCGGGAACTTCCCTCCCTAGTTTTAAAGGGGAAAAAGTTTGAGTCCTCACTTTACTGCACTTTGTACATCGTGCTTTGCTACGATACAGTGCAGGCAAAGCTCCAGTCACATGGAAATTTATTTCAGAGAAAGACCCCGGATCCTGCCTCCTTTCCTGTCCTTCCCCACTGAGCTAAGCTGGCAAACCTAAAAGGGTGCCTGAGGATCCCTGTGTTCACTTTTCCTTAAGCCCAGAGCAAATGCTACACAATCAGCAACTTGCTTTTCTCCTCCACATTCACCTGATTTGCTCTACCTTCCAGTCCACCAAAATGTCCCAGAACTTTCCTCAGGGTACTTCTAAATATCTCCTAAATAAGAGAAGAAGGAGCTAAGTGAGGGGGAAGGAGGTAAAACCCTTTCCTACAGCTGGGCACCATTCTACCTCTGTAATAACTGTCTATGCCTCCTTCCTTTTTTTTTTTTTTTTGTAGCAGCAAAGTTTTTTTCTTTTCTTTATTGATTAAGGTATTACATATGTGTCCTTATCCTCCTTCCTTCATCCTATATAATAAAAGCCTAATATGCAAATTGTCCTCTTGACTGGGAGTTCGACCAAGAGCTCAACCAGGGGGTGGGGCCGGCCGGCTGGCCAGCCAACCGCGGGAAGGGAGGCCCCGGCTGGCAGCCGGCAGCCACTAGGGACTCTACCCATGCACGAATTTCATGCACTGGGCCTCTAGTAAATACATACGATGCTTATTCATCCACCAGACATCTTGACATGCAAAGGAGGGTCAATGACAACGAAGACCAAGTCATGCCCCCAGGGGCCTTTTGTTTAGCCATCTAAACAAAGAGTACAGCAGCACGTATGTGTTGTGCTGGAGGTTGAGCAGTGTTTGAAAAAGTGATCATTTCTATGGGGAGGGGGAATGGTTCTTGAGTGAGTGTCAGCCAGGTACACAGAGATGCGGTTGGAAGAACTGGCCATTTAGGTATAGAGATCACAGGCTTGAATCCACCTGGTATTTCTAGAAAAACTGCAGGGATGTGGATGTTTGTGCCATTGGGAGAGAGGAGGCTAGGGAGGTAGAAAAGAGTCCTAACAGGGAGGGCTTTGTTGCATGATTAAAGAGTTTGGACTTCCATCTTGTAGAGTGTACTAAGCCACTGAGGTATCTTAACCAGGAAGATAGCAGATTCACATATGTTTTAGGAAAATCCATGTGTTCATTCCTGCATGTTCGTGATGCCTGTCAGGGTCCCTCCCCTAGGAGTTGGTCTGATGGGGGGAAGAAGTGGGGTCAACAGAGAAGAAATGTGGTCTTCAGAACCAGCTGGTCTAAAATGGGACTACAGTCATCTATTGTGTGCTACACTGAGCCTCTTTTCATGCCAGATACGGTCTGGGGACCAGACCTGTTTGGACATGGTATGAGTGAAACACTGGTTGTCTTTTCCAAGATGATTTCAATTTCAAGAGGAAAGTCACAGCATCAGAGTTTCAAGCAAAGGGGCATTCTAGGCCAGCCAGACTGTGCAAAAATTAATGCCACAAAACAACCATAATTAAGCCTTTGTGAGAGCATCACTGGGAAGGGATTGGAAGGAACAGGCTGCTGGGAATAAAATTGGGAGGTGTTATCAAATACTATAAAATTTGAAAGAAAATCAGAAAGAAAAGAATGAAGATGATTTTTCTTTCTGAAAGCAGGACTCAAAGGTTCAGGAGCTCTGAAATGAACAAAATAATGGAAAGTAGAGAACTGAGTGTAATGGCACAGAGAAATGTGTCTCTCCACAAGCCTTGCTTTTCTTCTCAGAATCTGAAGGTGCCCAGCCAGAGCTGGGACAGTGGCTAACACAATGAGCTTAGGAAAGCAAGAGTCAGGTAGTAGGTCTCAAACTGAAGCCAGTGGCTCAGTGAACCCTGGTAGATCTTAAATGCCATCACAACATGACATTTACAGTGTGGCCATGCCCACCTAAACCATTTGGCCTGAATTAACTATCACATGATAATTCATTAAAACTAAGACTCACTTCATTGGATCTTTTCAGAAGCATCCCCATCTGTTCTACACTCTGGGGAGGTTCCCTAAAAGGAATGACAGTATGTGATGTGTTGGGAAGCATGGGACTTCATGTCCCAACTCTACCACTTAATCCCTTGAAGATAACCCTGTTTCTTGAACTATAAAGTGGAAATCATTCACTTATCAGCATGCTCATTACTAATGAGTTAATAAAAGTAAGGATTCTTTATTAAGGGTTACTCAGATGTTAATTAATAATAATATTGACCAATGAAAGTGGATGGTATCTAAAGCTAAACTGTTGAGTGTAGTGGCCATAAGCCACATGTGGCCATTTGAAACATGGTGAGTCTGACTTAAGATGTGCTGCTAGAGTTGGCACCAAAAAAGAATGGAAAATATCTCATTAATTATTTTACATAATTCATAATAAATTTATAATTTATTATAAAATTATATTTATAATTAATTTCTATATTTATAATAAACTTCTAGTAAAATTATAATATTTTAGATATATAGGATTAATAGAATATAACACTGTTAAAATTAATTTATTGTTTCTTTTTACTTATTTTAATGTAGCTGCTAGAAAATATAAAAGTATTGTGTAGCTTGCATTTGGGCTTGTATTATATTTCTAACTAGAGGCCCGGTGCATGAAATTCGTACACTTGGGGGGGGGGTCCCCTCAGCCCGGCCTACACCCTCTTGCAGTCCAGGAGCCCTTGGGGGATGTCCAACTGACAGCTTAGTCCCTCTCCCTAGGAAGCGGGACTAAGCTGTCAGTCGGACATCCTTAGTGCTGCTGCAGAGGCGGGAGAGGCTCCTGCCAGTGCCGCTGTACTCGCCAGATGTGAGCCCAGCTTCTGGCTGAGCAGTGCTCCCCTGTGGGAGCGCACTGACCATCAGGGGGCAGCTCTTGCATTGAGCGTGTGCCCCCTGGTGGTCAGTGTGCATCACAGCGACTGGTCATTCCGCCATTGGGCTGAAACCGGCTCTCCGACATCCACCAAGGGGTCCTGGATTGCAAGAGGACACAGGTCAGGCCAAGGAACCCCCACAGGTGCACAATCGGGGCCAGGGAGGAACGTGGGAGGTTAGCTAGCCGTGAAGGGATCGCAGGAGGGCTCCAGGGCATGTCCAGCCCATCTCGCTCAGTCCTGATCAGCTGGACCCCAGCAGCAAGCTAACCTATCGGTCGGAGTGTCCACCCCCTGGTGGTCAGTGCTCGTCATAGTGAGCAGTTGAGCGGCCTTAGCATATCATTAGCATATTACGCTTTGATTGGTTGAACAGCCACCTGGACGACCAGATACTTAGCATATTAGCCTTTTATTATATAGGATAGACAGTAGTGGTCTAGGTTATTTCCCATTCATGAAACAAGTGCTAAGGAATGTGAGGATTTTGAGAACCACCTTTCAAAGTTGGATATATGTGACAAATTTATTTATTTCACTAGTTCATTCATTTTAAAAATTTATTTCACTAACAAGCTTTGAGCATCTACTCTGTGCTGAGGACTGGGTACAGCATTGTCCATGAGCTTCAGGAGCTCACAATGAATGAGGCTGGGAGAGTGTCTACCCAGCCCCTCGCACTCTATGGTCATCAAGAATGGGCTGAGTTCTGACTCAGTATCACCACACTAGGAGTCCCCAAATCAATCTTCAAGGTAAGGAGACAACACGATACTAGGAAATCGCGCTGGTCTGAATGTTCTTGCTGCAACAAGGCAGCCTTTGAGTGTTTTGATATAGCATATGGGCCTGCATGAAGGTGGATTTTCAGAGTGCTCCATTAGCTGAGTCTGTAAGAATATAGAACAGGGATGGGAAATGTCTGGCCTGTGAGCTGTATAAGGCCCACAAAATCATTTGGTCTGGCCCTGCCAAGGCATTAGGGGTGACTTAATTAAATGTTTGACCAAATAGCAGGCTAATTTTTAAGTTGATAATTTTGTATGACTGGTGAATGATGTTATAAATATCCAAATGGCCCTTGGCAGAAAAAAGGTTCCTCACCCCTGATATAGAGCTTAGGAGGCCAAGGTCATAGGTTTGTTCTCTGTACGGGTCACTTCACTTCGCTCTGATCCATGCCTCAGACTTGCCCCGGCAAACTCCAGCCAGCTGCCTTGTCAATATCTTTGATGCACTGGGGGGACAGGGTGAGAACACGTGAAGGGAGCAGGGCAAATCTCTCACCACTGTGGGAGCAGCAATTAAAAATAGTGAGGAAGGATTGTTGGAAGGAGAGCCCATGTAACTTAAGTGTATCATTGGGTACAGTGGACCCAGCTAAAATCATCTCTTCCTTGCACATCTCTGAAGTCACTGACCAGGGTATCGCTTGTAGGACAGAGCTCCCAGACACCACAGCTCCTGGGCAGAGCAGAACACAGGCAGCATTCACTGGGAATTCAGACTTTTTCAAAAGACAATGTTGTTAACAAGCACTTGGGGCCTCCCTACCTGACGGACAGAGATTGTTTAGACTTGGAAATATGGACACCTATCTCTTGAGTGACCTGTCTGCTGGTAATATTTACATCCACATGCACACAGAACGGTGGTATGTTTTAGTTCCAGGCTGAGATTCAGCCCCATGCACCTCACTGAAGCATCGCTGACAGAAAGGCTGGTCTGCAATCTCCAGCTACACAAATAAATACTGGAGCAGGGTCTAACAGGAAGACCCTCACTACCCAATTTTTTCCAGATGGCAGTGATAGATGACTGTGTGTTTATGTTTACTTGGTTTCCCAGGTGACTGGTGTCCTGGTTTCCACTGGTCATGGCTTGATGAGCTTTTCTTCGAAGATGTGGGCCACCTACCCCAACAGCCCAGCTTTTGGCCCACAGGTCTACACCACACTCAACATTGTCAAGAGATCATTGTGTTTCGTGGATGGCTAGTTAACTGTTTCCTTACCACAGCTTCTCAGAGCCTCTCCTTGTAAATTTCCAGAACTAGCACAAGAGTGGTAACAGAGATTTCCCTCAAAGATTTCCATATCCTAATCCCCAGAACCTGTGATTATGTTCTGTTTCATGGCAAAGGAGAATTAAGGTTGCAGAGGGAATTAAGGTTGCTAATCACTTGACTTTAAAATGGGGAAACTGTCCTGGAATATCCAGGTGAGCCCAATATAATCAGAAGTGTCCATATAAGTGGCAGAGAGAGAGGGGAAGAGAAGATTGGAGGGATGCGATGTAAGAAGGACTTCAGCCCTAGTTGGGTTGGCTCAGTGGATAGAGCGTCAGCCTGCAGATTGAAGGGTCCCCAGTCAAGATTACATGCCCCGTTGCAGGCTCCATCCCCAGGAGGGGGTGTGCAGGAAGCAGCTGATCAATAATTCTCTCTCATCATTGATGTTTCTATCTTTCTCTCCCTCTCCCTTCCTCTCTGAAATCAATAAAAAAATATTTTTTTAAAAAAAGGACTTCACCTGGCATTGCTGGAGGAAGGGGGCCACCATCCAAAGTGGTGGCTTCTAGAAGCTGAAAGGGCGAGGAAGGAATTCCTAAAGCCTCCGGAAGGGAACTCAGCCCTGGCTCACCTTGATATTAGTCCCACAATACCTTTGTCAAACTTCTAACCTACAGAACTGTAAGATAATAGATTTGTATTGTTTTAGGCCACTGAGTTTATGACAATTTGTTACAGCAGCAATAATAGGAAACTAATACAGAGCTAGATAAGGTGAACAACCACTTGGTCTTCAAACTCTGCATGATATAAGAAGTATTACTTCCCTAAGCACAATGTAACCTAACAGAATACATTCTTCCCCAGGGCTACTGAAGGCTGTTGTCCACAGTGATTCTCACAAAGTCTACGGAAGTAAGGATGCTGGAAACCTTATCACCAAGCCCTTTTGATTTCACATGAGTAAAGAGTATGGACGTTAGGGTCTAGCAAATATTGGTTCAGATCCTGGCCTTTACACCCTTATAGATAGGGTTGCTATAAAGAGTGAATAAAACAAAGTGTGTAGAGTATCAATCTCAGAGCCTGGGGGCAAGATGGAAATTCAATAAGTCCTGTCCTCTTTTACCCTCTCTGTAATTATTCTCAGATCTCTCCTGTTCTCTCTTTGGAGAATGAAGCCACATAGAACAAAAGTGACACAGAGAGGTGTAAAAAGAAAAGTGGATCATCATGTACCACCACCTACCAGTAGATCCTTCTGCCAAACTATTAATATTTTTTGTTAAAATTTCGATAGGTACCACCAAATTGCCCTCTTAGTCCCAGTTTACACTTTCACCCACATTGTTTGTGAGATCCTTTCCCCCACCCTCATCATCACTGGACATAACTGTTTTATTTCACAAAGCAGAGTCTGATTTGAGGTCACTCCAGGCTCAGGTAGTTATGGGTGCTCTGAGCCTGGCATGAATCTCTTGGTTGTGAACACTACTCTGGCTGTCTAGAGACTCCTGGTAAGGCCTTCTTGGGTTCTTCTTCTATTTCCAAAGCTTGTGTTCACTGGGCTTATAAAATTTTGATATTAACCATTCCATTGCATAATTTTCCTAGTGTCTTCCCCTCCTTATTTCATTTAATCCTCACAAAGTTTCTATTAGGTATGTAGGGAGGGAATTTATATTTGAGGGACTCAGAGCAGGTAACGACTTTCTTAGGTCCACATAGTTAATGAAGGAAAGACTAGGGCTTGAATACAAGTCTCCTAAGTTCAAACCCCGTGTTCCAGCCCCCAGTCCCTCTCTGCCTCTCTAGAACAGAGAGCCATCACAGAGCAGTGTCTTTGACCAACACCTTCTACCCTTTTTGGATGTTTCTCTAGAGAAACTTATGTTTGTTGGTTGGTTGGATTGGAGCTGCTATAATTTATGTCTTAGGAGTATCAATTTTGCTCAAAGAAATTTTTTTGTAAATTGAATATTCTGGTATGTGGCCCACGGTGACCCAGGGTGACATCTCCAGGAGAAGGTGACTGGCAGGGTGCCACAAGGCCTCCTGGTGACCTTATCTAGTAAGTGAGAGTGCTAGAATTGGAACCAGATTCGTCTGACTCCGAAGCTGAAGCGTTTTTACATTTACTCTATGCACCTCCTCATGGAGAGCAAGATGCTCAGGGCAAAAAGATCAACACATTCTTTCGTTATAGGCAAATTACATGGAAGCCAAATTCTCAGAAGGTTGCATGCTGAGTGGAATAAGACAGAACAAGGAGAGTTCAGGGTCTTAAGAAGCTAATTTCAGCTCAAGTAGCTGAAGGCAAGCTTACCCACTAGGGGGTCACACACTCAAACACCAACAGAGGCTCAAAAAAGCTTAACACAGAGGAGTAAAGCAGGGCAGGGAGCAGGTGATGAGAGGGAAGAGTGGGGACTGCGGCAAACTGGAGAATGCCCCTTTCTAAAGGGAGCAGCTGCCACTTTACAGCTCCACCGCATTGTTGCTGGTGTGGTTAATTCAGGTCTTCCCAATTCTTCAATAAAAGCTAGACACCTATATTTTTCTATGTGAAATTAGTTGACAACTTTAAAAAATACTATGAGTCAATTCAGTGTGGACCAAACAAAACTTGTCTGTGGGCCTGGCTAGGCCTATCACGTGCCAGCAATGACCCTTCACATTTGGAAAACTTTTACCATGAGAACCACATTGCTTGAAGCCCTTTAGAAATGGCTGCTTTGGCTCGAACAGGTTTAAGATCAGTGCTCTTCAGATTTTCCTTTTAATCCTTAGGAACAATTGTGCAGCGCCGGCACGGCCAAGGGTGAACCTGAGTGGGGGCTGCTGAAAGGCTTAGAAAAGACAGACAAGAGAATGAAAGCTGGGTCTCGGTGGGATGCTGCTTCCTGAGAAACAGCACCGATGCCCACAAGCCGTGTCTTTATTTTATAGCCGATGCCACGAGGCAAGGTAAGGGCGTGGTCAAGATGTTTACAACATTCTCGTGGGTTTGATCCTACTCAATTACATGCACCCGGTCCAGCTTTGTTTACTTGCAGCCTATAGCACTCAGGCACGTGGGGCCACGTGTTTGGACCATAGGTTCAAGCTGACAACTACAGCTGTTGGCTATAATTGTGCTGGGAGGGCTCTGCCCTCCAAGCTGGGACTTGCATGTGGCCATGAGAGGACTGTGCCCTCTCATCAGTCCAAGGCTTGGACCTGTCCAAACACTGTAGCCGCGCCCCACAAACAACCTCCATTTACAGTCTTTCTCCAGATAAAACTGTATATATTTCCTCTTACTAAATTATACTTACATTTCAGCTATGTCTCCTTGGAAGGGTTTCCGGCTCAACCTTTGGTTGGCTTGACACTTATATAGCTAATCCTTTGCGTTATGATTACTGCCGTTATTATTTTTGGAGTTACCATTATTATACTAGATTAGAGGCCCGATGCATGAAATTCGTGCAAGAGTAGGCCTTCCTTCCCCTGGCTGCCGTTCCCTCTGGCACTCCAGCCACCAGCAGGCACCTGGGACCTGGGCTTCCCTCTCAGCCCCGGCTTCACCCAGAAGGTCGTCCGAAAGTATGTCCGGTATAATTAGCATATTACGCTTTTATTATTATAGATGGCTAATCACTGCCAGTGAAGGTGAATTTTACTCATTCAGCTCTCAGAGGACAACCCAATTTTCAAGTCCTCCAGGGGGGTCCTTCATTGCTGCCATATTGTAGGGACAAAAGAACTTTTTTTCAGATATTAAAAATTGTTTTAAATACATAAATATAACCTCATTGGCTTGCAGATTTTTTAATTTTTTTTTTTTTAGTGAGTGATTATTCCCCTAAAAACATTTGGGTGAGTTACAGCTTATAGGAGAGGAAGGAAGAAATAGGGACACTCTTCTAGGTACAGAAATGAGCAAGGGAAATTGGATTTTAATTCAAAATGAAGACTGAACTTTCCTTTCAGATCGCAGTAATGCTGGAAATGATCCTCCTCCCCTCTTCGTGGCCACAGCCCCCTCAGGACCTGGGTAAACATCACTGGAACGGGGAGGCGGGGAGAAAGCTCTCAGAAATGAAAGGCCGCTCTGCCCTTCAGGCACAGCACGCCAATCAGAACACAACACTAAGGCATTAAGCCCATTTCCAGGAGAAATGAACTTGTGGATGTAATAGCTTTGGGGCATGGGGACTCACCAGCATCTTCAAATAATCATGTCAATAATGAACTAACAGTTAACAACTATTAGTCTTTCATAAAAGAACTATTAACAAGCCACTAATTCAAGATTTACTAAGCAGACTTCCCTACTAGATATTACCTTGCCTTTAGTGTTGAGACACAACATGTGTGGTGACACATTACAAAATCAATGGCATTTATTTAGCCAGAATCTGAATATAGTTAGGAATCTAAAATAACCAGATCTCATCTCCCACCCCAGTTTCACACAGTGATAATGATAGCAGCCCCAAAGCCTGACATCTGATGTTTCTGAATTTATCCGAGTCACCATAATGATTTATTTATGCTCTTGTAAAATGTGTATCCATTGTTTTTATGGTGAGCCAATTCTTTGAGAATTGGTCATCTGAAATTTGAGGCAGCCTTAGCAAAAAAAATTCTCTGCATTTGCTTCTTGATATTTCACCAAATTACCCAAAACTGTCAGGATTTCTACTCCTTAATCTTGGATGGTGAAAGAGCATAGTTTTATTATTGTTGTTGTCATGTTTTCAGTAATCGCCTGAGGACATGTTTATTGATTTGAGAGAGACAGAGAGAGGGGGGAGAGGGGGGAGAGATTTGGGAGAGAGAGACAGAGATAAGAGACAGACAGACAGGCAGACAGACATTGATGTGAGAGAGAAACATCGATCAGTGCCTTTCCACAAGAGATCAAACTCACAACCTAGGGATGTGCCCTGACTGGGACTCAAACCCACAACCTTTCCGACTATGGACAATGCTCCAACCAGGGCTGTGAAGAGCATAGTTTAACGGGCATGGGCTTGAATTCTGTCCACTGAAACCTATAATCTTGGGCTGGTTCATTAACTCTGAGCTCAGTTTCCCTAACTAAAAATGGAGAATAGCAGTGCCTACCTCATGAGGGTATTTGTGTGGGTACTGAATGAGATCATGAATAATGACATGCCACACTGCAACCCTTTAATAAATGGTGACTGCTAATGTCTTCTTTAACCTAGCCTCCGTTTAGAGGGCAATCAACGGCAATTGGACATAAAAATTCATACTGCTCTGAAGAAAACTGCAACCACCACGGAACACTGAGAGGCGGATCTAAGGCCCTTTGTAGGAAAAGGCTAAGTGACCAGCACACAAGCTCATTTTAGAAATCGAGCGACTTGTGACTGGAAATGCATGGCATTCTTATGCCATTCTCCCTTGCTACCCACAGTGAGGAGCAGAGCTGGGACCGTGGGAGCCCAAGCTCTGGGCCTTCCTGCCCAACCTGGGAGCTCAGGCCCAGGCATCGCAGCCAGCCCGGGGATGGTGCGCACAGTGACCTCCCAGCCTCTGAAACGTGGGCCAGGAATCTGCTGCCACTATCACATGCGATTAGGGCACCGACAACCTCCTGCAGAAGACAAACCCTTTGTCCACCAGCCTCCCTCGCCGCTGCCTGCGAGCAGGAAGGGAGCAGAGGCCTGGCGCCCCTCTCCTCTCGGTCCAATTTCACACACTGGTTTTCCGGCATTAATAAATTGGTTACATTTGCCCTGCGTTTGGCAGGCGAGGTTTCTAATAACACTCTGATCCCTTCAGAGGACATGAGTCACTGGCATGTGGGGGCTCTGGTTACCTCCCCCCGCCCCCCCCCCCCCCCCCCCCCGCCTCTCCACTGCTAAAGGCCCCACACGTTAGCAGGGGTCAGGCGCTCGCCTGGGCCAGGGCAGAGCCTAGGACAAGGGCCATGGCTTCCAGGCACTGTCACGGAGCTCAAAGATCTCCCTCAGAGGGAGACAGATAGCGCTGGGCCCGGGCGACATGCAGCTTTCCTCAGCTGTCAATCCTACCTGGTTTGCATATAGATTGAGAAAATGTGTGAGATTTTACCACAAGAATGGGTCCAGAGAATTCAAGGGGGGTGGTGGTGGGTGGAGAGGGGATGAGAGAGAAAAAAATGTGGGAGGCAGATGTCTGGAGCTCTGTGTGCCCCACACGGCTTCCTTTGTGGAGCCGGGAACTCTGGGGACGGACAGCCTGAGTGAGGACAGTGGATGATGAGCTGCGTTTGTCCGGGGCAGCAGTTCTTCCTGCCATGGAATTAGGTGTCTGAGAGCTCCATGGCAAGGGGCTGAGAAGCAAGCCTGAATCAGGGCCAACCACACCTTCCGCTTTGGAGGGCCAAGTAGAGGGAGAAAGAAATAAGCTAACGAGAGCAAGGGCAGGGCCTGGGGTGAATGGAATAAACAAAAGGAAAAGAAGAGACAGCAATGGAAAAGGAAAAAAAAGAGTATTGAGAAGATACAGAGAGGGAAGAAATTCGATAGAATCCAATGGATATTTTATGCTAACCTCTACTTCTGATAAAACAGTGTTTTTACACAGCAAGGACGTAGAGAATCTAGTTCCTGTCCTCTGGGAGCTGAAGGATCAGTTTAAAAACTCAGGCACAGAACTCAATCCTGGAAGAGATTCTGACAGGGGTGATACAGACATCAGTGCCATGGGGCATGAAGAAGAGGGCAGGGGTTATTGTGGAGGGTCTGATAGAGGGGGTGGATCTTCAGAGTCTTCTAGAAGCGTGGGTAAGATTAGCAGGCGTGTGGGAGGGCATTCCTGAGTAACAGCGGTAGTACAGAGAGCAGAGGAGGAGTAGAGGAACAGGGAATCAGGGATGGGAAGACAAATGAGAAGAAAAGGAAAACAGAGAGAGGCCTAGACAGCCACTCACAGTTGCCTCAGTCACTGCACAAGCCACAGGCTACCTTGGACGTTTTCCTCCAAAGAAATTACCACTGGAAGCTTCCTGTAGGATCCTGTAAACTCAGGCCAATTACCAACACAGCAGCCAGCGCCAGGCACAGAGGGAAGGGAGGAGAGTGGCTCATGCACGCCGAGGAAAAGCGGGACATGCTCCCCTTTCCTGGGGGCGTCAGATGGGCCTCATGCTGCTGTTCCCCACTCAGGATGCCTGGAGCCACTGACATATCTTAGAGTCTCAGAGTCTCACCTGGTAGATTCCTAAACGCAGCCCCCCCCCCCCCACCCCCCCCACACACACACACCCATATCCTTCTCTGTGGCTCTCAGGATTCCCAAGAAGGAAGGAAGGAAGTACTTTTTCTTTTCAGTTTTTCCCAATTTTTTATTTAGAAAACATTTTTTTAAATCTTCACAAAGGTTGAAGGAATAGCATACTGAACACAAGGCACACTTAAGTTGCCTCAGCAATTATTGACATGTGATTCCATATACGGAGATGTGCTGATAAACCAGGCATTTGGGGGAGAGGAGTAGCCCTGGCTTGCAGTATTTGCCAATTTCTGTGGTGTAAAAACTCCCAGCATGGCTGATTTCAAGCTATTGAAATTAAACCAGTAGTTAAACAAACGGCATGCAAAATTCCTGAATATTTATCTGCTCTCAGGAGCTGGTAAGAGCCAGTTCGAGTACACCATATTTTTCTAAACTGTTTTCAATAACTTGCAAATATCATGGCACTGAACCAAATAACTTCAGCATGTGTCTCCCAAGAATAAAGACATTCTCAAACATAATTACAACATTATTATCACACTTAAGAAAAAATTAGCAACACATTTCATAATTATTACCCAATATACTTTTCCCACTAAAAATTTCCCAATTGTTCTCCAAGTGTCATTTAAAACATTTAAAAAAACGAAGAATGCAATGAACTTTGCATATTGCATATGGTGTTTTCTTTGGTTTAGTTTAAACTAGAATGGTTCCCTGAATTCTCTTTCAGTTGTAGTTTTTTTATGACATCTATTTTTACGAAGAATTCAGGCCAGTTGTCTATATAGAATGTGTTGCATTCTGGATTAATATGGTTGTTTCTCATGGTTAAATTCAAGTTAAGTATTTTTTGGCAAAAATAATCTAAAAGTGTACTTCATATTAGGTGGGCCTCATATCAAAAGGGTTAAATAATGTCAGATGTTCCACGCTTGGTGATGCTAACACTTAGTTAAAGCAGTGGCCACCAAATCTCTCTTATTTTAAAAAAAGTGTCTTTCCCCCTTTGTAATTAATAAATAATTTGTGAGGAGATATACTGATGCTGCGTGAACATCCTGGTCCTCAGGAGCCTTGTGCTCAGTGCTTAGCATCTGTGTTGGTCCGTGCCTGAATCAGTTATTACATTAGGGGCTGAAATGCAGTGATTTTCTAATTCTATCTCTCCTTCTACATTTATTAGATGGAATTCTTTTCTTTAAAAGTCTCTTTTTTGAGAATAATTATGGACTCATGGATTTTTTTCCCCTAAAAACTTCAATGGATTATAATCCATTACTGTCATTCTCTTTTTGATGTTCAAATTATCCCAAACTTGGCAAGTGGGAACCCCTTTAAGCAGGATCCTGTGTCCTTTTGACATGACCTCATTAATCTTTAAGTATTTCCTTTCTTTCTGGCACACCAAGATTCTCCAGGCTCACTTGTGTTGGACCTGCACCAGGGCCAGAGCAGTCATTTCTTCAAAGAGCCCTGATTTCTTTGTGGGAAATGATATTTAGAAATCAAGACCTGGGTGCTGGGTGTGCTCACTGCTGCAGTGATGTTACTACTCTTAGGTCCTGTCAGTTGACATGATTAGAGGGAAATTTATAAATAAAATATAACATAAAGTATGTGCATGTGTATGTGTGTGTACATATGTATGTAGTAATTCCTTAACCCCTGTATCCCAGAATGTTATCTTATTTGGAGGTAAGGTCTTTTCAGAGGTATTTAAGTAAACCTGAAATCATTAAGGTGGGCTTTAAGCCAATATGACAGGTGTCCTTATGAAAAGGGGAAATTTGGACATAGAGGCACATACAGAGGGAAGATGATATAAAAACAGGGAGAAGATGGTCATTTACTGGCCAAGGAGAGAAACTTGGGACAGATCCTTCTCTCACAGCCCTCAGAAGGCATCTTGGATTTGGACTGAGCTGTGAGATAACACATTTCTGTTGTTTAAGCCAGCCAGTCTATGGTACTTTGTTACAGCAGCCCTAGCAAACTCATACACTACCATAACAAATTACTATGAAGGTGTCAGCAGAGTTGCGTTGCTTTCTGGAGTCTCAAGGGGAGAATCTGTTCTTACTCATCCAGATTATTGATGGTAGTCAGCTCCTTGTGACTGTAGGACTAAGGTTGCCATTTCTCTACTGATTGTCAACTGAGGGATAATCCCAGCTTTTGAAGGCTACCTGCATGCTTTGGCTCATGGCCCCTTACTCTATCTTCAAAACCAGCAGTGGCAGGCTGACTCCACGTCATGATCTGACTCTCTCCTACCTCTCCTTCCCTTGTTGCCTCTCTCTTAGTTACTCTTCTGCCTTTCTCTTTCACTTTTAAGGGCCCATGTGATTTCCTTGGGCCCACTCAGATAATCTGGAATGATCTCCCTAAATTCAGGTAACCTTAGTTCTATCTGCACAGTTCCCTTTGCCAGTAATATACGGTAACATATCACAGGTTCCAGGTATGGATGCTTGGAGAAGAGGGGCATTATTCTGCCTACCACATGATGACATAAATATTTTTAGTTTATTTGCTTTGTCCAACAATAGACACAGAATAGTTTCAGAATTCTGTCAGGAGTGGGGCCCGAGAATTTGCATTTTTAACAAGTTCTCAGGTGATGCTGATGCTTTTGGTCTAGATCAAACTTTAGGACCATCTTTCTATATGACAGGTTACTAAAATTAGTAAGTTGGGTTAAAGTTTATGCAAATTTTTCATTTTGATGAATCCTGTATAATTTCTAATTTTTAAAAATATTTTTTTCTTGATTTCAGAGAGGAACAGAGAGGGAGAGAGAGAAGAGAAACATCAATGATGAGAGCGAATCATTGATTCTGCTGCCTCCTGCACGTCTCTCACTGTTTCCCTGACCAGGAATTGAACCATGGTCCCTTAGTTCATAGGTCGACGCTCAACCACTGAGCCAAACCCCCTAGGGCTACTTTTTTAAAATTGCGTTACAAGAATAATATGTATTGCAAAAAATTATGATTTCTAGATAAACAAAAAGAAGATAAAGTCATCCATACACACAGATCACCACATTAACATTTGGTGTATTTTGTAACCTTCCCCCCCGCCAATAACATACTGTGAACATTTTTTTCCATATCATGTCATTCATTAACTATTCTTTCCCAACATTAGCCTAAATGGCTGCATCATATCAATGGAATGTTTCTGAATGAGAATTGACATTTACAAAATGTTTGGGGAAGACTAATCTAGCAGCAGGATTTAGAATGGGGGAAGCATGGAGGCAAGGAGAAGTTAGGAAACTATTGAAATAATACAGGAGAGTGGTGATAATGAGATTATATGGCAAGGAGTGAATACAGGAAACACTGGGAAAGAAAGACTCAATAATCTTGCTCGAGGGTGAGAAATGGTTCAAAGCTAAATCCAGTGGGAGTGCCCTGGGTTTCAGGATCATCCACTTGGGAGATGTCTAGAAAGAGACAGATCATCTTTCTTATCTTTGATCCATAAATCTATCTGGGTGTAAAGGTTTAAGGATGGAAATTAACTTTCTAGAGGAAGAGCTTCTTTCAGGAGAGCAGCAGACTTTAAATCTCAGAGCCCAGGCTTGACACCCATTTCAATGTAGGGATTAATTATTTCAGAGACTCAGTGGTGAGATAGAAAGACCACATGCTTGAGTGTTAAAAAGATGGCACTGCACATCACTGATTTGCCAATTATTGTAAACTTCAGCAAGCCTCGTAACCTCCTTGAGCCTTCTGGTCCATAAAATGAGAGTGATAATATATACTTCATAGAGTTGTTTGTGAGAATTCAATGAAATGATGAACCTACGATGCTGGTCCATAGGCAGCAGGTATTTAAGAAGTGGTGATTTCTTTTATCATTGTAAGAATCTATCTATACTAGTATATATAGAAGGCTAAGTGTCCGTCTGCCCGACTGGTAGCTATGACACACACTAACCACCAGGGGGCAGATGCTCAATGCAGTAGCTGCTATGATGTGCACTGGCCATTTAAAAATAAATGGCACCATGGACCTGGCGCAAACAAACCAACACTTGGCTTCCCCCAAGTGGGACATGGGCCCCGCCACCACCCCGAGCGACACCCCACCAAATTGCTATGGCTAACCTAGGCATGTCTGTTTGGCAATGAAATTACTCATCAATGAAAAGTTAATTTCTGAAACAGCCCCTTTTGTGAGTAGCTGTCTGCACAGGGGCTTATTTCTTGAGCAGAAACTCCAGGGATATGCTGGGGGGTGGCTGGAGAGATTCTATGTGTGCTGGATACCTCCAAAGGTTGTCCCAGCACACTGCAGAGAAGTACACAGCAGAAGCAATAAGGACCTTAAATCAATACCAACACACTTGGTTCTTTTTCTTCTTTCCTTCCCCTTTTACTGGCCCAATATTTCTCTATAGTCTCAGAACACAGGCACTGATTATAATAAGTCTACAGTCAAATTAGCCTCTCTCAGTTGTAGTCTTTCCTTCCCTCGAGTGGAGATTACTGCTCAGGGTAGATCTGAGGAGCAAATGGAGTACTGCATTTGAAAGTGCCTACCATGATATCCAAGAGGAGTGGACACCACCTACTATTGAGTTTCTTTTGGGAACCTCTCTAGGCCAGCAGTAAGTAAACCAGGCCAGAAAATGGAGTTGTTTCAGCTGCCTAGAAACCATCTAGTGTATGATTAACAGAGACATCTAAAGAGCCATCACTCCCAGCCCCCAACTTTCCACAGCCAACAACTCTCCGACACAGCAAGCAACACAAAATATCCATCCTCCTAACTTAACTACTGTCTCTTGAGGTTGGAGGAAGAGAAAACTTTGACCCAATTAACCACTCCCCATTTGCCTTAGACGACATGAAGTGCATTCCTACATGGCAGTCAACAAATGCTTCTCCAGAGAACATGGTGGGACCTGAGGGTCTGTCAGAGAAAGTAAGCCAACATTTATTTGCTCGGTATCTAGTACCGTAAGGCAAGCCCTGTTATGTGCACTTGTTTAATCTGATTTCACAACAAGCTCATGAGATGGTATTACCCTCATTTATCAGATGAGGAAACAAAGACTCAGAAAGATTACGGCGATGCACAGCACAGTTGGTAGTAGCTACCTCTCCCCTATCCACCTTTCTTTTAATTTAGTTTCCCAACATATGTTCCTGTTATCTTGGTTGCTTTACAGACCAACAAACCTCCAGCCCACACAAAAGGAGGAGCAGTAGCATAGACCATATTTCCATTTTTGGATCAGTGTGCTCAGTTTCATTGGATCCTAGACACATTAAATTCAGTGACAATAGTATTAAACTTTACTGTCAATCTACTATGAACAGTAAACAGTAAAGGTGGAGAATTATATTTTTTAAGTTAAAGCCTGTTTACTCATTAGTTGAAAACAAATTTTCACACAGTATGAACCTGTTCCTGATTTATTTTAAACAAGACTATTACGTTTTAAAAGTGAAATGAATGGAAATGTGCTGTTTTCTGCTGCCCGTCTCCCTGCTCCTTCTCTTCCACCCAGTGTGTGCATATTACGGGTTCCTTCCCTCCAGAGATGCTCACAGCTGTTTCCCTTCCTCTCTCTCGAGCTCTCTAGGGCAGCCTTCATTCCTCCACCCCAGCACACCTCCAGCCCCATGGAAACTCCCCCACAGTATGATTGCTTCCACACTTTTATATGCTTTAAACAGAATACAGCTGAGAACTGCTTATTGATCCTGAGTGGGGAATCCTCCCTTACAAAGCAATTTGCCGTTGATGGAGGAATGTGGAGGCATCCTTTCTCTACTTCCTGCTCCCCACCTCCATGCCCACCCACATTCTGACACCCTCCAAACCAGGCCCACCCGCTCCAGTGCCTCCTTTCCTAAGTATTTCTGATGAAGCTGACTTTTCTGTTTCTCAGACACTGATTACTTGAAATGCCGAATCACTCCACTTTAATTAATCTCTATCTAGTTTAGAGATTTTATTTTGAAACCTAAATACGGAAAAGAGTCAGTTGCTCCCCAAGTGAAGTCCCAAGAAATATGGGTTCCACCTATTCATCAAAGGCTCATACCTTCTTCTACCCACAAAGCCACTCAGGGTTACTATTCCATTAGAAGCATTTCCCACCACGAGTTAATAATAATGGAGATAGTAATAAGACCTATCTATGGGGTTACTGTGAGGAATAAATGAAATAAACATCTAAAGCACCTGATAAACATTAGGCATTATAACAGCAAACCTTCAGCTTGGCCTGAATGCTTCAAAAAGACATTTCCACTAGGTCAGGAATGTCCCACTCACTGATTAATATGAAATTATGGTGTCTCATTTTTAAAACTGTCCTTTCAAAATGGGCTGACACATCAGTTGGCTTTAAATAGTCCCAAATGGTACAAAGCCTGCAAGACCATCCACAGATAGGCAGGTTTCTGGATGAGCAGGCTTACCAGTAACCAGTTCACCTGCGCCTGCCACTTCCTCTGAGGAGGCTTTCTCCCCTTGTCCCAGGCTGTGTTGGGCAGATTTATAAAGCTAGGCTCCAGAGCACCCTTGCTTTCCCTTCAGAGGCATCTAACATAACACCATTTTGAAATTTGCCATTTGCATCTTCCATGAGACATAATGCTGTAAGATCAGGGATTGTGCCTTATCCATGTCTGAAGCCCCAGGGCCCAGTACAGTGTCTGGCATATTCTCAATGAATATGTATTGATTGAAAAAAAGAATGAATAAATATTTACTAGATCTAGAGGAGGTTAGATGTCTGATCCTGTATTTGGAAGATCAGACATGATAAAAGGAAGAAAATAATTAGGAATAATCCTTGGGGCTCATTTTTCTCACCTAAGAGCAGGTATACTTCAATGCTTTCCTTTATTTGGGACATTTCCAGATTAATACCTGGATTGTGGTATTTTTGTGATTGGAAGTAACTCTGCCAATCATTCACAAACAACTACCTTCCGTTCTCTTCACCCCAGCTCCTGCCTTTCCTTCCCAGGGTTTCCCATTAGTTCTCTACAGATTTTCAACCATGGAAGCTCTATATTCCAAAAGGGAAAGGGAAAGGTGACTAGAACAGGACTAAACAGGAAGAGTGAATTATCTACAACCAGAGTTAATAGACACACGCACTAGTTTCCATTCTCCTTCCTTAACTCATAACATTTCTATTGGAGCATTGCTTATAGTTGAAATATAGTAATTACTATTTGCATAGCACTTCTCAGCATTTCTACAATGCATTTATCAACATATTTAATTTAATCATCAGGACAATCCCATTGGATAAATTCTTATTCTTTCTATTGTATAAATTAGCAAATTGAGCTCAGTGCAGTTAAGTGACTTGCCTAAAATCTCACAGCCTGTAAGTCTTGGACTAGGGAAGAACAGAACCAAACCCAGCTCTGACACTCTACTGCATGGGTCCTCAAACTTTTTAAACAGGGGGCCAGTTCACTGTCCCTCAGACAGTTGGAGGGCCGGACTATAGTTTAAAAAAAACTACGAACAAATTCCTATGCACACTGCACATATCTTATTTTGAAGTAAAAAAACAAAACGGCAAAAACACCCGCATGTGGCCCGCGGGCCGTAGTTTGAGGACGCCTGCTCTACTGTTTCGCGTTACAATGTCTACCCCATGTTACTTGCTATGCCTACCCCGGAGCATTATAAATGAGGCCAGAGTCCTTTTCTTATTCATCATTGTATTCTTGACAGCACTTACCATGCTTTGCTCCTAGTCAACACACAATGAAATTCAAGAAACTAAAAGTCTTTAAAGATCTGATATAATTACATGAAGCGAATTGTAAAGTGTGAAGCCTTACCTTGTAGACTGTGCCCAGGTAAACAGCACCCAGTGGAGCCAATTCCACGTGTGGAATGCAAAGTCCAATGCAGAAAGGTGGGCAGCTTGCAGCTCACCATCCCAAATCCCCACCACGCCAGGAAGGAAATGCTGCTTGACCAGGCACCAGTTTCAAATGCTTACTCCCAGATGACTTAAGGTACTTAAGAACAGGTGATAATAATAATTAAAAGCAAAACCAAACAAAGCACCTGTGAGCTGGGCCCTGCCATCATCGTGCACTAGAACCGCCCTACTGTAACTTATGAGAGGCTGCGATGGTGGAATCTGTGCAAAGCAGGAACTGCCTGTGCCCTGGTTTCCTTGCCTGTAAAGGGAATGCTACTTGTACCTACTTCGTCAGGTTGATGTGAGGATTAAATGAATTAATACATCAAATGAGCTTAAAACAGGGCCTGGCACACGGAGTAAGCGTGCACTTATCATCGGTGTTATTGCAGCTACTACTGCTGTTAAAGCTAGAGCAACACGGATATTTCAGGAGATAAAAACAAAAAGTTGGCCAACCTCAACCAAATTCTAGACCAAGCCACTTTGTTTTACTAACTTAGATTTAATGGCCACACCTGAACACGCAATGAAATAATTTGGTTAACTCAACTTTGCCCTTGAGTGGAACTGAAGCCTCAGAAGTCGTTTGATATCTTTCTAAATCTCCAGTGGGTCTTCTGGATAAAGTGAAAGATTAAAAATGAAAACACCCCCTTTTCTTTTCTGTCTCCCTACTCTGTCTTCCATCTGCTGGAGAACACTTCTCCAGGCCTATGAGCACTCTGCCCCTCCTATCTGTCACTCTCCTCCTTCCCCTGCCAGGGTCTCCTATTTGTCCTTGGGTCTTTTATGCCTTTCCCTGTGACCGTGAACCTCATTTATCACTCATTTCTCTGAATCCCTATGGCGCTCACCATCTGGCTTACATGGGTCCTTGCAATTTCCTGTATGTTAATCTTATTTCTCAGAGAGCAATGAACTCTGCAAAAGTAGACCAGACACCTGGCCCGCCAAGTTAAACTGTGCTCTGAACTCCTGCTGCCCGCTCCATACGAAGGTACACACTTTCTCTGTCCTTTCAGGAAAAATTGTCAGTGCGTGTGATGGGTTGAGAAAATCTAGTCATGTATTACAAAAGACCTTCAAAAATGTAGACTAACATATGCCAGAATAACACAAACCAGACATTTATTTTAAAAAAATTTTTCCTGGGTGCGAATTTTTTACATTTTAAAAAATTGATTTGAGAGAGAGAGAGAGAGAGATTTGTTGTTCCACTTATTTATGCACTTATTGGTTGCTTCTTGTATGTGCCCTGACTGGGGATCAAACCTGAAACCTTTGTGTATCAGGATGATGCTCTAATCAACTGAGTATCCAGCCAGGGCCTTGGTGCTAATTTTAAACTCTCTTCTGTTTTCATAGAAGGTGCTGCTCCCTTGACATACAGGTTGGGGCAAAAGTAGGTTTACAGTTGTGAGTATGTGAAACACCGAGTTTATCTTGTATTAATATGTATTAGTTATTGTATTATTTTCCATATGAATAACTGTAAACCTACTTTTGCACCACCCTGTATATCTTGAAGAGTTTTTCCTTCCCAGGTACTTGCAGGGTGCAGCCCTACCCAGTTTTGACGCTAGTCTGACAAAGACCAATGTGTTTTCCAGAGATTCACACCATTATTTGCTTCTGCCTTTATTCCCTATTGAATACTGCCTTCATGGGCTGGCAGGCACTCTGCCCGAGTCTCAGTTCACTGAGCCATCCAGCCTGACTGTCCATTCCAGACTCCCATGGCAATATTCCATTATAAGCATTTCCCACCAGGAGTTAACCCGGATTTCAGCCTTAATCGTCAACAAACTTGAGCTTGCCTCCTAAGGCAAGTTGAAAGCCTTTTGGCTGGCAGTTCCCTGCTCCCCTAACCCAAAACCATAAAGTCGTGCCAGGCCTGACTCTATGTGACTATCCTCTATTGATTGCTGCCATATTGATTCATTATATGTTGGACCTTCTTGGATAGCAATGGCTTCTAGCAAGTCTGAATTCACTGGCCCCCTCAATTGAGCCCTAGACATTGGTCATCTTTCTAGAAATGAGCTCCTGAGTCAGAGCTCCTCCAGCTTCCCACCCTGTGCCTCCAGCCCCTGTAACAGAATCCCTGCCCAGCCTGGTGCCATTTCCTCTGAGACTGCACTTTCTAGAGTTTTCCTTCATGGGAGCCAGAGTTCAAAAATAAATCTAAGGATGAAAGACCACACCGGTCCTTGCCATGTTACCTAGAGGCTCCCGCCTTAACATGACGCCCAGTTTACAGTCCTTTAACCAAGGTCCAGGAGCTGCCACTGGCTCATCAAAACAGGGCAGCCTGGTACTCTTCCCCCGCCCTCATTCCCCTGATGCTGTCATTTCCAACTAAGAGGGTTTTTATTCGGTGTGCCTGTTTGCCAAAACCTATATAAATCAGAATGTGCACTTTGCAAGACTTAGGTTTGATTAATCTTAAAAAATTTAGAAGCTGCATGAGTGGGGTTTGAGATTAAGTGTGCAAAGATGTTAGGATCAGCCTCCCCACCAGCCTTCAGATTGAGATGGATGAGGAGCAATACCAGGTTTGAGCTGCCCATAATTGAAAAAGTGTGTGCCCAAAATATCATATTTATCCCGCATTTCTCTGAGAGCCATAACTCTAAGGCCTTTCATTAGAACCTCGATAAAGTAAAAATGTCTTCAACTGTAAGAGTCCCAGGCCCCCTGGGCGTTCATGAATTGCTTAGAGAACAGGGTTAGGAATGCTGAGAATAAAAGGTATTGGGGAGGAAGAGAAGGGTGAATTCCCTAAAGGCAAATGGGCCCTAGGTTTCCCTGAGAAAGCAGCACAAATTGGAGGAGAGTAGCATCTGTGAGCGAGTGACCAGTGGGAGTGTCAGTGTAAACCACCAGAATCCCATTGGCTAAGCTGGGAAGGCTGTGCCCCTAGTAGTCACATGGTCCTCCCAAGGGCATCGCGGGTGCAGAGCTGTCAGGTGCCCAGCTCTGGGTCGGCACTCACACTCTGTGCTATGTAAGCGGACATGGTTCCTGAGGTTGTGCATCTTGGTGGCTGTGAGCAGTGGAAGCCACTAGAGACCCAGGGGCAGGATCACAGATCTTCTGGCCCTTTCTCAGCCCTGAATCTGTGCCAGTGGTGTCGAAGCTGAGGGACGGCACTCTCGTGAGAATTCAGCAAATTCCGAGCACGTGTCCTGTGCAGTTGTGTGCATGGTATTGTGGGGGATGCAAATATGCCTGAGAAACACTTAGCGACCTGAAGAAGCATGTGGGGATGGGCTGCAATCTCTTACCTGGCCACGGCTCATGCCTGACCATGATTTTAATGTGCTGACACCTGGGCTGCTGTTCGCTCCCTGACCACCCAGCCCCATCCTTGTCCATTTCACCCACCTTTGTTTCTTAAGTCCGCTTGTTTTAAATGACACAATGCAGACCCCAAAATATAAACAACTATAGATTAGACACTGGACTTCGAATCTTTCCAGAAAATTCACTTTGTTCTCTGCTCCCTTTGGAATACTCAGATGTTGACACTGAAAAGTTCTACTGGTGTTTTGTGTGAGTGTGTGTGTGTGTGTGTGTATGCATTCACACCCATCACCCGCACACAAAGGATTCACAGAGGACATTTGTAGTGAAGCTCAGGCCCAGGGCTATAAAATAAACTTTCAATGTGAATCATAAATTAAACTTAAATATTAAAAAGTTGGCAAGCAGCTTAGCACGAGATTTTATTTTCATTGCAGGTCTGTGAATCAGGGTCACGCATAGTAACTAAACAGGCTGATTCTCCTGTTTACTTTTTGAAGGTATAACACAGGGGCTAAAGAAACAGTGTTCACTGGCACGGTATTTTGACTACTCGTTGGAGCTGGTGGAGCTGGTAACACAAAGAACTAAGGGGCAAATTCACAGACACGTGACCTGGTGTGAGGCTCACTGGAGGGCAGTTCAGAGCTATCAGCACATCAACACTGCCTGGGCCTGTGCAGAGAGCGGCGTGGCACCCCAGGCTGTCCTGAGGTCCTATGTGAAGAGGTCTGGGATGATTTACTTTAATCCTCACTGAGGATCTGTTTTTATTGATTTTAGAGAGAGAGAAAGGGAGAGAGAAAAACATAGATGTGAGAAACATTGGTCAGTTGCCTGTCGTATGCACCCCAAATGGGGATTGAACCCACAACCTGGGTATACACCCTGACCGGAAATTGAACTCGTAACTCTTTGATGCATGGAAGGACACTCCAACCAACTGAACCAGGGCTCTGGGGGTGATTCTGACAGAGGTGGCCAGGGGACTGTATGGAGAAACTCACATGCTCAGTGAAAACTGCTGACCCATGGTGCATCTACATGAAGGGCACACGGGAGAGTTCATTGGACTATTCTTGCAAGTTATTCAGAGGTTAAATTTGTTTAAGATACGAAGTTAAATAAAACAAAAGACCCATCCTCTCACAGTATGCCAAATTCCCTCAAACACAAAAGCAACAGGACAAAGGGAGGGGTGTGGAATTCTCCCCCAGCCCTCACTTCTTGGCTCAGGCTGGGTCTATGTGTGCCTTGAAATTCTTCGACACTTGTTGAAAAGCCACATAGGGGATGCTTAGTCAGAAGTCTGGCCACTTCAGATCAGGCTGGATGACAGACTGACAGCACATAGGAAGGGGTCCTTTTGTCCGGGACCCTCTGGAGGACAGAAGAACGGCCTGCCAGACCCACAGGTGTGGATGCATCTCCCCCAGGGGGTGAGGAGCCGCACTCAGAAATTCTTCTCCTAGGGCTAAGCACCCAACATATGCGACTGATTAGAGCTAATATCTCATTTCTAATTCCATTGATTCCTCGGAAAGAGCAAGTCCCAGAGACCACGGCTATTCTTAGCAATTGCAGCTCCTCCCCCACCGCTCGCTCACGGATTCGGAGAGGGAGAAGGTGGCCAGCAGGGACTGTCAGACGTTGGCAGCGAGGACTCGGCCCCCTCTGACTGTCGGTGGGGCACGGTGTCCAAAGCACACGCCTGCGGTCAGCGCAATACAAACCCACACATGGGTCTCTCCCGCCTCGCGTCTTCCCCATTTCCAAGCCACAGCTGTGGCAGAGCCACCATTAATAATGAGAAGGCTCCTCTCTGGGCCCAAGAACTCTCTGACTTCCAAAACGCGTTCCTTCTCCTTAGCCCTTTAATCTTCCTGTGGTTTGGTAGGAAAGCTGCTCCATGGCCTTCCTTTCTGTTACCACAGGAAATAAAGAAAAGGCCTGGGTCTCATCCATCCAAATAAAGGATTCCAGTCCTCAGAGGGGATTTTTCAATGCAGACCTAGTGATATCCCAGGAGGCCCCTCAGCACAGAACTGAGAAAGGAGGGCCTTGCCCAGCCTGCTGAGCCCGGGGGGTTCCACCTGATGCCTCACTGGTTTTCCCCGGGGTGGACTCAGGGAGCGTTTGTTAAGCTGAGCTGAATTAATCACAGGGAATCTCCCCGAGCACGCTCCAGGTGTAGCCTGCCCTTGTCTGTGAGAGGCCCTGTGGTTTCCCAGATCGCGCCTCAGACCCAGAACAAATGGCTGACGTCTGTTTCCAGCACTGCCACTAAGGGGCTGTGTGACCTCAGGGAGGTCTACTGACTTCTCTGAGTCTCGTTTTCTGCATGGGTGAGAACAAGAGCCTTGATCCCGAATTACTCGTTGTTTTCTATGCTCTAAGGAGGTACAAATAAAGATCTGGGTCAATGCTGGTTTTCCCTTAAGTGAAATTTCCACCAACTTGCCAAAGGCCCCTGTTCTTCTGGCTTTGAAAACAGACCAAGCTGAGTGTGACCTCATGGTTCATATTTTTTAAAAAAGAAATGGTTTTATTGATTTTAGAGAGAAAGGAAAGGAGAGGGAGAGAGAGAGAGAGAGAGAGAAAGAGAGACATTGATGAGAGAGAAAATCGATCAGGTGCCTCCTCCACGCCCTCTCTCCCCATCCCCTACACATCCACTGGGAATGGAGCCTGCAACCTGGGCATGTACCCTGATTGGGAATCGAACCAGTGACCTCTTGGTTCACGGGTCAATGCTCAACCACTGAGACACACCGGCCAGGCAGTCATATTTATACAGCAAAAATCAGAGACCCCAAAGCTAGTGCTAGGGATAAAATGATGATAAATGGAAACTAACTTTATCATCCAAAAATACCCCCTCAAACTCTGAAGAAATATTGATAATAACTCTCCATCTGCTGAATAAATCAGAACAAGACTGGAGAGCCTACCCAACATTGTTTGAGTATGGAGGACAGCCAGTAAAGTACTAGAGTTTCATGAAAACTGATCTCAGGGGAACTGACATAAATAAAATATGTCAAAATTTTAAAGAGGAAAATGAAAATAAAAGCAATAGCAGAAGTATTTTCTGTTTATTATCATCCTCATTGTAAAGAATCTTTTCAGAAAGGCCTAGGAATTCAGATGCTTGACTTCTAATCTAATCTTTACCACTATTCCCACCTAAACTTAGTGAAATCATGTCACCTCTCTATACAGAGAACCTTGCTTGGTGACTGGGAGGCATAAATAAAAAATGAAATAAAACATTTACAAAGTCTGTGTGTGTGTGTGTGTGTGTATTCTGCAAGTGCCTAAAACTAAGATGTCATGTGAGTAAACCACATGGATAATTATAAATAATAGTGAAATAACTTCTCCAAATACTTCAGGAAAAGAGCTGTGTCAGGCAGCAGCTGCTTTAGGGCGCCCCCTGCAGGTTGGCCCAGATGTTGGCACCAAGCTAGAGCCCAACATGAGGGAATCTGAGCTGAGCCTGGGCTAAGCAGTGAGACCTGTGGTGGGGATGAGTAAGGGGTGGGGTGGAGGGAGCTGAGTGAGAAAGCTCAGTTTAGCCTTTACTGCCAAGATTCCTACAATGCTATTATTAAGGCCCGGTGTCCCCTCCCTACTGACAAGCCCCAGATCTGTTGGACAGAGCCCAGGTTTTAAAAGTGAGGCTGTTAGTTCTCCTGGCCTCTTGCTCTCTTCAATCTAAATACCCTGGAGGAGAACTCAGGTTCTCCCAAAAGTCATCTCAAAGTGTGGGGTGGCCCTGGGTGACTGATGGTCTGTTGTTATTTGGGGTTGTTGTTCAGGTTAGGGGGCCTCCACCAGGCTGAAAAACTGTTGGCTTATATTTGGATTCTTGTTGCCTCCAGTGAATATCTATTATGTTCCCCACCCCCAAACAATGTAATAAATGTAGTCCACGGTCTAAATGACTAATCAACCATATACATGGACCAAAATATCTTCTGGGGCTAAAGTAAGAACAGCTGTAATCACTGTAGTACATAGCTGGAAACTCAAACTGGGATAAGTCCAATAATTTATAGGTATCTCTGCATGTTTATATGAAAATGATCAAATGCCAGGATTGCTAGCATGTACCATATGAAAAATAAAAATCATTCTTTTGCAGCGAGGGGGCTCTCTTAGATATCCTATCTGGGAAAGGACTTAAAAATAAATGGCATAGACAGTAGGGCAACCAATCCGCACTACATATAATAATCTTTGGGAATTCAGCACCACAAAAAATTCTCCTTTTTAAAAACGGTGTTTTCCAAATTTTTCATCTTCTTTCTCCCTCTTCCCCAGGTCCTGAGCTTCTGATGCTGATGAAATGCCCGAGGCTGCAGCTGCAGAGGCACACCACCATCGCTCTCAGGCCTCTGAGATGATGTGTGGGAGCATGGAGTGTCAGAGATGGTGTCTGACTTTCTAATATTGATGCAGGGGTAAGGGGTCCCCAAAGAGAAAGAAAAGGGGATTGAGTTATCACTTGGCTTCTCAGTCATGATATAGTCAATTTCCACAGATTTTAGGGGGTTGAGAAGAAAGCTGGGTTCTTGGAACAAAATGTTATTTCAAAAAATCATAGAATTTTAGAATTTGAGGAAAATTTAAAGATCATTCTATTTTAGAGATGAAGAACTCTTCCCCAAAGAGGTAAAGTGGCTTATTTAAAATGTATTAGTATCAGAGCCATGACTTCCATTTGAAAAGATGTGTAAAGAGGCAAAATAAAGAGGAAGAGGCAAAGGAGGGAAGTTATTGGAGAGAGAGAGAGAGAGAGAGAGAGAGAGAGAGAGAGAGACACAGAGAGAGGAAGAATAAAGAAATACACAAGAGACTTGAGAAAAAGACAAGGCAGTCTTGTAAGAGGGCAGAAAGACAAAGTGGCTGTTGCACAATTATGAGAAAACACCATGATGTATAACAATATCCCATGCTTCCCTCTCTTGACTTGCTCTGTATATGAACCAACCCTCCAATTTACCAAATGGGACATCTTGGAAGAAACCTGATTTCTGGGCAATCTGGGGCATTGGAAAGCCTGCCACCAAATAGCTTTAACAAATAATCCTAATTTGGAAAATCAGTGCTTGGAAGAGATCTGAGAAATCATTTTTTCATTTTCAGTTTCGTGTGTTTTTCCCCCTCAGCCACACCTAAACCATTCCAGAGGGATGAAACTCCAGTGATTCTATTCACAGAAGGAGCTGACTGCCTTGAAGCATCTGGCCTGGTGCCCTTGTGTTGTCACAGCTCATAGCTCATCTTTCTCTATGCCCTGGGCAGCTGATCTGAATATAGAGTTTACATGAACTTCAAAGGAAGCTGGCAGGATGGAGTTGGGGCCTCGCTGCTTTAATCAAGATGGATTCAAAACCTTTGCTTATCAAGTAGAAAACTAAAACCAGCAATGGAGAACTAATTGACACTGACTAAAAAGGAAATGGCAATGGAAAGGTGCAGGGAGCTCAATAAGATTATATTTAAAGTGGTAATACTCTCCTAGCAGTTGATGATGGATTAAGTTTACCTCTTGCCTCCATAAATAATATTAGCACATGGAATAAGATAGCCTCCTATAAGGTATCAGATGAGAAGTTCAGGAAAATGTGCAAAAGCTCAAAAACATTGTTTCCACATGCATGTCATGGTAATGATATTCCTCCCTCCTAGGGCGGGGGGCTGTCTGTTTAAGGTTCTTTAGCAAATTGTGGGAGCTGCACCCCTGGCCACGGTCCACAACTCTATACCTCAAGGGGACATCATTCAGCACTCCACCTGCCTCTTCTCTTCTCAGGCTCTAGTTCATATGGGGACCGTTCACATGAAATGCATCAAATGTTGACTTAGGTTCTGAGTTATTGTCCCCCAAGTTAGTCCCCATGCAGGGAAACATGGAGTCTGGCACACAGTAGGTGCTCAAAGATGCTTGTTGAATAAATGAGGGAAAATAAGCTATTGTATCATTCCTGTAACCTGGCCCAGGCACCCAGCACAGTGCTAAGCACAGAAATATATCTGAGCTTCATTCATAACATAGACTGCCCTGGGGACATGATGGAGTCCCTATGGCTCAAGACTAAGGAATTCATTATGTCCTTTGCTGAGAGGACACTTGACAGCCACTAGTAAGCCTTTCAATGCCAGAGCGGGAAGAAGAGTTTGGGGAGAAGGAAGGTGGACGGGAAAAGAGGTGACTGGAGCCAGTCCTGGCCATGAATTTCTCATTAACTTTTTTATGGATTTGTTCTTTTTTTAATCCTCACCCGAGGATATTTTTCCATTGATTTTTAGAGACAGTGGAAGAGAGAGGGAAAGTCAGAGAGAAATATTGATGTGAGAGAAACACATCGATTGGTTGCCTCCTACATTCACCCTGACCAGGGCCTGGGCCAGGGAGGAGCCTGCAACTGAGCTACATGCCCTTGACCAAAATCGAACCCGCGACCCTTCGGTCCGCAGGCCAATGCTCTATCCACTGAGCCAAACTGGCTAGGGCTGTGTGTTTTTTTTTTAAAGGTCTCTCCTTCTCAGACAAAGAAACATGACTTCTAATACCTCTAGTTCCCCCACTCTCTTATAGATATCAAAGGAGGAATTGTTCAAAAAACGGGACCCAAAGAGAAAGATAGGCAGTAACAGATTGGGAGTTGTTACTCTCCCTTAGGGGAATTTTTTTCAAAGTACACAAACAAGAACATTGTCCCCTTCCCCTGATGTGCTTCTGCTGTACAGTTCTCTCCAAGCAAAAGTGCGACCCAGGGATACACTGGGATTTCCCCTGATATTTTAAGGGGAAGAGGAGAGGGAAAAGAAGAAAACTAGAGAGAACTAATAAAAGCCAAATCTCTCTAGGAACATGTATAGTATTTTTAAAAATAGTTTTCAAAGAAGATATATTAGTGGTTAATAAGCACATGAAAAGATGCTCAACATCTTAGTCATTAGGGAAACGCAAATCAGAATACCACCTCATGCTCATTAGGAAGGCTAAAAAAACAAACAGATAGTTACAAGTGTTGATGGGGAGGATCTGGAGAAACTGGAACCCTTGTATTTTGCTAGTTGAAATATAAAATGGTGTAGCTTCTTTGGAAAACAGTTTGGCAGTTTCTTTAAAAATTAAACATAGACTTATATGATCCAGCAATTCTCCTAAGTATACACCCCAGAGAATTGAAAACATATGTACACATAAAAAGTCATACACAGATGTTCATAGGTGTATTATTCATAATAATCAAAAGATAGATACAACCCAAATGTTCTTTAACTGATAAAATGCTCTATATCCATACAATGGAATATTATTCAGCCATCAATGGAATGAAGTACTGATACATGCTATAACATGGATGAACCTTAAAACCATGGTAAGTGAAAGAAGTCAGATACAAAAGTTCACATATTGTATGATTCACTTATATGAAATGTCCAGATTAGAAAAACACAGAGGCACAGAAAGTAGACTAGTGGTTGCCAGGGGTTGGGTGGAGGGGATAATGTGGAGTGACTGCTAATAGGTCAGGGTTTCTTTCAGGAGTAAGGAAAATGTTCTAGAATCAGATAGAGGTAATAGATGCACAACCTTTTGAATATATTAAAAACCACTGAATTGAACATTTTAAAAGGGTAAACTGTATGGTATGTAAGTTATATATCAATAAAAACATTTAAAAGAAGAATTTGATATTGCTCGAAGGCCCTAATTATAGGGCCTTGCTGGAAACTCTATTCCCTACTTGAAAAGTTTTTCTAGTTTACAAAGAGTGCCAGCCCCCTCCCCTTTACCCCACAACTCCCCCTGCACCGCAGCCCAGATCCACAATCCCTAAAGAAATAACTAGGAGGAGAGACGTCAATCAGCAGCTGGAGGTGAACTGAGACACACTTGACATTTGCAGACATTTTCTGCAAGAGGGTGGGGAGGAGGGTGGACAGAGGAATGAGAATAATGAGAGATGAGCTGCCAGATCCTGAGAAGAGATCGCGTGCTGAACATGAAAGGAAGGCATGATGTTTTCAGAGAGGCCTCTTGAACCCCTTCCCAAGTGTTGACTATCCGCTAGTGTGGCCAACATAATCTGCTTTAGACACAGTCGTGATTTGACCGGAAGATGGGAGGTCAATTCTGAGCAAATGCCAGGCTTGTCTGCCTGCTGGGCTCCTCCCTGGGTTCCCACTTTGCTGGCCTAATCTCTCCCCCGGCTCAGGGCTTCCAGTTCCCCGCCCTCAATCCCCTTCTCTCTCCTAGGAAGTGTGACATCCTCTGAAGGGATGTCAGTGTACTTACTACACAATTAGTTGCTTATTTAACCACTTACAAAGTCAATTTTAAAAAACCAAATTCGTATCTTTAGAAGACGTTGGGGAATCAACTATTTTAAAAAAAAAAAAAACCTTTATCCTGCCTTTCTTAAGCAAACTATACTACTGAAAAACAAACAAAAACTATATGGGTACTGAATTAGAATATTTCTTCAAATTAATGAAGGAAGAATAATAGAATTGAATCTTAATGAATTAAGAAAGAGTATTGGATACCAATAGCTACTAATATCACAAAAAAGAGAGAGACCTTGAGACCTGCATGCCTCCTGATGAAGAACACATCACTCACAAGGTTGTCATGCCAAAAAAACAAAACACCAAAACCAAGAAGCCCTGGGTTAGGATAAGTGGAAACATAGAGACTAGAGCAGTGGTCAGCAAACCGCGGCTTGAGAGCCACATGCGGCTCTTTGGCCCCTTGAGTTTTTAGCAAAGGCCAGCTTAGGAGTACCCTAATTAAGTTAATAACAATGTACCTACCTATATAGTTTAAGTTTAAAAAATTTGGCTCTCAAAAGAAATTTCAATCGTTGTACTGTTGATATTTGGCTCTGTTGACTAATGAGTTTGCCGACCACTGGTCTAGAGGAACAGACTAAACTTTGTTCTGGGGAAGCCACCAGAAACATCCAGACTGCAGAAAACTGCAGATAAGTGATCCCACATCTTCAATAAATAAATTTTAAGAAAAATAAGGAGATACAGGAAAAAACCTATGGATCAAAAGATGCTTAAGAGATTTTTTTTTAAAAAAACGCAGGCAAAACCTATGTACACTTAGGTGACAAGACTGTAAAGAAAAGTAGGAAGTGGTTGCAATTAAACTTAAGATAGTGGTTACTCTAGCAGGGAGGGCGGGGTGGTGGTTGAGAAGGGGTCCTACAGGGGGCTTCCAGGGTGACTGGAAGAATTCTCTTCTCATGGGTTGTGTTTACAAGAGAGCTCGCCTTAAACAATTATTTAAACCTGCACATTTCCTTTTTATGGTGCTCTGTTACTTACATTCTAACAATAAAAAGTTATATCTACAGCCTGGTCGGTGTGGCTCAGTGGTTGAGCGTCAACCTGTGAACCCAGGAGGTCACAGTTCGAGTCCCAGTCAGGGCATATACTGGGGTTGTGGGCTCAATGCCCAGGGTGGAGCGTGCAGGAGGCAGCCGGTCAATGTTTCTCTCTCATCATTGATGTTTCTATCTCTCTCTCCCTCTCCCTTCCTCTCTGAAATCCATAAAAATATATATTAAAAAGTTATAACTATAAAAAAAACTTTCTAAAGTAAAAATTAAATTAATTAAATAATCAGCTATGATGGGAAAGAAAACCCAAGAAATGGAGAGGAAAATATTAAGAACAAGAGAGGAAAAAGGATCACATTTATGACCACAAAGAACTTTTTGTAGCAAAAGCAGACCCATTTCTTTACCACAAGGATGATTCTTGGTGTCACCTGGGGCTTCCCTCTTTAAAATGCACAATTAATTTAGCCACCTGTGTCTGTGGCAATGGAATTAAGGCCGGCTAGGGGACAGTACGTGTGTGTTGGGGGAATGGGAACATCTCGAGGCCACGGCTTGGCAGAGGCCTGGGTGGCAGCACGGGAAGCATGGGGCACAGTGTCTGCATTGACCCCCGTCAGGGAGACACCAGCATCCCTGGGAGCAGCTGGAGGTCAGGAGCCGTGCCGGGAGATGTCAGCTGTGTCACAGCCTTGGGGGCAGAAGAGTGAGGCCTCTGTGTCTGCCTGTCCACATGTCTGTCAGCGTAACATTTTGGGTCAATAAATATTCATCAGGATGCACCATTTCAGCTGACCCACGCCACCCCCTTGGCTGGCGGAGAAAATAAACAGGGCCTGTGGATGCGGAGGACTTGGGCCCCCTCGGAGCTGCCACTGTGCTCTGTGTGTGAGCCAGGAGCTCGGACACATTTTTGCTTCCCTGAGTCCCTTGGAACTTGTGCCTGTATTATCTGGCATGGACCCAATGCCTTCCCTGTGTGTTACGTGGTCACAGAGTGCCATCGACGTGTCAACTCAAGAGAATAACGTTCAAGGGGAGGTTAGTTAGTTCATCAATGAGCAACTCTCTCTGTAACCTGCCAGGGGGAGGGTCCCCCAGCACAGTTTCTTTCTTCCTCCTCTGTGCCCCTGACATTTATTTCCAGACATCTGTTTTGGCTTTTGCGCTCATTGCTCACGCATTGCTATTGTCTATGTATCTGTCTCCACAGCTAGACTGGGAGCCATTTATTGAGCAATTCATATGCACAAAGCATTATGCTAGATGAAGTGGCAGACAAAATAGTACCTACCTCCTAGAGCTAAGGGACAGAGATGTAACGAACATACAAATAAATGCATAATTGCACATTTTGTGAGTGCTAAGAAAGAAGAGAAAAAGGTAGGATGAGTGATTACATAGGGGCATCAGTTTGATATTGCCAAATCAGGCAAGGCTTTAGTGAGAAAGAATAAGTAGAGACTGGCCAGGAAAGAGTGTTGCTGGGCAGGGAGTGTGTCCAGAGCACAAGAGTGAGAGGAACACTGGTACAAGGCAGGGATGGAGAGGTAGGCGGGGCCATAACATGAAGGGCCTGGAAGACCTTGACAAGGAACCTAAGTGCAAAAGGAAGGAGCATATGTTTAGAAATGGGTAGACCCGCCCAGGTGGCATGGCTCAGTGGTTAAGCACTGACCTATGAACCAGGAAGTCATGGTTCAATTCCCGGTCAGAGCACATGCTCGGGTTGCAGGCTCAATCCCAGTGTGAGGCATGCAGGAAGCAACCAATCAATGACTCTCTCTCATCATTGATGTTTCCATCTCTTTCTCCCTCTCCTTTCCTCTCTGAGTGTGTGTGTGTGGCTTAAAAAAAAAAAAAAAAGAAATGGGTAGACTCATAAGGTGACTATTTCAGTGATGATGGAGGGGTAGATGAGAGTAGAGAAGGTATTGATGAAGAAAAGTCAGCAGATGTGAGGTGTATCTGAAAGGGAGATTTGATAGGAATCTTGGGTGGAATAAAGGTTCATTCCACAACTTCTGGAAAGAATACCCAGATAGATGGAAGGTACCATTCATTAGCATAACCCAATATACAAACAAGACTAGCTCATGTATATGCACAAATGCTAAGTCATGACTAAACTCATTAGCAAACCTATTCTGAGTTTTGGAGAGTTTCCCACATTGTAACCCCTAAGGTAGAGCCAGAAGTCACTGTCCCAGGCTCCCTGGCTGTTGCCATCAGATGTGTGAACTAGGTGTTGCCAATCAGATACACCCACGTGAGTCCTCAGCTTGGAAGCTAATGCTACAAGGAGGTAGGTATGAATGGCATCCATCCCAGGTGAACATCACCACAGGGGCTCAATGGCTCAACTTCTGGCATCCACAACCAAGCATTATAATGCAAGCTACAGTGTCTCTCCAAGAAGTAGAGTTATTGCCAAGTGTTGGCAGCGATGGTGTTTTCACTGGAGCAAATGCCACAGTCTCATTTGGTGTTGTTTCTGGCCTCATCGCTTCTAAGTCTGGTTCCCTTGCCCTCCAGAGAATTCTGAGTTGCTTAATATTTATAACAAATTATTTTTTTCTGTCTAAACTAGCCAGAGTGGATTACATTTTTTGCAACAAAGAACTGTGCCTAATAGTATTACCTTTATCTCCATTTTATAGATGAAGACATTGGGTTTTCTAAAAATGGAGAAAATTTCCCAAGATTACACAGCTAGTAAATAGTGAGAGGCAAGACACAAGTCCCAGACTTTTGAATCAATCTCTAGGCTCTTTGGGAATTGAAAATGAAGATATTCCAATATTCACCACGAAGAAAGCTCGTAATAAAAACAAAGTTACCATTTAATGAATAATTACTATGTGCCAAAATTGCACATCAGCTGTGAGAAGAATCCTAGAGCTCGTGTTAACCACTCTAACTAAGGAGAACAGGGCCCAAACCATGATGGAATTTGGCCACTGTTGCTCAGGGAAGTAATGGCAGTGTGAGAGAGAAACCCAGGTTGGTTGATGCCCATTTCCTTTACATCCTGGGAGGGTAAAGCCCTTTCTTAATCCACATAGAAATGCTTATATTACACAAGTCCAATGCCTAGATGTAAGTCCTGTTTAAATGTAAGAAAAAATAAATATTAAATGTATAAGGAATAACCACACTTAAAATATTGCCAACCAGACATATGGACACTCTGGACTATACCACCATCACCCCTTTGGGGAGTGTAACTGCGAAGCCTAAAATAGCTTTTGAGAGAAACTTCATGAAAACATTGCCTGGGGAACTGAGATCACATTTCCACCTGGCTCTGAAATACAGAATTTAATTGACCAGGTTTGATGCAAGAAAACTGTCATTTCTGCAGAAATTGGAAAAGTTGTTAGAACCCTTGTTAATCTGTAGAAAAAAGTAAGATTGAGTGTCTAAATTTTTTTAAAGCAAGATATTTTTAAATAGACATTACTATCTGCACATACATAGATAATAATTTTTGTTTCAATAAAATCCAAGATTTATTTTACCCTAAGGGCCATTTCTATTGACTCTGGGGGAAAAAAATCTTGTGTCATACAAGGAAAACTGAACCCTTAAATTTCTGATTCATTTCCCTTTAAATCATCCAAATATTGCTTTTTATGGGCTATGTAATAGCCAAACAGTCTCTAAGGGGGTATTAAAGCATTTCAAGCCTTGCTTCCCTTAAAATAAAATAAAATAAATGTTTAAAAGGAGGAAGTAGGCTCCAAGTGAATCCACTTGGTCTACAAAACTTCTCATCAGCCCAAGATCTAAAATGTCTAAGTAGGCTTCGGAGTTGCTAAATTCTCATTTTCTCGTTAAGACTTGACCCCTGCATGGAGGCTGCTTTGAGTGCTGAAACCTATTTTTCTATCAGAAGAGAAGAAATTTTGTCCCTGAAACAAGAGCACCCTGTTTTTCTCCATCAGAAATTACCTCAAGATGTTTCAGGATGAAGATATTATACCAATCTAAACCATTTCTTGTTTACATCTAATCCAAGAAATAGTCATTAGAAAGCTATACTTAATGAAGAGAGTCTACTTTTCCAAAACCATCGAGTGTCTCAAGTAGTTCAGTGTACAGTTCATTAATGGTCAAATTAAGTAGAGTCACAGATTAATATAATGGTGACTCCTTCCTTTCTTTATCACTATTTTTGAGATGAACGCCTCTGAGTTGTTGAAAGAAATCAACTACTAAGGTCATTTTTGCCTTAAACTCCCCTTTATTTCATTCTCCCATGAGCCTACTTAGATGAATAACTTGGGTAATTTGGAAGAAGGTTTAAGAAGTCTAATATTAAAGAAGCCTTTTCTCAAACAACAGTTTAAGACACTATGCCAGTTATTATGAAGAAATCCACAATAAATTCTCCATTTCCAGACAATTGGAGAATTGGCCATTTGGATTTTTGGCTAAAGACTACTTTGAATCTGAGGGCACGCCTAGCAGAGATAACAACATAGCATCTTAAGCAGAAGTCAGAGGAAGCCATTCAGAAATTAACTAATTCATTCCATTAGTATTTATTCATTGCCAACTATGCATAGGCAATATGTGTGGCACTGATGATATGACAGTGAACTAAAAGAGACATGCATTTTCAATGCAATTGGATTACTGGAGATCTGTTTGGGAGGGCCGTGATTTGTTAATAACATGTGCAAAAGCCTAGCAGTGTAAAAGCAAAGGGATAGAATAAAGAATTCAGAGACTGAAATATCTATGAACATTTGGCTTATGATAAAGGTGACATTGCAAACTGGGTAAGGAGGAGAGAATTCAAAATTTTTTCTCAATGGTTAGACAACTGGCTAACCATTGAGAAAAAAATATTAAAACTATATTTCTCTCATCAAACATAAATTCCAGATGGTTTAAAGATATCTATAATAATAAAAGTGTAATATGCAAATCTACTAAACGGCTGAACAGCGGAAAGACTATCGACCTTCCGGACAAAGCCGGGGCTGCAAAGGCCTACTCTTGCACAAATTTAGTGCATTGGGCCTCTAGTAAATGTATAAAACAAAGATTTAGAAGAAAACATAAGGGATAACAGAGACCTTTCCTTCCCATTTAAAAGGGCTGCAAGCATGTCAAACTCAAAGACTAACACACAGGCCAATAAATGAGGCATGTGGCCCGTGGGCCTTGAGTTTGACATGCTTGGTCTAGAGAAAACGATGCCTCACAAAGGAATGGAAACAGTTCCTGATGCCACCAACCACAGTGAAAAACCTCCAAACTCACGGGGCATCAGGTAAAGCGCTCAGAAGAGTTCTGCCTCATTAATGGGAAAATATTCACCAGGCATCCAATGAAGCAGGAAAATATGGCCCATAATGTGAAGAAAAATCAATCCACAAAACCAGACCCAGAAGGGACTAAAATAATAGCAGTAATATATAAGGACATTAAATCAGTTATTATAATTCACACATCCAAGAGGTTAAAGAAAAGATTAAGCATGTCAGGTCTTATCCTTGCATTCATCATCTAGTAGGTCATTCAAATAGAAACCAAAAGAGTCATTTTCAATACCATCTTCCTCTTTTTTATTCCTCACCCAAGGATTTTTCCATTGCTTTTAGATAGCATAGAAAGCAGAGAAGGAAGAGGGGGGGATGAGAGAGAAACATCGATGTGATAGAAACACATCACAATTGATTGCAACCCAGGTACATGCCCTTGACCAGGAATCAAACTAGGTGCACAGGCCAATGCTCTAACCACTGAGCACATGGGCCAGGGCAATACATTTAAGTTTTGTATACGTTTCTATATATGAGTGACAAAGAAGCAATAGATTCTGCTTCCCTCTTTCTAGTACATTTAACTTTTAAATTCACGAGATTTGTACCTGTGACCTAGTTCCACATGTGGCTTGGCCATAAACTAGGCACAACCATCACTTCTATGGCTACTTCCAGGCATAGTTTGTTCTCATAACAGAAAATTGGGCCTTAGCTATTTCCCTCTCATGATTAGACCCAATATTGTCTAACAGAGCAGTATGTTGGGAGTGGGTGGAAATAATGAAGACCTTCCCTGGATTATGGACTAGAACAATGGTTCTGAGTCAGAGACAACCACACAGTCACCCAGGAGAGGCGAGGAATGCTGCTCCGTCCTACAGCGCACAGGACAGCACCTCCCTCCCTGCCCACCCCCAACAACAAAGATTATTTGGCACAAAATGCTAATCATGCAGGGTTGAGAAACCTTGGCCTAGAATAACCTTAAAGAGAAACTCAGAGAGAAGAGAAGAGAGTTTGGGAATATGCCTGGTGATTACAAAATTAATCAGCAGAAAATAAAAGCACACACATAAAAATGGTTGGAACCGAGGATGTAAGATATCAATTTATAATAGCAACCAAAAAGAAATAAAATTACCAAGAAATTGACACAATTCACAAGAATAAAACTTTAACATGCTACTGAGAAACACACACACAAACACATATAGACAAATGGAAGAGCGTATCATGTTGTTGGGGAGGAGCAAGCAATATCATAAAGATGCCTACTTTCCCTAAATTAATCTATAAACTTAACATGCCCCTGATTTTTTAAAATTCTAAAATGATATTTTTTGAACCAGACAACCTGATTTTAAAATTCATATGAAAAAAAGGGAAACAGCCCTAACCGGTTTGGCTCAGTGGATAGAGCATCAGCCTGCGGACTCAAGGGTCCCAGGTTCGATTCCAGTCAAGGGCATGTACCTTGGTTGTGGGCACATCCCCAGTAGGGGGTGTGCAGGAGGCAGCTGATTGGTGTTTCTCTCTCATCGATATTTCTGACTCTCTCTCCCTCTCCCTTCCTCTCTGTAAAAAAAAAAAAAAAAGAAAAATCAATAAAATATATATATTTTTTAAAAGGGGAAATAAAAATTCTGAAAAAGAAGTAATAAAGGTGAGCTATTTCTATTAGATAATAAAAATTTCTGAAGCTACAGATAGTTAAAATAATGTGATATTGGCATGATAGACAATTTAGATGGAACAGACTAAGAATCTCAAAAAGAAGCACAAATGCAATGGGAATTTTATATATTATAAAAGTAACATTTCAACTCTATAAAGAATCTATTATTCAATAACTGACATTGGGACAACTGGGTAGCCATCTGGAAAAACAAAAAACTTGACTTATCTGTCATTTATGGTATATGAGTACTAGAAGAAACCATGGAATTTTTAAGAAACAATCTTAAAGTGGGAAAAACTTGTCAAAGTATGTCACAAAACCAAAACCCAGGAATCATGAAATAATGATTTCAACCCCAGTGTGGCTCAGGGGTTGAGTGTCGACCTATGAACCAAGAGGTCATGGTTCGAATCCTGGTTAAGGTACATGCCTGGGTTGCAGCTCGATCCCCAATGTGGGGTGTGCATAAGGCAGCTGATCAATGATTATCTCTCATCATTGATGTTTCTATCTCTCTCTCCCTCTCCCTTCCTCTCTGAAAGAAATAAAAATATATTTTAAAAAAGTGTAAATAGAAAAGAATGACTAACAGGAAAAATATATTTGCAATTTATATCAGAAGGAGCTAATCTCCCTAATATATAAACAGCCCTGCTAAATCAATAGAAAGCCAGCAACTCAATAGAAATGTAAAGAAAGGAAATGGACTGTCCACTGAAAAGGGAATTCAAATGGCTGTTAAATTTGTGAAAAGAAACCAACCTCACTCACAATAAGAGAAATACAAAAAAATGACTTACTTTTCCCCTATTAGATTGTCAAATTCAAAAAATTTTGTGTGTGGGGGGGTCGGGGAAACAGGTATTTTTAGACATTAGTGGTAGGTATATATTGACAAGTCAGACTTGAACTAGACACCCTGTTGTATATACCTTTTAACCCAGGAATTTTATCCTCCATATCTACTCACACATGTGCAAAATGTTAAGTTATTCAGTGAGACATTGTCAGTAATAAAAACTTTGGTAAGATCCCTAAATGTTCATTGATAGTGACTATAGAAAATCGGAAAGAATATAAATGCTCATTAATTGTGGACTAAAACATTATATAGTACATTTATAGTATCGATCCTATGTAGCCATAAAAATACTAACGGAGATATTTATGTGTGAATTTGGACTAACCAATCTCTAAGACATATAGCTAAGAAGAAAAGCAAAGAGGATAGCAATGCACATAATATATCACCATTCGTAAAAACTTGGAGGTGAGGAGATACACATAGATATAATACATACTTGATTGTATATACATGAAATATCTCTGGAGAGGTATCACTCCATAGAAGCATGCTACGCGGATTGCTGCTTCAGAGTGGGTGGGTAGGTGTCAGGAATAGAAGCAATACTTTCTGTTCACCATATAATACTTCTGTACCTTTTAGATGAACCAAATGCCACTATCACCGATACCAATCACAAATCAATCAATGAGAACATTTGAAAACAAACCCTGCCGTAATCACCATGGCCTCCAGCTCTGGTCAGCCAAGTTTCTTGTCCCTTCCCTATCTCTCCTGCCTTGTACAGGCTGTCACTGCTGAGGAAAACTGGGAATAGAGAGTTTAAAAACATGGGGTTATCTTTCCTCCACACGCATCCAACCAAGGCTAGAGCTCTGCATGGGTTCCCAACAGCCTGCTTTTCAATCCACAGGGGTGGGGAGCTTAGCTTATTTTTAAATTGGGTGGAATTCAGAAGAGAACTGCCAAAATGATTAAATAGACTGGAGAGACTGGTTCATAAAGAAAGATGAAAAGACCGAAGTGTGTGTAATTTGGCTAAATGACAGCAGGGCCAGGTCGTGGTCAGCACCTACAAGTATTCAACAAGTTCAAACACCAGGACTGGAGAGGAACAGTCGAGGAGGTGGAGAGGAGAAAGATGAAAGTATGAAAAGAAAACAGTATCTCGGTCTTTTTGTCTGAATGTATCTCCAGAGCAGCCTCCCTAGGAAAGCGAGGGATATCTTGTTCCTTGGATCACATCCTAGAAAACCTTTACCTTTGCGGAGTTATGAGCCCACACCAGCTCCCAGCCGGGGGTGAGATGTCACCACCGAGGCCTTTTCATCTCTATGAAGCTCCCCTTCCCCACTACCCGTCTCCTTGAACAGGTTCTCTCCTGGATCCAAGTGGCCACTTGGCTTGCTTTTCCTCCCTTTTCCATGCATACCCAATCAGGGGATGCTGTCTGTGCACAGTATAGTCATCATCTGCATATCTCAAAACCTTGCTGGGTGCCTATGATCAGACTGGAAACAGAACTGCAGTTCCCTGCTAATATCATGAAGTTCATGATAGCTCATGATCGTTCTACCATCAAGAAGTGACCAGTGAGGTGGCCAGGTTGCCACAGAGCAGGTTAGCAGCAGCACTGGGCTGTGCCCTAGGTCCATCTCCCTAATCAGCCCCTCATTGATCCTATCCCTGGAGCATATAGAAAATGTACTTTATTGCACTGCCATTAAAAAATGAGTACCATGAGGATGCTTTGTTCTTTTGTAATCTGCCTGCCTCATCTTTTTAACTGCATTTCTTGTATTTTCTTTTAGCTGAACCTCAATCCACATTCCTTTGAGCTTGTGTATCAGTGTACCAGAGTATATGTATCGATGTGGGAGTATATATAAAAGTCTATGTGTGCATACATGTTTACATGTACCAGTCTGTGTGCATTTCTGGGTTTACAGTTCATGTTGCTGTGTATCTAAGAAGATGCATATATGGGTAAAATGAGCCAAAAATAATGAGTCACCAGGCCAGCATGGCTCAGTGGTTGAGTGTGAACCTATGAACCAGGACTTCAAGGTTCTATTCTGGTCAGGGCACATGCCTGGGTTGCAGGCTCAACCCCCAGTGTGGGGTGCGCAGGAGGCAGCTGATCGATGATTCTCTCTCATTGGTGTTTCTATCTTTTTCTCCCTCTCCCTTCCTCTCTGAAATCAATAAAAAAATATTAAAAAAATAAGATGAACCCAAAATAAAAGTTAAAGACCACTCTGGCAGGGATTCCAAAACAAATGCCTAAGAGTATATTTTAAAACTATTTGTGGTTTATGTCTATTTAAAACTAGAGGCCCAATGCACAAAATTCATGCAAGGGGCTCGGCCCTTGCAGCCACAGTGACTGCCTCAGCCCTCACAGACCCTGCTTCGTCCAGAAGGTCGTCCGGAAGGATGTCTGGTCTAATTAGCATATTATGCTTTTATTAGTATAGATTGTCACCATTTATCAGATGAAGGAACTGAGCTGTGGCTAAAACTTGAGCCCAATGTACCTACTATTTGGTAGCAGCAGGTGAGAACACACCCCTGTGGGCAGAGTAGGATCTGAGGGAATAATCATTATAATTCTCAATTATCTGGAAAAGAGACAGCTTCTGGGTCAGGAGATGGAAAAATTGGCAGCTGGGCCTTATGCTGTGGATAAGGAGAGAATTACTTCTCTCTGAGCAATGGTTCTCTTGGGAAAACGTTCTGAGGAGTCTAGACACACTAAAGGGCTTTCCCATGTGATGGAGAGAAGCTGGGCTCTGCCATATGCAACCAGATCAGGAGCTAAGCAGCCTCAGAGCAAGGGTGAGAGGCTGGCTCATTGCTGCTGTGCTATGATTGGGTTTGCCTACAGATTACAGAAAACACAAACACACAGAAAGGAGTCCCAGAGTAACTATTCCAAGGATACTGCGGTGACCATGTAATCAGGGATTCTATGACTTTCTCTCTGCTCTACCATTCTCAGCACATGAATTCCAACCTCAAAACCACCTCCTGCTCTAAGATGGCTGCTGGAACCCCCGTCATCACATACTCACTTTGGGCCACAGAAAAGGCAAGTGAACATGGCCCAGTTGTATCAGCTCCTGCAAGGAGCCTTCCCAGAAGTCCATTTCTGTTGTGTTCGCCAGAACTTAGTCTTGTGACCATACCTAACTGCAAGACAGGCTGGGAAAAATATATTTTTAGCCTGCTTCATCCCCCAGGTAAAACTGTTTTTCTGTATCAAAAGGAGAGAATGGATTTTGGGGGTGGAAGGTTTTTCTGCCATAGGTGAGCAGAAATGTGGTCTATAGCAAACAGACTGCATAAGGATGTACAGCTGCCAGCTGGAGAATGACTTTGGTATATACCGTATTTTCCGGCATATAAGACCACTTTTTAACCCAGGAAAATCTTCTCAAAAGTCGGGGGTCGTCTTATACGCCGGGTGTCATCTTATAGGGTGGGTATATCCCAAACTCTATATTTTAACTGGAAAAGTTGGGGGTCGTCTTATACGCCCAGTCGTCTTATACGCCGGAAAATATGGTACTTCCGTTCGGTTATACCTGAGGCTGTACACACACACACAAAGTGATATTAAATGTTGCAACCAATTGGTGGATGTGCTAAGAGGTATTAAAGGAAGGATCTGTGTCCACTCTTGGGCACAGGGGAGAGCAGCACCCAGAGGCAGTGTGGTGGTGGCTGTTGTGGCCTCAGAGAGCACTGGTCTGCACCAAACCGCAGAGAACTTTCTGTAGCAGCAAATCCACTTCACACTCAGAGACAATATGTCTAAGTTTTTACTACTGAGGGGGCGGTGGCAACATAGCAAGACACTTCCTAGAGACCCCCTGAGAAACACTGCAGGGTAAGAACACCTCTGAAGTTGGCCAGGGTCCTGCTATCCCATAGGTGAAGGTGACCAGGTCAGTAAACCTTGTGCTGAACCATATATACCTGCTCATGTATTCATGAACCACGAGGCCTGGGGGATATCTGAGTGATCATAAATAAAGGGTGCATATAAAATAATTTGTTTTGTAAAGGAAGAATTGGTTAAGAAATGTGGATGCATGAATTCTAGACTAAGTCCCAGCTTTTTTTAAGTGAATTTTTAAAAGAGGGTTGGTGCTCACTTTGGTGGCTGGTAAACTTCGTGATTTTCAAGGCATGTTTCATAGAACTCTCTAGTTTCATGGAGTACCTCAGTGGCCAGAGGGAGGCCAAATGGTCCGCCAACTTCCGTTGCTTACACCATATTCATATTTTTGTATTCCATATAAATTTTCACTTGAAAAATTAAAAATTACTGGCTTAGGTATTAAACTTATTAATGATGATTAGCTAATAAAATTAGTCTCATTATCTTAAACAGAGAAATACTGCAGAATAGCTGAATAAAAGAACATGAATATATACCAATTCTAAAAAATAATCCCAGCCTACACCGACATGAACTGAAATATGCAATACTAGGCACTATGATTTAGATACTAAAGAAGGTTCTGGACATCATCAACTAAAACATTTAGGAGGAAAGGAAGAGATTATACATGAAGACAAGCTTTGAAAATTATCATTTATTCATCTGGAGGGAATGGACAGATGGGTAGAGTAAGTAATAAAAATCTGATTAAAGTTTTCCAAGTCATGGAGGATTTAGAAGTGGTGAACCATAGACTCTTTAACCAAATCATGGAGTTCTCAAACCTGGTGCAACAACCTGAGTTTAAAAGAAGCAGATACAACAAATAAGAGGAAGTACTATTCACAAAGCGGAGAGTGAATTTATAAAACCTATTATCTCAAGTGGGCATACAGGTGGAATATAAATTAGGCACAGAAAAGATTTCAGTACATTGTAGATCACATGAGTTCTTTAGGTCTTGACTTCTATGAATGGACCTTAGAAACCTGCAACAGGAAAATTGAGATAAGCTAGAAATGGCTTGAAGCCCATCCTAATCTTTGTGACCAGTATTTTTTTAGGGACTCATTACTTTCCACACACAATCCTGGAATTCTTTCAGACTCAGATACTGGTCTGGGTGAACCCTGGACTGACATGTATTCTTATGGGTGTTTATATACTGGTAAGTACTAAAACTTCCTCTACAGCCAAGTTTTCCCAAAGCAATGGGCTAAAACATAAATTTATAAGACATATATTGCTGTTACTGGCCATGTGAGAACATATGCCTGCTTTGCATGATTGGCTTTATGCTTTGTTTACCATAACACGGATGGTAATTACAACAAGCAAGTATTTATGTCACACTATGTTAATAAAAATGCTTTTAGCAATGGCTACAGACAGGCCATTACTCCTGATTAAAAATGAAATGTCACTGAATGCTGGCTTTGTGCCATAAATTAAGGTACTGTAGCTATATACTTACAGTTTTTTATTCAAACTACCTTTATTACTGAAATCCCAGCAGGAAAAAAACATCAATTCTGTTACTGAAAATTTAAGCCTTAATCTTCTAGCACTTCGCTTTGCTTTGAAACTATGGGACTGGGGAGCGCAGGAGGTGACTTGAGGTATAATTCTTGCATGACGACAGAGCTGCCTTCAATGGGGAGCTTTGACTAGACACACATCATTATCAGCAGGAGGAGATGTGATTCATTAAAGAGAAATAGCTGGGCTGTGGTTCAGGCCACTCTGGAGAGTCTGTTCCAACACTGTGAGAAGTGTGGCCCTTCGCAGAGAAGAAGGGGATCGCTGCTGAATTAAAAAGCTGCAAGTGACCTTCCAAGGTCATCTAGTTCATCCCCTTCAGGCAGAAACCCTTTGAACCCACAGTGATTCGCTGCTACGGCGGACTGAGCCTGTGCATGCATTCCAGAATCACTCCAACACTGAGAACTTCATTGCCAAGAAATTCTTCCTGGATTGAAATTTAATTTCTCATGCTATGGCTAATTTGCTTTTGTTTTTGTTTTCTGTTTTCTTCTCTTGAAAGACAAATAAGCTGGTCCGGTAAGACTAAAGGACCCAAAGAATACAACCTGGCCAGAGGTGGTGAATTCAAATCGAGAGAACGCATATATCCATTCCTTCTCCCAGGTCTAAAGAACAGCAAATGCTATTCTTGGCAGGCAGAGGACACTGGCAGGAGGCAGCTGGTCTACCTGTTTGCGGATAACTAAAATTCTTTACGGCTCAGGGTACAATGCACCAGGGAATCATTTCTAGTGCCAACCAAAAAAAAAAAAAAAGTACGAAAAAAGGAAGGAGAGCAGCAATTTAAAAGTCTATAAAAAATATAAAACACGAAGGTACGTGGGTCTGAGCCTGGTGCTTGAGCTTGAGGGTGAGCAGGGGGTCTCTTTTTCACCCAGGTAATGATGGTGTGAGCCCCATAAGGAGATGGTTAAATCAAACACTGAGATGACTGCTCTTAAGAGGGGGAAAATATGTCAATCACACTTTGCCTTTGACACAAGGAAATTCCTTGAAACTGAGAATGGAGAGTGGAAGGGAGGAGAATGTCTCCTGATGTGGGTGGCCAGGAAACCAGGGGCCAGAAAAGTATGAGAGGAGAGAGGGAAAAAGAGACAGAGAGGGGAAAAAAACACAAGATTGAATTCTAATCAAAATGCTATGAGGCGTTCACACCAGGCCTTGAGAGAATATTAACAAGGTTACCCAAGGGGGGGCCTTTAGCCCCAGGAATTATTAGTGAATATGGAATTATATTTGCACAAACATTACCAGATGCAAGGAGCTAAATGTCCTGCAGATGTGGAAGGAGCCGGCGTATGTTCCAAATAGGCGGCAGCTTTATTTGTTTTACCCTTCTTACAAGGCTGGGCAGCACGCTTCTGAGGGGCTACATTCTGGAATGGCCACCCCAGCACTCGGCCCCTGTCTCAAACAGCAACTGCTGCTCGCACCAGCCTCTAAAGCATCTCTAGCCAGGGCGAGGTGGAGTGGCCCCCGGGCAGGTTTCACAAACTTAACCAGCTCACCTCCACCCCGTCCGGGTTCCATGACGCTCCAAGGGATCAAGGTGCTCCAAGAGGGATTTTCTAAAAAAAAAAAAAAAGAGAGAGAGAGAAAGAGTTCAGAGTCAGGTAAATCACAATAATTGAAAAGAGGACTTTTGAACTAAAATATAACCAGCTGATTCTGGGGGAAGAAGACAGCAAAATACAAAAAAAACCAAAAAGTTTCTTTCTGATATGCCACTATCAGATCCTCAAAATTTGATTTCATTTAGATTCACCACTGCTGAAGGAGACCTGTAACATCTCTGTGGTTAGAAAGTCATTGTCTTTGGGGAATCTCCTGAATTTGTAACCATAAAGCCCCCCCGCCATCTTGCTCACTTCCAGCAAGACTAGCCAGTGTGAAGGACAGAACTCCTCAGCACGTGGATATGACACATAGAGGCAGGCGACTATGAAGCTAATGGCACGAGACCTTTCCAAGTCTCTGGTGGGGGCTCTATCCTTGTGTGGGCCTAGTTATATGTTTTTGTAAAGTTTATAAAACTAAGGTATTTAACACCAATTGGTTAATACTGCCCTGACTGTCCCTCTGTCCCATTTCACTTTGTATGGATTGATTTTGGAGTTGAGTTGAAGATACATTTAGCTTGAGTGGAGTGGGATATATTATGTGGTTCGTATCACTTCTGTGTATGGTTGGTTGCTAGCCACCTGGTTGTGGGAATGAATTCTAGAAACACTCCTATCACTGTCATTGCTTCTTCATCCAGGGAGCTGCGAGAGCAAGGTATGTCATGCTGGGATGTGAATGTGTCCTACAATGCCCAACCCCGAAATTAGGAGGATAGTGGAAGAGAAACAGAATCAGAAGCTAGTCCATGGAAGACTTATCTAATTCTTACCACTCTTTATTAAAACCTTGATAGAGCCTGGCCGAAGTGGCTCAGTGGTTGAGTATCGACGTATGAATCAGGAGGTCACAGTTCGATTTGTGGGGTTGAGGGCTTGATCCCCATTATGAGGCATGCAGGAGGCAACCAATCAATGATTCTCTCTCATCATTGATGTTTCTATCTCTTTCTCCCTCTCCGTTCCTCTCTGAAATCAGTAAAAAATAATAATAAAATTAAAATATATATATATATATATATATATATATATGTATACATGTATACACACACACACACACCAAACAACAACAACAAAAACATTGATAGAAGTTTTTCCAAATTTGACAACAATTATAGAATTTTGCATATGTTACAGGGAACAAGTTGTGGTGCTGAAAAAAATTTCCCAAACTATCAATAATAAAAAATAAAGTTTGATGAATCATACTGGAGGAAAGTTGAAATATGTTTTTGTTCTCTTCATACATATTTACATGATATAATTTTTTGTCATGTGAAGAAGCCATCAAAATATGTAGCATATGTATATCTGTATGTGTGTATTTATAAACATACTTGTGCACACGCACGCACACATAACATAGAGGTATTTCAGGTAGTTAATAAATTAAAACTTCATGTTGTTTTACTGGAATTTGTTATGTTTGTGATGTTTGTTTGTTGGGCACCTTTTTAAGTGATTTGTTGTGATATCTTTTCTCATTCTAAGTAAATACTACCTAATTTTATAAACAAACTGTGTATTGTTTTTTTTTTAAAGAAGGTCTCCAATAATGCATAAGCCTCAGACCCAATATAACCCAAATTTGCCTCTGGTGTAAGCAATTTTCATTTTATTTTACTTCACTCACCAACTTATAAGGCTAGTCTTATTCAAACCATTTTCCCCCTTGAAAACTTTTTGTTTTTTAATCATTTTTTATTTTTCAATTACAGATGACATAAAATATTAGATAAGTTTCAGGTGTACACACCTGACATTATATAACTTACTAAATGATCATCCCAATAAATCTCATACTCCTCTGATACCATTCATAGTTATTAGAATATTGTTGACTATATTCCCTATGCTGTACTTTACATCCCCATGACTATTCTGTAACAACCAATTTGTACTTCCTTTTTTAAAAAAATATATTTTATTGATTTTTTACAGAGAGGAAGGGAGAGGGAGAGAGAGTTAGAAACATCGATGAGAGAGAAACATCAATCAGCTGCCTTCTGCACACCCGCTACTGGGATGTGCCCGCAAACAAGGTACATGCCCTTGACCGGAATTGAACCTGGGACCCCTGAGTCTGTAGGCCGACGCTCTATCCGCTGAGCCAAACTAATTTGCACTTCTTAATCCCTTCACCTTTTTCACCACCCCACAACCCTCCTCCCATTTGGCAACAGTCAAAATGTCCTCTGTATCTATGAATGTGTTTCTGCTCTGCTTGTTCGTTTACTTTGTTTTTTAGCTTTAATTGTTGGCAGATCATACCATTTTTAAAAAAGGCACCTGAGACTTTAATCACATAACTTCTAAGTGGCTTTGAATACAAGGTCTGTCTTATTCCAAAGGAAGTCAGTTAGTCCTGGCCCTCACTGTATTTCCCAGCCCCACCAGAGGGCATGCTGATCCTCCTATGCTTTATCTAGTTTGGTTTAATGGCTTCCACTGACACCCTTCCCCCTACCACTCTAACCCATCTGCCCTTTGAACTACCTCATTGTTAAGAGATCTGAAAGATCTCACTGTCAGAAAACTTCTTCATTTCCTCTCCATTACTCTGAAATGTGCCCTTGTGGACCTTCAGTCAATTCCTTCTTCTTGTGATACCTGACAATTTTCTTTGTGTGGTGTTTACACTGCATAGAAACAGGAAAGACATTTCAAAGCATCTGGGCTGAAGAACACACCATCTTTGAAATAGTTTTTTTAATTGAAATTCAAAGCACACCCTCTCCAGGAAGCCCACCAGATTAATTCCAGGCAGCAAAATCCCCATGCCATCCCCTTAAAGTCCCTTTATAACTTGCTATTGGCTATTCATAACCACATTGGATGTGTTTGCTTATATTCTCTTAGAAAGATCAAGATTAGCAATGCCTAACAATCTTTACTACTTAAACCTAATAGCATATTTGGATTCCAAAATTTTTGTGGGAACTCAGTACAATTTTCAGACTATATAATATAAGGAAGTGAATTCTGTTGTAATTTTTCCTTCGCTACACCTCAGCATCAATCATGTTGCTTTCAAAATGAAAAATATGCATGTCCATTTTGTGTAAAAAACAAAAAAACCTCACTTCTGTGGTAGAACAAAAGCTCATCAAACTCCTGGCCTGGGTCTCCCAAGCTCTAATGTATGGCTTTAGCTCTTTCAGTGTGTAATAGTGGTAGACAAAAATGCTTCAGTTTCTCTATCTGTAAAATAAGAATCGAGTTATTTCTTTCCCATTCACTTCACAGAAGTCTCCTGGGGAACAAGAGTTAAATGATTAATGACGGCAAGTCCCTGGAAAAACACAAAATGCTTAATAAAAATAATCCCTTCTGACCACAGTGATAGGCACCAATGACCTGATGCTAAACCTTGACTGCGATTCAGATAAACTATAGGCCCTGCCCATGGATCCAGGCTTCTTTTCCCCTGGTGAGGACATTCTGGACTCCTGTTCCTGGACTCCCTCCACTGACAGGCTTCTGTTCACAACCCTCCCGCCCCCAGTGGCTCATACCCAGCCCCCAAGTAACATGAAAATCCGTTCCCTGGTTGTGGAGGAGCAACATGTGGGAAAATGAAATGCCCCATTGTGAAGTCACTATAATTTTATTCTCCCTTTTCCAGGGAACATGCTTGCTCAGCCCATACCACATTATTAAGAAATAATGATGAGCCTGGACGGCATGGCTCAGTGGTTGAGTGTCAACCTATGAACCAGGAGGTCATGGGTTTGATTTCTGGTCAGGGCACATGCCCAGATTGCAGACTCAATCCCCAATAGGAAGTGTGCAAGAGGCAACCGATCAATGATTCTCTTTCATCATTGATGTTTCTATTTCTCTCTCCCTCTCCTGTCCTCTCTGAAATCAATAAAAAAATATATCTTAAAAAAATGTGCCAAGGAAGAAATCTATATGAGATCAAAACTCAGTTTTTCATCTAGTTTAGGTCCTTCCTAAGAGAAGCTCATGCATAGCTAGGAAAGGGACTCCAGGTGAAATACACTTCCTGTCAAGACTGAATAAAACCGGGTGTGCTTAAAAAGCATATACCTGTCTCTTGGTAGGAACTGCAAAGGTTATTTTAAAAGGAAATAAGGGATTCTGGCATATTTTCAGTTTACTGTGTTTATGGAACATAATGTATTCCTGGTGTTCAGGTATAAGACAGCCAAGTGAAATCACCCTGAACACAATCTGTGTGTAAATTCAGAAAACTCAAGATGCGTACTTACTTGACCTGCTCTGCTGCATGTTAAACTGTCTTGTCCTAAATTACTTTCTTTTTATTCTCTTCTTTAAGAGAATGAAAGAAAAATAAGGGAGTTCCCGTTAGAGAAAAGAACCACCAAGCTCCGTTATGATTCATGAAGCAACATGAGGAGCTGGGCTTTGGAATCAGACAGACCTGGTTTTGGAATCTTAATAATACCAGTTACTAGCCATGGGGTCTTGAGCAAGTTATTTGACTTCCCTGAATCCATTCCCTTGTCTATAAAGATGGATTTAAAAAAAAGTATATACATCCTAATAAAGAGTGAATAGATATTGTATCAAGTGCCTGGCAGAGTGCCTAACTTACAATAGACAACCAATACATAATAGCTGGTAATAATCATAATAATGAAAATAACAATATATTTCTGAATTGTCAATAAATCTATTATAGCAAATCAGCAAAAGTTTTGGAGGAGCTATGGGAACTAAAGGAAAGGAAAATACAATGACTTATACAAAATAAAAATGGCCCTAGAAGATCAGACCATATAGTTTCATTTTTGAAAATGTTCGTAAAAGTATCTCTTTATGCAGTCTTTGCTTTTGCTTAAAGTATATGCCAACCATAGCATAGGTTCTTAAGTTGGACAGGTTATAACACTATACCACAATACACTCATTCCTCAGAAACACTGCATACCATAAAATTGCATGTTAAAAGTCAGAGGGAAAAGGAGAAAAATATATTCAACTTGGTAACCAGAGCACTAACGAAAACAATAATTATTGCGTGGGACATAACTTGAATGCCCAGGAAGGCAGACCCGCTAGAGGTTGCCTCAGGGGTAATTTTAGAATGAATAAAAGCAATAGTGTGGGACTTCTGCTTCTGGCCAACATGGAGTATAAAGAATTATATTTACCCAGTTGTGTAAAATAACTTAAAAGAAGAAAGAAAAATAACTAGACAAATATATGAAACAATAGCTCTCAAGATATTGGAAATAAGCAGGTCATTGATTTCTGAGTGATGAAAAGCAAATGAGGTGACCCCCAGGATTGCCTAGCTTCCTGAAGAGTTTCCAGGACATCACACAGAGAGAACTTGGGTAGAGCCCAGTGATCTCCTTGAGTTGAGGCAATGGGACTGGAAGTACAGGTATGCCAATGTGGCGAGAGTTCTCAGAACAGAGGACTACACAGGAGATAATTGCACAGAGAACCAAGATGTTTAAAGGGTTCCCTTCAAGGTTTTGGTTGGTAACTGATCAAGAATGTGACTAAGGAAACTATCTAGAACTAAGGGATGAACTTACAGGATAGGAGCACAAAACTAGAAGAAAGATAGAACATACTAAATAAAGTTATGACCTTCTACATATAAAAACTAAAATATCTGAAATGTAAAAATACACTGAATGGGATTGACAGCAGATTAGACTTCACAGAAAGAAAGATAAGTGAACTTGGAGATACAGTAATAGAAAATATCCAAAATTAAACATAGAGATTTTAAAAAGAACAAGAAAGACAAAACAAAACAAATAAAGCATCATTGAACCATGGGACAATTTCAAGCGGTCCAATATGTGTGAAATTGGAGTCACTAAGGAAAAAAAGGCAAGGGGAGGCATACAAAAATATTTGAAAACTAATATCCAAAGTATTTTCAAACTTGATCAAAACTATAAACCCACAGACCCAAGAAACTGAATGGACTTCAAGCACAAGAAACATGTAGAAAATTACACGAAGGCACATAATCCATTTGCTTAAAACTAGTGATAAAGGAAAAATCTTAAAAGAAGCCTAAGAAAAATGACACTCTACATACAGAGAAATAGCAGTAAGGATGATAGATTTCTTGTCAGACACTATGCAAGAGAGAAGATAGTGTACAACATCTTTAAAGTACTCAAAGAAAAAATACTATTCAACTAGAATTCTGTAGTCCACAAAAATATCTTTCAAAATTAAAGTGAAATACTTTTTCAGACATATTAAGAGACAAAAAAGAAAAACTAAAAGATAATCTATGATCATCTCAATAGATAGACGAAAAAGCATTCGGCAAAATCCAGTATCTATTGGTGATTTTAAAAATGCTTCTACAAACTAAGAATAGAAAAAAATTTTCTCAACTTAAATACGATCTAAAAAAACCCTACAGCTAATAATCATACTTACTTGTGAAAGACTAAATGCTTGTCCTCTAACATCAGGAATAAGTAAAAGATGCCTGCCCCATTTCGTCTATTCAATATTATAATGGAAGTTCTAGCCAAATAAATACATGGTATCCAGTTGGGAAGAAGGAAGTAAAACTGCCTTCCACCACAGGTGACATGATAACCTATGCAGAAAATCCTGGGGAAGCAACAAAAAAGCTATCAGAACTAATTAGTGGGTTCAGTAAAGTTGCAGGATACAAGATCAATATACAATAACCAATTGTATTTCTCTACACTAGCAACAATGAGAAATTTAGAAATACCATTTATAATAGAACTTAAAAATATAAAATAGTTAGGGATAGACTTGATAAAGGATGTTTAATATCTGTATACTGAAAACTACAAAATATTGCTAAGGGAATTTTTAAAAGACCTAAAATATAGAATGATACATTGCATTTATGGATCAGAAGATTCAATATTGTCAAGATGTCAGTTCTTTCCAAGTTGACTTCTAAATTCAATACTTTCCCAATCAATACCCACAGGCATTTTTCTATAGAAATTGACAAGCTGATTTGAAAAGTTATATGAAAATAAAGAAGCCCTAGAATACTTAAAACACTTTGAAAAGGCAGAACAAAGTTAGAGAACTTACACTATTTGACGTCAAGATGTATGATAAAACTATTGTAATCAAGACAATATGTATTGGTGTCAAAAAAGATAAATAGATCTATGAAACAGAACAGAGAGTCTGATCAACTGATTCTTAACAAAGGTACAAAGGCAATTAAGAAGAGCAAAGATAGTCTTTTAATAAATGGTGCTGACACAATTTTATATTCATATGCAACAAGGGGAACTTCAATCTATAACTCACACCATATACCAAAAATTAACTCAATATGGATTATACATCTATATGTAAATCCTAAAATTATAAAACTTCAAGCAGTTGCTTATTTGCTGAACCATTTGATGTAAGTTACAGGTACCACAATATTTAAACCTAAGTACTTCAGCATGCATTTGAAAAAATTGATTGTTCTGTTTCCATGTTGCTGTTATCACACCAATAAAGTTAACACTGATACAATAATATTTCCTGATATGCAGCCTATATTCAAATCTCCTTAATTGACTCAATACTGTCCTATTCTTGCTATTTTTCAATCCGGGATCAAATCAAGTGTTATGCATTGCATTTAGTTTTCAAGTCTCTTTATCTCTATAATCTAAAATAGTCCTCCCCCTAGACTTTAAACATATTTATGACATTGATATTTTTTAAAGGCCTATGCCAGTAGTCTTGAAAGATGTCCAACAATCTGGATTTGTCTGGTTGGTGCCTCAAATTTGGGTACAGGTTAAATATTTTGGGCGCATATACTACATGGGTTATACACACTTCCTGTTGCATCACAGCAGATACACCTAGTGGCATTTGTCCCTTTGGTGATGCTAATTTGAACCACTTAAGTAAGTGGCATCTGTGGAATGTCTCCACTGTAAAGATATCTTTTGCTTTGTAATTAATAAGCATCTGTGATGTAATATTTTGAGATGTATGAATATTATGCACTCCAATTATAGCTCAACATTGATTTTTTTAGTCTTCATTTTTTATTGAGATATAATGGACATAATATATCTGTTTCAGATGTACAATGTAATGATTTAATATCCTATCTAATAAAAGAGTAATATGCAGATTGACCATCACTCCAACACACAAGATGGCTGCCCCCATGTGGACACAAGATGGCCACCACAAGATGGCCACCAGGGGAGGGCAGTTGGGAGGGACCAGGCCTACAAGGGAGGGCAGTTGGGAGCAATCAGGCCAGCAGGGGAGGGCAGTTGGGAGGGACCAGGCCTGCAAGGGAGGGCAGTTGGGAGCGATCAAGCCTGTAGGGGAGGGCAGTTAGGGGTGACCAGGCCGGCAGAGGAGGGAAGTAGGGGGCAAACAGTCTGGCAGGGGAGCAGTTAGACATCAATCAGGCTGGCAGCAGAGTGGTTAAGGGGTGATCAGGGTGGCAGGCAGAAGCAGTTAGGGGCAATCAGGAAGGCAGGCAGGCGAGCAGTTGGGAGCCAGCAGTCCTGGAGTCCCAGATTGGAGAGGGTGCAGGCTGGGCTGAGGGACACCCCCTCCCCCTGCACGAATTTCATGCACCGGGCCTCTAGTATGTATATATTGTAAAATGATCCCCCCTATACTCTAGTTAACATCCACCACTGATCTTTATTTTTTTTAATATATTTTATTGAGTTTTTACAGAGAGGAAGGGAGAAGGACAGTCAGAAACATCAATAAGAGAGAAACATCCATCAACTGCCTCCTGCACACCTCCCACTGGGGATGTGCCTGCAAACAAGGTACATGCCCTTGACCGGAATCGAACCTGGGACCCCTGAGTCCGCAGGCTGATGCTCTATCCACTGAGTCAAACCAGTTAGGGCTGATGATCTTTATTTGACTCAATCATTGCATGGATGGTTGCAAAATGGTAAATTTGTAATTTTATCATTCCTTCTACATTAATGAATTGACATTCTTCTGTACTAAAGAGCTTTCCTCCCTTCCCCTGCCTTGCTTTCTTGCCTCTAACTGCTCTCTCCCGGTCTTCTTTTAATGAATAGTCTCATATTCTAGCCTTTACTTTCCAAGTAAAATTTTATTCCCAAAAGAGTTACAAACAAATGTTCCCTATTTCTTTTTTTAAATATATTTTTATTGATCTGAGAGAGAAAGGGGGGGAGGGGGAGAGGAGAGAGAGAGAGAGAGAGAGAGAGAGAGAAGAGAGAGAGAGAAACATCAATGATGAGAGAGAATCACTGATCAGCTGCCTCCCACACACCCCTTACTGGGAACCAGCCCACAACCCAGGCATATGCCCTGACTGGGAATCAAACCGTGACCTCCTGGTTCATAGGTTGACACTCAACTACTGAGCCATGCAGGCTGGGCCAAACAAGAGTTCCATATTTATTTAATCTTTGTTAATTACAAAAGAAAACACTGCCACTGTATCAAGTGTACATAGTACAGATGTCTATAAAAGCAAAACGTTTTTTCCTGAACCCCAGAGGTAAGTTATGACAGTGTTTATAGGTTATTTATAAGAACAAATTCCCAGTGATGGTCGCTAATGGAAAACACTCCTGTGCACTATTGTTGCGTATATACATTGGTTAATGTTTTTGGTGATAGATTAGGAGATAATTATCAAGATGCAAATATATATAAACTCAAAATTAGTCATTCCACTTAAAAAAATTTCCCTGCAGATACTAAGATTTATTTTCTTATATGTACAAATATATATTCACAAAGATGTTCATGGAAGCTTTGTTTGCAACAGTCATGATTTAAAAATAATCCAAATGTTGACAGAAAAGGGACTGTATAAACAGACTAGAGGCCCAGTGCATGAAATGCGTGCACGGGGGCTGGGGGAGGCAGTGTCCCTCAGCCCGGCCTGCGCCCTCTCACAGTCCGGGACCTCTCAGGTATGGTCCCTAGGTCTGGCCGAGATCAGGCCTATTGGGGCTTTCCTTCCCCCGGCTGCTGGCAGCTGGTCCCACCCCCGCCGCTGCTGCTGCTTGCCATCTGTGTGGTGCTGCACCTCCCAGCCCCTGCCACTGGTAGTCTCCCTCTGTGGGTGACAGGCGTGGGGTGCGATCGCTTGGCTGGTCTGGGCCTCCCTCTGTGGGGCAATCGCTGGCCCCACACACCTGCCACAGCGTTGCTGGCTGATAGCCTGGGCCTCCCTCTGCGGAGTGATCAATTGTGGAGCCCCCCTATTGGTTGCCCCGCAGAGGGAGGCCACACCCACTCAGTCAGGGTTCCGTGATTGATCGCTGTGCAGAGGGTGGCCTGGGCCTCCCTCTTTGGGGGCGGTCAATCGTAGAGCCCCCCCCATCGATTGCCCCGCAGAGGGTGACCTGGGCCTCCCTCTGCAGGGCAATGGCGCCCCCCCCCACCCCACCCCCGGCCCCGACCAATCGCATCACACCCGCCTTGGCTGGCCTGGTGCCAGTGCATGTCATAGCATGGTCGTCCAGACAGTCGTTCTGCTGTTTGGTCGTTTGGTCAATTTGCATATTATGCTTTTATTATTATAGATAATGATATTCTCACTCAACAGAATACTATGAAGCTTGTAATTTTCTTTTAAACTGAGATATTGATGTTTACTGATATGTAAAAGATGCTTAATGCAATAAGAGAAAAAATGAAGTTGTAGAGCTTGTTGGAAAGGAAAGCATGTGGATATTAGTGGCATCTCTGTACTATGCAGAGGATGCTTCTGGAAGGATGCGCAACGGCTAACAGTGATTCTTTGGGAGTGGGATTCCGGAGTTGGGGTAGGATATTGGAGAACAGAACTTTGACCCCTTGTTTTGTATTTTTCTTTACAATGTGATTTTTTTTTTTTTACCCTGTACATGTATTCTTTTTAAAATAGAAAACAAAAGGTATTTTAAATAATCAATTTCCAAGTCCTTGGGCATGGCTTCTAGTTCCAGTTCCCCGTTAAGCAGATCATGATGCCTTCATTTCCCACTTGTCCCAAGAGCTTTCTTTTTTCTACATCTTTCCTTTTCAGCAGCCATTCCACACACCAGAGGAAACACGGTTGAGTTTTGTCTAAGTTATAGCAGGCCCAGAAGGGACACGGTGAGCAAGCTGGGCTTTATCTTACATAATTCTTTGTTGTGCTATCATAACACATTTAAACTCCAGGCAACACACCAAGATACGCTTAAGCAAAAAGGACGAGATCAGGAGATTTGAAGTGGATTGCTTGGGGTGGAGATGTGCCCAACATCTGCCTCCCTGACGATGATCCGACCATTACTAATTATTTGTTCTGTTTGTTTACTTTCTCAACCCTGGAGACCAGAAAATAGTTTTCTCATACCAAAATTACAGTTGTGAGATATGCATGTTTATTTACTTTCTTATCAGGGAATATTTGACCAGTCTTTACTAGAGAAAAATTAAGAATTACTAGAACTTGTAAATGTACAGCACAAGGAATATAGTCAATAATATCGTGATAAGTATATGTATGGTGCCTGGTGGGTACTGGAAATATCGGGGGAACATTTTGGTTTTTGTTTCTAATTTCAGAGAGGAAAAGGAGAGGTAGAGAGAGACAGAAACATCAATGATGAGAGAGAATCATTGATAGGCTGCCTCCTGCGCACCCGCAACTGGGGATCGAGCCTGAAACCTGGCCATGTGCCCTGACTGGGAATCGAACCATGATCTCCTGGTTCATAGGTCAATGCTCAACCACTGAGCTACACTGGCTGGGCTCAGGAGAACATTTTGTAAAGTATATGATTGTCTAGCCACTATGCTGTACATCTGAAACTAATACAAAATTATATTGAAGGTAAACTGTAATTGAAAAATTACAAATACAAAAAATAAAAATAAATAAAACAACAGAAAAAGAATTCACTAGAACTTACGAAACTAAGTTCTAGTGCAGCTCATGAGGACTAGAGCTTCACTAAGGCTTTATGAAATAACGTCTGACCACCTTGAACCTATAAAATATTTACAGCCACACAGAGAGGTAAGTACCGGCTGACCCTCAGAGCTGGCCAAGGTGAAAACCAGGTAGCACTGGACTGCAGGACCAACGGCATCTTATTCTGAGGAGCCCCAGCTGCACCTCAGAGTTGCAGCAGAGGATGGCTGGCCATGTCATTCCACAGCACTAACATCTGCTAAAAGCGCTGGATGGCATATTGAAATGAAAAAAAAAAAAAAGAATATTTAATATCATGTTTAGAATATTTAGAAGTATTTTGTAACCCCCGCTGGAAAAGTGCCGGCTCCTTGGACCAATGCAAAGCCAGGGCCAGCAGTCCCTGCCAGAGAAGAAACTAGCGTCAACTGCTTCTGAGAAGTCGGGAATGGTATGAAATGGCACCAGGGTGTGCTGCTGTCACTGGTGTGATTTGACTTTTAGAAATTAATCAACAGTTCCCCTCCTTAACTAGGTACCTGAACAGTGTTATTGTTCAGAGGTTTCTTGAAATCCTGCACTGCTGCTTAAGTGAAGGCAAAGCCTAAGTACTTCCCCCGTCATCTCTGACCCACTCCAGCGACGGAAAGCCATCTGCCTGAGCCCAGAACAAGTCAATGCTCTGTGCAGTGAACTGCCACTCCTCCCACCATCCAAACACAGATGTCGGCCTCAGTCTGCAAGGGACTGAGGGAATGGGCGGTTTCTGTTGCAGCTGTGGGAAACCCTAAACATCTGCAACCCACTCTAGAGTTTTCAAAGCATTTTCCCTCATATATCGTGCTCCTTCTCATACACAACCACAAGTTAGAGGGCAATTAAATGTGGTGTGTGTTTTTATGTATTCAGTCTGCACCACCACCCCTCAGCCTGTCAAATAAAGCTGAAATGCCATTGGTGAATGTTTATTGGAGAATTGTGGGAACATTTTTATGTTTTCTTAGAAACAATCGATTAAAATTAAAAACCATTTTCCAGTCTTCCAAGATGAGAGTTTGACTTCAGATGTTTCAAAATGTGCCCAAACCAGTACCTACATTGTTTTGTTCTATTCAATCCAATGAAACAGTGATTTATTGAGCCTTTCTTGGCTGTTCTAGGAGGATCTTAGGGGGTCTGTGGAGAACAAAGACAAGTCAGGAGATGGGATAAGGGGTGAGGGACCCTATGAAATATGGGAGCGTGGGGTGCCGACGGAGCACCAGGAGGGGTGCTAACCCCACCTGGGGAGAAGAAGGTGTCTCCTCCGGCTTTACAATCGATAGCCATCACATCGTCACAGTATGTTAAGGAGAAACATGCTGTTTGGATTATAGAAAGTGGTGTGAAAGCATCCTGTTTGAGGAAAGCAAATGAAAACATGCATATTTGCCTCTTGGCTTTGCCCTTGTTCATCATATTTTCTTCCAAGTCCCTCCCTTATCTCCTCATGGGCTCTGACTCCTCGTGAGCTGCACAGAATGCTGGCTCTAAATAGATGGCTGGGAAAGGGCCTGAAAAATGCCTGTGTCATGCCAGGTCGTGGGAGGCAGTGATGAAGGAAAAGGCACCCATAAAACAGCCATGGCCAGGGATAGGCAAGCCCAAAGGGCCCAAACCTTGATATTGATCAGACCACTCAACTGAGATGTTACTTTTGGGATTCTCTACTTGCCACCTCTCCACCCCAAGGCCAAAGTGACACTTGTGTTCTATGATAATTTCTGTTCAGTTGCCACCCCTGTTAAACTGTATATATAGTTCAAGAATTTTCTTTATCTCCAGTGTCTGCCATCATGCTTGGCTCACAGTATCTCTCAGAAAACATTTGTTTCTATTTTTTAAATTTAAAAAATGCTGGGAATCCTCAAATTAAAGTAAAAGATACTCTGTTAATTCCACTGCTTTTAAAAAATATTATAGACATGTAAAAGTTCCCCTTTCATATCCTTCCTTTTTCTTTTGCTAAAACACATAGATCAATACATATAGTAAATGCTGGTTGAATGAAGTAATAAATGAGTGACTCAATAAATCTAAAGAGTTGAAGAGACTTAGAGAAAAAAAAAAAAAGCCAGAAGTTAAGCCAACAATCAAAAGGATCATCCCCATCTCAAGATGCTTAACTTCATCCCATCTGCAAAGTCCCTTTGCCATGTTTCTGGGCATTAGGAGCCCATTATTCTGGAGCCCATTATTCTGTCTGCCACAGAGCCAGGGGGAGGAGGGGGCGCAGAGGGACAGAAGATCTAAGTGCTTATTGGTTCGGACTGTTCTTCTAAAGAACAGTCTCATACACTTGACCTCATACACTTTCCTTCTTTGGATCTTAGTTTCTTTATCGGTAAACTGGGGAAATTCATTCAACAAGTGTGTTATTAGCCACACACATGCTAAACTTAAGGAATATAGAATAAAACAGACAGGAGTCATTGTTCTTATGTGCTTACATTCTAGAGGAGAAAAAAAATGAATTAAGTAAAATATATTAGATGGTGCTCTGTGTTGAGCGGTGGGTGAGGAGACCAGTGTGTCCTGAGCAGAGCAAGGCTGGGGGAAGGGAGGCTGGCATGAAGAATGCAGATCACTTGGGTCCTATAGGTTTGGGTAAGGACTTGTTTTTTCTCCCAGTGACATGGAAAGCCACAGGAGAGACTATGATTTGACATGCATTTTAATGAATTCCTCTGGCTGCTGATTGAGAGAACAGACTGAAGGGGACAAGGATGGAAGCAGGGAGATGTGTTAATACCTTATTCTCTTGACCTTCACCTTTTTGTACACCTTGTTCAACTACAGACCCAGGTTTCCTTCATGCAGTTATCCCTCTTAGGAGCACCTTGCTCCTCTTTCCAATTCAAATTCCAGCTCAGCACTCATCTCCGAGCTGTAAGGGCACCCGAGCAGCTCATTACCCTTTGCCCCCATTCTTGGATGTGGAAACTGGGGCGCAGACCCTGCCCAAAGTCATTCAAGTAACGGGTAGGGGAGCCAGGACTGCCTCTAACGTGTGAATTGAAGGAAAGTAAAAGATCTTCTTGATACAAAGATGTTTTCCCTGAAATTCTGTTTGCTAATTTCAGTCTCCCCCATTAAATCGTGATCTCAGAGAGCGTGGAGATCTTATTCAGCTTTGTGTACTTAGCACTTAGCACGGTGTCCGGCACATGACAGGCACTCAGTATTTGCTAGATGAGTCGATAACAGAAAGGCAAGCCCTGGAGAGTCGGTGTTTGTGTTTATGTGTTAGTAACATCACGTGTCCCTACTCCACCGCACCCCACCACTTCATCATGTTAAATGTCAGACAGTGGAAACGTCTAAGAATCTGCGAGAGCTAAATTGAGTGTTCTAGGAAATGATACTTTACTTTTTTGTTGTTGTTAATCCTCACCCGAGGATACTTTCCCATTGATTTTAGGAGATAGTGGGAGGGAGTGGGAGATACACAGAGAGAGAAACATGGATGTGAGAGCGACATATCGAATGGTTGCCTCCTGCCCATGCCCCGACCAGGGCCAGGGATTGAGCCTGCAACCAAGGTACATGTGCTTGACTGGAATCGAACCCGGTACCCTGTGGTCCACAGGCCGACACTATCCACTGAGCCAAACCGGCTAGGGTGATACCTTATTTTTTAACAACAACAACAACAATAAAATGTGGCACCAGGATTGGAGTGGGATCTTCCTAACACAGTAAGCATCAGAGCTAGAGAGCCCTTTCTTTTCCTTTCCTCCCTGGTTGCCAAGGATAACAGAGATAAAATAAGTTCTAAAGGGATGTTATTATTTGAGAAGAAACCCCAGTCCCATTTCCTGTGACCTTCTGTGCCCTAGGCATGTGGGCCTTGTTCTTACTGAGGTGAAACTAGCAGTGACAATGTAACTGGTAAGTGTAGCCAGGGCTGGTGTGGGAGCTGTGCCTGTGACTGGGAGAGAGGCCCTGAAATGTGCATGCCTGTTCTGTCTGTGAACTTGTGGACTCATACTGTTATCTAATTGCTAATATTTTAAAACTTGGGGGACTTTACAGTACCATGTCTGTGCTCTAGAATGACAGCTATCCTGTTATAGCTTAACGATTTTACAAAAAAAATCTTCCTCGCTATCCTCAGCTTCTCCATGGTGAAATCCATGTCTTTATCCTCTGTGGATCCTCAGTACCTTAGCTGTCCAGGTGAATAGTAGGTGTGGGAGGGAGAAAGAAGGATGGTAGTGAGGAAGGGAGGGAGGGAAGGAGGAGGGAGGGAAGGAGGGAGAGAAGAATGCTGGCTTTCCAATTCCATTTGTCTCTGAGGTTTCAGAGTGGGAACTAGGCAACTAGAGCCAAGAGAAGAAGGTAATACATATGGTAACATATAAAAAGAAGTATATGTGGTACCTGTAGTGACACAAGATTACCTTTCTAGTCTTTAGTTTTATGCAGTAAGCATGCATTAAATATTTTAAATGAGTGAATTGTATGAATGAATAAAAAGGTATTGGCACCTCTGCCTAACAAACTTTACATGGTTCTCCCATCTCGTCCAGTTCTTACTCTGCCTCCAGGCTCTCTCCTCTGGCACTAGCTCCCAAACACCCCCTATAAAGCATATGGTAATACTAGAAGACTCATTATTCTACCTTTGCTTATTAGCTAATGATTTTCTCACTAACAATGCTCTCTCCAAGTTAGTCACAGTTCAGGTTCAATTTCTCCAATACTAGGTTAGCGAGACACAGTCTGGACAACGTTACAAGTAAAGAATCACTGAGGTCCCAGCAGGACCAGCTGTCACAAGGGCAGGATGTTTCACCTGTCAGCCTTGTAGGTGTTACGTCCAAGTACTGGAAGATCCTTGGGTTAAAAATGGGACACCTGCAGGAGCACACAATTACAGAACTAAGGGCTGGAACCGTGATAATCAGTTGGTTCAACCACTCCCATTTTTTAAGATAAAAAGCAGGCTGAGAAGTTAAAAACTTCCCAGTGTCACCGTGCTAGTTAGGGCAGAGTTGGGATTGGGAATTGAGTTGTGTTCTTTTCAGGAACCTGCTACCTCCTGGAATGCAGTCTCTTCTCTTCTGTCTTGCTTCCCATTGTCTCAACCCTCCTAATGGAAGCTGATCCTCTTAGATGCAAAACTGGTATGGATGTTTTAATTTTTTAATGTTTGAATCCTCACTTGAGGATATGTATTTATTGATTTTTGGAGAGTGGCAGACAGAGAGAGAGAGAGAGAGAGAGAGAGAGAGAGAGAGAGAGAGAAAGAGAGAGACAGACAGACAGACAGAGAGACAGACAGAGAGAGAGAGATGTGAGGAACATTAATCAGGTGTCTCCCATACGTGCCCTCACCTGGGATCAAACCCACAACCTAGGTATGTGCCCTGACTGGGAGTAGAACCTGCAACCCTTTGGTGTATGGGACGATGCTCCAATCAACTGAACCATCCGGTCAGGGCTGGACAAATTCTTAAAGAGGGATGTTGGCAAACAGAAAACTTGATGATAAATAGGGAGATGATGCAAGAGAAAGGGCTGAATCCAGAAATAAATCATATCTTCACATAGTGTTTACAAAAATTGTGTTTTGAATAATTTCCATAGAAATTATTTTACCCACCACAGGAATGCTGCTCCCTCCCACAGGGATCTGACCAAACAGAAAGAGAAGCAGAATGAAGGAAAAGCAGTAATTTAGATTTATATATAAAACATTAGTTGGAACCTAAGTAATAACCCTCGACTAATCAGAATATTTTATGCATTCTGCTTTTTAGTGGAAAGAGCAAACCACAAGAAAGCAAGCATATATCAGAGATTTAGAAAATGTTTCCAGGGATTATTTTAGGCTTTAAAATTTTCCCCCCAATTCCCTGCACTGTCTATCTTTAAAATATCTCACCGCACACCTCCCTCTTTCTCCTCACATGTGTTCATCTGCTCATTTAATCAACCTGCCAATATTTATCGCGCTTTCCTCTGATGTCAGGTCCGCTTTTGGTCAGAGATGAAAATGTGGTCTTGCCTTCAAGTTTAATGCCTGGTTAGAAAGTTATCCTAAGACTACTCAGATTTTTATCACTTTTTTCACAGTTATATTTCTAGTTCTGTCCTAAATATTTCCATCTGGCCTTCCAGATCCACTATCTACCATTTTTGCATCCTGTTTTGTGCTTCTGGGGGATGGTGGGGGGGGGGGGCGCGGCGAGGGGGAAGGACTGACCTTTATGGTTCAGATAAACAAGTTCCTTTGCCCTGAGGTTCAGTGAATGGAGAAATCAAAAGACCAGAAGATCAGAGGGTGGGAAGAGATAAGCAGAGCTGTTGCCTCCCCCGCCCCCCAACACACACCTCATTCCCCACACCTGCCAAGTTGTGGGGGGACAGTGGCTATATTCCTCTCCTAAAGACCACAGAACCTATTGGATAACATTCTCCTGGAACTCTCAGGGATCAGCAGCTGTCATACAAATCATTGTGATGGCCAATTACACAATAACGAGTACATTTCTGAGAAACAACAGAAAGCAACACAGCTGAGTTGGAACTAAGGCACTGCTACCTAAAGTAGCCGGAGAGAATGAAAATAGGTCAAGACGCTCTTCCTACTTACCCTCTGCAGAGAGATCTGTGGAAAGCCACTTCCTGCTCACAGCTGGGTGAGAAAAGTTTCCTATTCTCTGTCCTTCATACACCGAACGCTGCCATGACAAGATAACACGGAGGGGCAGTTTTACTTGGTTGAGAGTAGCTGCGTGGTGCACCGTCTTGAGAAAATTTTGCGACCCCTTCTCAGTATTTGTATCTCGGGATCTGCCATGGCAAAACTGAAGCTGTCTTACTTTGGGCACATCATGAGAAAGCTGGGTTCTTTGGGAAAGACAGTCAGACTGGGGACAACAGAAAGCAGCAGGAAAAGAGGGAGACTAGCTATGAGATGGATTGACTCTATAAAAGAAGCCATAGGCATGAGTCTACAGGACACTGTGGATATCACTCATTCATAGGGTCACCAGGGGTCCGAACTGACTCAACTGCATGTCACACACACACACACACACACACACACACACACACCTGACATGGACAGGAGTTCAGGTGACATGCTTTGCAATATGGATCCTGACTGTAATATCTATCTTTGCATCTCTAAATGAATCTAATTTGGAACCAAACAGAAACTAGTTTTTAGAACCACAAGAGTTACAATGTATGTCATCTAGCCCTGTTATTTTTTACTCTTTTCACAAAAAGTACATATAGGTTAAATGGTTCACAGAGATCAGTAATGGGTCTATCACAGTGATTTTCAACCTTTTTCATCTCATGGCACACATAAACTAATTACTATGTCTGGCATGCAGAGACAACACAGTAAAATGTTCTTTCTGAACTTTAATTAGCTAGTTTTTAAGCTCCACTTCCTCCATGGAGCACGTCTTAAGACCGAGGGTGAACAGTGGGCATGGGGGATATTGAAAATAGTCTCTTTTTTTTTTTCTTTAAATATATTTTATTGATTTTTTACAGAGAGGAAGGAAGAGAGAGATAGTTAGAAACATCAATCAGCTGCCTCCTGCACCCGCCCCCCAAACTGGGGGTGTGCCCGCAACCAAGTTACATGCCCCTGACCGGAATCGAACCCGGGACCCTTGAGTCCACAGGCCGACACCCTATCCACTGAGCCAAACCGGTTTCGGCGAAAATAGTCTCTTACCTTTCTCCAAAAGTATTATTTCCATTCCAGACCTACACTTTATTGAGGGAGCAACTTTCCATCTTCTCTGAAGACTTGTACTCTGCTGTCGAAACGGCAATCTGACAAAGAGTATCGAGAGAAAACATTCAATATGAACAGGGATCCCAGGGCCTGAAACATCCTATGTAATCCATTCTCCTCGTGATCCTGCACCCTAAGGACTCCAGAAGGAATGGAGTCAGTTCTCTGAAGATCAACATAGGCAAATTATTCACCCAGGTCTGCTCTGACTCTCCCCACCCTTCTCACCACCTCCCAACCCCAGTCAAAATGACCATCATCGCAGAGTAGGATAGAGTCCCTAAGGTAAGAAGTTAAATCTGGAAAAAAAACAACGATGGCCTTGGCCCCTAATTTTAAGGAAAAGGTATTCTGAGAAAATTTCTAGTTTGCTATATACATCACCCAGTTTCTCCCTTAACTTTGCTAGCTGACATCTTCCAGGAAGAAAGGTCCTAGTACTATAATGCCTCCCTGAAAACCCCTAAGTAGCTTTCCCAAAGACCAGTCAGCCTCTGATGATTCTCCTCACACAAAGAAAGGGCTATAATTTGCACTTCCAGCCCTTTAGTAGTTAGCCGTTTCTCGCTCTGGGGATGAAGCATGGCCCAAGGATGTGTGTTTCTGTGAAGCCTTTCCCCTGGACCAGCTCTGGCTGGAACTACTCGGCGTCATAGAGCTGTCACTGAAAGTAGGGTGCTCATCTGGCATGGCTGGTGTGACTCAGTGATTGAGCGCCGACCTATGAACCAGGAGGTCACCATCCAATTCCTGGTCAGGGCACATGCTCAGGTTGCGGGCTCGATCCCCAGTGTGGGGAGTACAGCCAATCAGTGATTCTCTCTCATCATTGATGTTTTTATCTCTCTCTCTCTCTTCCTTCTTCTCTGAAATCAATAAAAATGTCTTAAAAAAAAAAAAGAAAAGAAAAAGCAGGTCACTTGTCTGGAAATTAAAGTTCTTTCTATTCCTGCTCTAATTCCTAGTGTGATTTTTGTCAAGATACTTGATATCTTTGGACTAGCTTTATCAGCTATAAAATTAGGGTGGAATTAGAATTAAGACAAAGGTGAGAAAGAACAAATCTCCAAATCATGATCATGGTTTCTCGTATAGTTAGACTCTTGGAAGTTATCTCACTCAAGGGCAGACTCTGCCTCACTTTAAGTCCTTTTAATGAATCAAGTATAAGACAGCATGACCAGGGAATGATAGTTGCACCCAAAATTATGAAAAGAAGGGTTTGCTTGCATTGTGGGATGTATGCCACTATTTTAAAAACATATGCAATATCAATTAAAGGTCAGAGGGGAATGGCTGTGCCTTAAGTAAGTTTTGAACACAGATGCCATCTAGTCTCTGCATTCTGCAAAATTCTTCTTTAAGTGAATAAATGTGTAGGATAACTCTCCATTACCTTGATCAGCATCTAATATCAACCTGACACTTAGAATTAAATTAGAGAAACAAAATTGGATACTTTGAGTCTTGAGGGCTGATTATACTATTGGAGCTGGGAGTGGATTTAAACTCTTTCCTTATCCCATTTAAATCTAACTAGATATAAACTCTCCATTACTGAGGAACAGAGGTGTGTCTGCAGAGGTGGAGGTTCCCCTTGATGTTCTTGGACAAGGAAACCTAATCCTTTCTTCTGACACACATGGTTGCAATAGAAAGTGTTCCCCAACTGCCAGTCTGGTTTTAATCTATTGTTTCAAGCAGGACAGGATTTGTAGGGAATGTGAAGAAAAGAGCAAAATTACCAGAACTTACTATAAAATAAAAAGTGTTGATGAGAAATCAAATTTTAAACAAGTGTTCAAAATTGTAAGCATGAACCTATTATACAGCCATACAGTGCATAAGTGTATGACTATAAGGGCTTTTAATTGTAAGTCTATCTAAAGTCTGCTTCCAATACAACATTTGTATCTCATTTTACGAAAATTCTTTGGCTTACCAAATGATAGCAATGGTAAAATATTGCAATAAATACAATGTTGCTTCATTTAAACAACACTCTTGCACATGAGATATTCCATAAGTGAACTTCCCATGTAACCAAACTAACTCTGCATTATATAAACTTTAAAATGTTAATTAACCATTTTGTATAAAAACATTTCAAAAGTGTATTACATATCTTTTCTTTAAAAGATGCACCCAACAACATTATCTTTTCCTGAAGGTTCAGGATTAGCATTTAAAATCCTTATTAAAATATGCTTAATATACTGTACTTCTTAAAAGAGAACAAGATGGTGAGCTTATATGATGGTGAGCTTTTTGGTGATACTTTCCCCAACACCAAAAGGTTTCAGAATGCTGCTGTAAAAAGTACAAAAGCAGACAAAACTAGCTTCCTCTTAGTGGATCTAGTGTCTTTTCTGCTGTCCGCTGTCCCTTCTGGCATGTCAAAAGCCTATCAACCTCTGAAAATTAATCAAGTACTTTGTCAAAATAAAATTTAGATTTAAAAGATATGCCTACTCTCTGTAAGGCACTCTACTACATGCTGGGGGAAATGTAAAAAAATACAAAATATAGTCCTGTCCAGGGAGCAACCTTGCTGGCGGAGTGACACTCAAGTCATCAGGTCACCACTGTGGTGGGAAAACACAACTTATTACCTCTAAGTGTGAAAATAATTTACCTAAAAAATACAGGTACTGAAATGACTACACTTGTGTTCTGATATACCTTCTTCAATGGGAGTATGTCTCACGTGGAAATATCAGTCGTGTGAGTCTTAGCAGATAAAAGACGAAAATTGCTGCTTGAGGAACTAGAGTAGGCAGACCCTTTGTCAGCTATCTGCTGTAACCCTCATCTTATTTTTAGGCTTCATTTTACAATCCAGATGGCGTAGGATGTCATAAATCTAATCTTACTAATTCCTAAGGTCAGTGAAACTAATTAATAACATCTGTTAAAAAACAACAACACACAACACCCTGTATTTTAATGCTTTGCTGGGTATATGAGTACAAAACATTTAGACATTTTAGAAAACTGCATATATACAAGGGATACTGTGTATCGTTTTAAAGATCATCACTGGCACTCGTTGCTGGGTTTCAGTGTTACTACATTTGGAGGTTTTTAAGTACCGTATCTTTTGGTTACTCCTACTTTTATTCCACAAACACCTGGTTTCAAAGACTTCCTCCTTGGTTTCAATTACCATCTGATTCCTAGTTCAGACCTCTCTTCTGAGATCCAGACAGACTTATCTATCTAACGGGCGTCACATTTGGGAGTACCGTAAGCACCCCTAATTTGACAGAGACAAAACCAGTTTTGTTGAAGAATGAGACTTAATTTTCTTAGATGCTCCCCTCCCCGCCTCCCCATCCCTACAATTCCTTCCCTGCTTATATTACACCAATTATGCTTGAACTTCACCAGTGCTTTGTACCACTCTTATGAGATTTTAATGTATGGCTTTAATTTATAAGTTGTGATTTCACCTGTTAGATTCCAGTTCCTTGAAGAGTATGGGCAGCCTTACTCCATTTATCTCCTACTTCTCCCTCTGGAAATGTGGTGATTTTTAGTATGTGTTCCATGGATAAATACAACAAAAACGGAAAGGAATTCTGACGAATCTCTGCGTTGTATTTTTACTGCTGTCTGTCTTATATGTCTGGGAGCTGTGGGGTGCAGTAACAGAAGCAGCAGCACTGTGATCTTCTCATAATTGAACTCAAAACAGAACAATTCTTCTATCAGGTATCACCTTCTTCTGAGGCCTGCCTTGGACGGGTCTCAGTCCAACCCGAACCACCCTTCCTCCCCAATCTTGGTGTGGGCCTCTGGGACAGCTGAAACACTGCATCGTTTATGTATCTACTCCCCATAGGCCGTACACTTCGTGAGAGAAAGATGTGTGTCTTTGTACCTTCAGTGCTGTGCCTGCAGAAATGAGGCTATCTATCCAGGTCTCCATAGAGGACTTGCTGCTCTCCAATAGGACTGCGAAGGCCCCATTCCTACAGAAACTTCTTTAAAGCTGCCTCTGGGTGGCTAGAGTCCCAAAAGCAACTTCCTAGCCTTTCTTCCCGTCTACAACGCCGCCCAGAGCCTCTCCCTCCAGGAAGCCGGTGCAAAGATTAGGTCTCCCAGGGAAACGCTGAAGTTCAGCCCCGCCCCGTCCCTGTCCCCGTCCCCACCTGCTCTGCAAAGACCTGACAGTCCAAGGCCGGTGCACAGCGACCCGCCCCCGAAGGCAAGAGCGCAGGCGCAGCAAGCAGGAGAGCAGCGCACAGCCACGGGATCTCCGAGCAGATGTCACTCAAGACAAGAAAGCTCCGCCCTCCTCAACATGGCGCTGCGCTCCATGCGGAAGACGCGTGGGTGCTGGGGCTTCATCCGGGCACTTCATAGAACACCCGAAGCTGCTCCTGTTCCCCAGGTAACCAAAGCTGGCCCTTCTCCCGCTCGTCTCCCCTCCCTCCCTCCCTCCTTCCCTCCTTTTGCTTCTCTCTCTCTCTCTCCCCCCGCATCCCCCGGCCCCCGTTTCCTCTGGAGAGTGCCCGGTCGCTTCTCCTGTAAAGTCGTCTCCCTTAAGACTGCCCTTCTACCTGGAGCGTGGTGACGTTGCAGGGATGCGTGGTGACGTAACGCGCCCCTGGTGGGAGGAGCGTACCGCCGCCTGCGCACTGGGACTGCCCACCTTCTGGTGTCCGTGCGGTCTTCCGGTCCTTTCCCTGATAGAGAGCCTGGGGCCCGCGGGGAGTCAGAGAAGGCCTGTTAGTGATTGGGAGGTTCACGTTGGTGCCGCGCTGCGCGGTACCTGAGCGAATGTCGGTGCATTTTCCAGTGTTTCCTCTCCTTTACCCCAAAGTAGATCTGCCCAAGTGCGTGGTCCTGTCCTGGGCCTGGCAGCACTGCTGTGACCGTTACTCTGTCGTGCTGAGAGCAGGACACGGCCTTCAGCCTGTGCGTCAGTATTTGGAATTTTACCCTCGTGGCAAAAGAAAAAATAATATATATATATATGTGTGTGTGTGTGTGTGTGTGTGTGTGTGTGTGTGTGTTTCATTCATTCAGACCTTTACTAAACGTCTTCCAAGTTTAAGCTCACTGGTAGGCACATGCCATACATCTCTTGGGAGCTGTCTTCCGGGAAGTAGGAAGAAACTCCAGATTCTGTGACTATTGGGTGATTTCCTGGCATCTGTGCACATTCGTTGTGGTATTGCATAGGCGTGAGGATGTGGTAGGGCAAGTGGGTGTTTTGGAAAGAGCACTAGCCTGGAAGTTAGGAAACCAGAGGTCAAGGGATTTGTCAGCCACTTGCTAGTGGGGTGACATGACAAGTCACTCAGTCTCGCAGGGTTTATTCTCTTTAGGAAAATGGGTGGAGGAAGGATTGGACCGATTGCCACATTTATGTTCTTTCAAGCTTTGGGAAATCTATGGCTTCATGATTATGAATCCAGAGTACAGCAATGAGATTATGAAAACCAAGATTTAAGTTCAACTTGTTTTTCTAATCATCCCATAAATCTCTTAATTTTCGGTACTTAAGTTTTCTTCCTTGATATGAGCCTAATAAGATTCTGGTGAGGATGAAGGGTATTACATCAGAAAGCTCATCATCAACACAATAGCTATTTAAATGTTACTTTACATTTCAGGCAGCAATGTTAGGGAAGAATTGATTAAAAATTAGATAAATCCAATACTCCCCTCTTTGAAACCCTAAGGCCGGATTCTGTAGAACCTGAATTGGTTGATTACTATATTTATAGCTAATAGTAGCCTGTTAAAAGCTATGGTATCAAAGTAACTAAGCCTTAGACCCCAACTTCCTCTCATTCCAAACAAGAGCTAAGAAGGTCATGAGAAATAGAGAATCAAAGAGAAAAGAAAAAGAAACTACAGCCCACTAACAATTGCCCAGGGAAATTAAGGGGACTAAATCATTATAAATGCTAAAGAAGAAGTTCCTTAAACATCTATTGTTTCAGTGGCATTTACCAAAGTGATTATCTTGGAGTTAATCAACTATTAACCTAGATTGTTTCAAGATGTAGAATTTCCAGAACAGAATAGTGTTTCTAAACCTTTGATTTAGCTTTGATTAGAATAAGAATTAAACGTGAGAGTATCTTTTAAAATTATAAATCTACATATAATTTTCAGTCATTAAAAATGATGGTTTGAAGGACACTTTGAAAAAGACCAATTGAAAAAGATACAAAATTGCATTAATAGTGTAATTATAATAATATGTTTGTAAATAAATATTTCTATAAATATATGCACAGAAGAAAAAGAAAGACTGGAAGGAAACAACCATTCTTTTTTTTGTTTGGCTAGGTTTTCCTAAGTAGTGGATTAAAAATTATTTAAGCTCTGGCTGGTGTTGCTCAATGGTTAGAATGTTGGCCTGAATGAATGGTTAGACTGAAGGGTCTTCAGTTCAATTCCCGGTCAAGGGCACATACCTGGGTTGCAGGTTCGACCTCTGGCCCAGAACGAGGTGAGAGTAGGAGGCAACCAATCGATGTCTGTGTGTGTCTCTCTCTCCATCCCTTTCTCTTTCCCTCCTTCCCTCCCACTCTCTAAAAATCAATGGGAAGAATATCCTTGGGTGAGGATTAACAAAACGAAAGTGATTTAAATTTTCTTCTTTAAGCTTTTCATATTTTTCATATGTTCTAAATTGAAGATATATCACTTTTAGACCCAGAATAAGATTTTAAAGTGTAAATCTCCGTATAAATGCATAGCCATTAATATCATCTGTGCTATTTTAGGTCTTAGAGAGATACTTGTCCCACAGTGCTGTTATTAAAATGGCCTTAGAAAAGGACTACTAAAAATTTATGGCCACTTTTCCTGTGTGTATCTTCTTTTTCTCTTGAAAAGCTTCCTTTGAAGTCAAAGAGATTTTGTGAACAGATGCAGAAATATGTGAAGGAAGAATTGGATTCTTAAACCAGATGCATTAGACATTTTTATGATATCTCATAACCTTTGTAGAAAACAAAAATTATTTTTGCAAGAGAGTAGTATAATAGAAAGAAATGCATATTTATCATATGGATGATTCTATCCTAAAACTAAGAAATAGCCAAGTTGCTTGTTAGTAGTTTTGGCTGCACAATTACTCCCTGAGGTGAGAAGCAAAATTGGGGGAGCTACAGCTCCTTTGTTAAAAACTATGACTGATAAAGTATTGTGATTCCTCGGTTGTTTTGTTTTCTTAAAAAAGCAAAATCTTGGGTAATAAACTTGGCACTGGGGACCTTTAATTATCTCAGAGGCAGGCTTTTGCGCCTCAAGGCTAGATGTAGACTCAAGTTTAAAATAAAAAGGAGGGGGGAAGCAGAAATAACAGAGTATCAAGCAATAGTCATTTTGAGATGCCTACAACTTATATGAAAGCGGTTTTATTTTGCCAGGTGTTGCCTGACAGAAAACTGTTGAAGTCTGACAGGATGGGAGTAGTCCCAGAGTCAGAATGGAGGTCTGACATGTTATGTTTAAATGCTGCTGGCATTAGGTAAATAAAAGCCTGTCATCATTAGTCAAACACAGACTCCATACTTTCTCAAACACTGACTTAGGATTTTATTGCGCAAAGAAGGCAATATTGATGGTTACTGGAGTTTTGCTTGAATATTTATAATTATTCAGTTGAAATATAGAATGGCCCCATTTTATCACACTTGAACAACACACTTTGCTATTAACTGTCCCAACCTGGGTTTGGCCCATACTGGATTAATATACTGTTCCTAATGGCCACTAAGTGTAGCCATGAGATGAAGGAATGATGCCTGCAAAAACAATAGACAATGTGTTAGGTTTTTTTTATCTTGTATTTCTTTCTTACAATAAGGCTTTTTTAAAATTGCTCTTTTTAAGTAAAATTATTTTAAAATAATTTTAGATTTGCAAAGTTGCAAAATTTGTACAGAGTATTCCTATATACCCCTCACCAAGGTTCTTCTTACATAATCACAATCCAATGATCAAAGCCAGGAAATTAACTTGGTGCAATGCTAGCAGGTTTTCTATTAGCCTCTTCCTGGCCCAGGATCAAATCCAGGATCCCATACATATTGCATTTAGTTGTCATGTCTCCTTCAATCTATGGCACTTCCGTAGTCTTTCACGACCATGGCACTTTTCAAGAGACTTGGTCAATTATTTTGTAGAACATCTCTCAATTTGTTTGATATTAGACTGGGTTATGGATTTTGGCAAGAATACCATAGAATCCCTGGTCAGTGTGGCTCAGTTGGTTGAGCATTGTCCCATGCTCCGAGAGGTTGCTAGTTTGATTTCCAGCTGTGGGTTCAACCCCTGCTAACCTTTTGCACTCGGATGTCGAGTGTGACTCGACACGGTTAGCATTAGGATAAAGGAATCGAGAAAAAAGCAAGCGAGTGCAAAGGGCTAACAGGCATGTGGGAGGCAGCTGATGGTTCCCTTTCTCATCGATGTTTCCCTGTTTCTCTTCCTCTCCCTTCCTCTCTCTCTCTAAAAGGATCAGTAAAAACATAGTTTTTTTTGTTTTTTTTTTTTTTAAAGTACACCACAGAAGAGGTAGGGTTCATAACAAGGCTTTAAGGCAGGTATCAGCACCTTCTTTTAAATCACGAGGAAGTAGACTTTAGTTAAGTAACTTGCCTAATGTCACAAAGCGAATTAATTGGGGAGTTAGGATGGTAAAATTGACGAAATGGGATTTCGTTCCATATTTTGCAATTAGTATTTGTTATTGTAGGTCTGTGATCTAATGACATTAAACACTAGTGGTTCCAGTGACTTTATCCTTAGCTCTTTTCTGCCTTGTATTGTCCACCCAACATGCAACATGAGCTCATCAGCATGGAGCGCTATGAGGAGCTGCTTTAGCCATCCGGGAATTTTGCTGGATGATAACTGTGCCAGTTCGATCAGCCTCTCCATCTTTCTGTGCTTTTCTTAAATGGTAAGTAAAGGTATTGCGTGGGTCCACTCTAAAACTCCTCTTAAGCTCAGTCAGTCTAAGAGTTCGTTTGTTTAAAATGCTCTATAGCCCTAGCCGGTTTGGCTCAGTGGATAGAGCATCAATACCTGTGGACCGAAAGGTCCTGGGTTCGATTCCATCAAGGCACATGCCTGGGTTGCGGGCTTGATTCCCCAGTAGGGGGCGTGCAGGAGGCAGCTGATCAATGATTCTCATCATTGATGTTTCTATCTCCCTCTCCCTCTCTGAAATCAATAAAAAAACATTTAAAATAAAATAAAGTGCACTATAGGTTGGTTTTCCTTGTGAACTGACTTAGCTTATTAGAAGTAATATTTCACTTTAAAAAATATCTTTCAGTTAATGAAAACTCTTAGTATCTACAAAAATATCGAGGAGGAATAGTAGATCAATGCTGAGGATTTATGCCAGCAACTATTATGGCAGCTACAGCCAGGAAATGCAGAAGAAATTGAGGCCACTGACCCCAGATCCTTTCTCAGCATATCTGTTGCATGACTGCAGGTTATAGAAGAACTGTCTGCAGAGGCTTGTACCATTATATATTTATACATTCCTTAAGCCTACAAATATATGTATATACACACACATGTCCCTATGTCTTTCAGAAAAGGAACTAACAGTTAGCTAGTGCCTGCTATGTGCTAAAGCCTTGTACTATGTGCTATTCATACTTTTATATTATTTACTTCTCACAACAATCCTGTACATATTATTTTTTATATATTTTTATTGATTTCAGAAAGGAAGGGAGAGGAGAGAGAGAGAGAGAAACATCAATGACGAGAGAGAATCACTGCCTCCTGCATGCCCCACCCTGGGGATCAAGCCTGAAACCTGGCCATGTGCCCTGACCGGGAACCGAACTGTGACCTCCTGGTTCATAGGTTGACACTCAACCACTGAGCCAAGCTGGCCGGGCTTACCCATTTTATAAAAAAGGAAACAAAGGCACTAAGAGATTAGGTCACTTTCTCAAGTCACAGAGCTAATAAATGGCCGAACCAGGATTCAAACTCACCCTTGCCTATGCTTTTCCCATTTGCCCAGTAGTGGTGTGTTATCAGATGTAATATTATATGAACCCGGGTTAGATACATCAGATAAAAGCAGAGCTTTTCCGGTTGAAGGAGTAGCGGCAGCCCTGCTTGTTGACCTCTGCACCCCACCACGCCCCTCCCACCAGGGGCCTCTGAGGTGGTGCCACACAATCTTGGATTCTTTATGATGCATTCGAAAACTCCTTCAGCTTCTTTAAATATCCAAGTGAGTTTGTTGGCTCAGGACCACGTGTGATGGATGGGTTCGTTTTAAGGAGCTGCCCTGTAAATGAGTAGTTTGGGAATATTTACTTTGATATATATGTACTTTATCAGTGAAATACAACATATATTCTATTTATCTAAAGCTACACAAGTACTTCAGATAACAGCAGTCAATTTTCCTTCCTTCTTTCTCTCTAGACACAGCTTCCTTCTGCATAAGGTGCTGATCTTTGTGCACAAGATGATTTTATGGATTCATTTAGTCAATGCTATGATGAACCTGGCCTCTTGCCTCCTCATAAAGAACACTTACTCCAGGTCTGCTCTTGATTCCGTTCTACCACCACCACTTGGGGCTCAGGAATTTCTCTTCTGGAGACTGCAACCTGAGGCCCGAGGCTTCTTCCTGAATTTCCCCAGGAAGAATTTACTCCTTTCGGGTAAAGCTGCCCTGCCAGTGTGAGACACTAGATGCAGAGAGATAATTTATAGGCGCAGGGATGATCCATTGGCTCCAGCTTGACTTAATTTAACTCGGCTCAGGCATTCACAATTTGCTCTATATATCATTTCTGAGCAATACTCTATCTTTTATTCCCAGTTGGAGGGTTAACACTTTTTCTTCACTTCCCTGCGTACTGAGCGAAGCAAGGTCATATCTAGGTCTTCTCACTGTCCCTTCATCTGAGGTCTATTGGTCCTCCAGTTATTTGTCAGAATTCACCTGGAGCTCTCTTTTTTCTTGGCCCACAGTCTTCCTTGCATCTCTCGAACCTACTCAGGTTGGCTAAGGGACTGCCTTTCTGATTGCCCCTCTGTCTCCTAAAAGCAGAGTCAAGCCACCCTGATTCTCACAACTTCTGCTTCACCATCCATTGCCCTCTAGGCCAGGACACTAAGCAGTGTGCAGGGATGTCAGTCTCCTTTTCATGCCTGTTCTGGTGTTCCAGCTGGGACTTACTACAGTGCCAGGCAACTCCACATGGATGGAGCCCTGAATAAATGACCTTGGTTATGTTTTCTTTCTTTAAATATGGTTTTTAATTGGTTTTTTAGAGGAAGAGAGAGGGAGAGAGATATAGAAACATCGATGAGAGAGAAACATCATCAATCAGCTGCCTCCTGCTTGCCCCATGCTGGGGATCCAACACACAACCTGGGCTGGGAATCGAACCAGTGACTTCTGGTTCATGGGTCAATGCTCAACCACTGAGCCACACCACCCAGACTGTTGCTTCTTAGCCCAGGTCCTTGAGATGATAGTTGTAGATTTTTCATGAAGGTATTTGAAAGCATAAAATAAAAGAACAAATCTGGCCTTGTAAAACATTTTCAAGTGGAATCTCTTATTATAATATTTAAAATGCTTCATGTTTGCTCATTAATCTTCATTACAAATACAAAATTTCACTATTTAGTCATCTAAAATTTTTACTCACTGATTAAATTTTCATTGTCTTCCTATTTTTTAAACCAATTTTGTAAGATGGTGAATCTAAATAAGTAAATGTCAGTATTCCTTCAAGTTTTAGTTCAGGGGGTATTATTTTTTCATTTGTACTAAAATTAGTTGGATGTGTGATTTATTTGGGGGACCCGATTGCCATTGCAATTATTACTAAACATGATGATGGGAGAGGTGATACTAGCACACATCTATTGGGTACTTACTATGTACCAAGCATGGTTTGAAGCACTTGACATACATTCACTCTTTTAATCCTCATAACCCAATGAGCTAGGAGCTAATATTAGTCCTGTTTTGTAGGTGAGGCTACTGAGAGGTTAAATAACTCACCCAAGGTCCTATAGTTAGCAAGTGTTAGAGCCTCAGTATAAACCCAGATAGCCTGATTCCAAACTGTACACTAACTATAATAGATAATAAAATGATATTAAATTCTGAAACAAATTATCTGTGATAATAAGCTGATGACTGCTTTGCACCTTTTAAATCTCTTCCATGAAAGCCACTTGTGTATCTTGCCATGGTGACACACAGAGCAGAAATGATAAATCATCCTTTGTTGTTGCTGTTCCTACAGTCTTGTTTGGCTCCATGAATTATGAGAAAGGAGCAGAGCTGTCTTGTAAATTTATCTCCATGTCTCTATTTGGCTACTGCCACTAGGATTACCCTGTGTAAAATAAGGGCTTTTAACACATGAGTCCCAAGGTGCATGTAGGAAGTTCTGTTTATACACATTCTATAGTGAAAAGGTCAACCTGTGCACAGCCCTGCAGGCAGAGGGGAGGTGGTGAGTGTTGAAGCAGATGGATGACCAGGGGACCACTATCTAGGGTCTAATTGGGATTTATGGCTAGAGTACTTTCTTCAAAAGCAGCAGAGGTGCAAAGTGGGAAGAGGAGAGAGATGAAAGTAATTAGTGTGGTGGGCCATTTTAGCAAGGGATAAGTTAAGAATTTTATTCCAAAGGATTCTGATTCCAAAGAGTTCTTAAAGGGACCTATAATTCACTGATTGAATTAAAGTGGATTATTACCAATTAGTACATTCATTAGGAATCTATTGAGGCTTTAAACTTAGCAATGTTAAACAGTTTATTTTATACACCAAACAAAGGGCTCCTCATGAACTGTTCCTTATCGTCCCCATGGACAGAGACTTTGCACAGGCCCTTCTACTTTATATTCATTCGGCCCCATGCTTTCCTCGCTGTGTTACTTTAGGCCCCTTTTGGGAAGCAGGAGAATGTAATGGTGAAGGGAAATGGAGCTGTTTACTCAAATCCCCGAGTTGGATTCCTGTCCTCCCATGAGGAGAATGGTCTAAGCAGCCAGTTCATAAATTTGCTGGAAGAGAGGAGATCTCTTGGGCTGGGGGTAAGTGTGCAGGATAAAGGTGGAGTCCCAAGGGAGATATTAAGAACCAGACTATGTGGAGCCCTTGCCAGTTCTGGGGAGAGAGCCAGGTTGGCCCTCTGTGGATACTAGTTACCTGGCCATCTTGGTTGTGAAGGAAAATCCTTCTCTGCAGGCAACTTTGGCTTCTCCACTGGCTGGCACCTTCCCAGCCTCCCCCATGCCACCAAGCTGTGAAACGCAGTAACCTAGAGAAGCAAGTGTCTAGAGGATAAGTGGTCCCAGGAACATTATACTTGTCATTTAAAGTTGACCGGCTCTTCACCAAGAGGAAGTGGATAAAACAGAAGGTGTGTGACTTTGGGGATCAGTTGGGCTTGGCTCCACCACATACGAACTGTGTGTTGCCAGGCAAGCTATTTGACCTCACCAAACCCCAGTGTTCTCCTCTATCAGGTATTAATAATAATACATTGTAGGAATTTTATGTGGATTCGAGATCCTGCCATGTACATAAAGTCCCTTGGCCAGTAGCTCAGTACCTACTGGGTCCTCCATGCCTGGCGATGATTATTTCTTTAATTATATGTAATTCTATTCAACGACCTTTCTCTCCTCCACCCTTATCAATCTTAATAATCCTTTGATTCCCCCCATAGCCACATTCTCCTGTCCCCTCCACCCCCAAAAAAATCAGTCTGACCAGATTAATCTCCCAAAAGCAGAGCTCTGATTCTTCAAGCCCCTTTGGGGGCTTCTCATAAAGTTTAGACTCCTTGTAGCCCCACATTCAAGACCTGTCACCGTCCAGATCCAAAACACTTTCTAGGCCATGGCTGTCTTCCATGGATCCTCTGCCCTGGCGTTCATAGAATTGCCACGTTTGCTTGGAGCTGTTCCCTTTCACTTCTTTGTTAAAACCACTCTTCTTGGAAAGGCCTTTCTCCCCATCCCTGTCGGTATCCCACCATTCTTTAAAAATGAGGCAAAACCCAAAAATCACTCATGTGTAGGTTCCAGAAAACTTCGTTCTGAAGCTGGAAATGATTGCTCCCATTTTGAAATTTTATAGGACTTTATACTTTTCTTATAGAAATTAACATATCCTTCCCTATATTCTGTCTCTGTTTATAGGTATTTGCTTAGGACAGATAGAGAACATGCTCTTTATAAAATTTAGATCTTTCTGAACTCTCCAGCAGGAATCAGTTTGTAATAAATACCTTGTTCCATAGGTACAGCCTTAGGCTGCCATTCAGCAGGCAGACCTCACCAGGAGTATGTACCTGCTCACCTCCAGTAGTGAAAGGTGGGCAGGAAGAACTCTTTTTTTTTTTTTTTTTAATTTCTGTTTGTTTCTTAAATATTTTTTTTTATTGATTTCAGAGTGGAAGGGAGAAGGAGAGAGAGATAGAAACATCAATGATAAGAGAGAATCATTGATTGGCTGCCTCCTGCATGCCCCACCATGGGGATTGAGCCCACAACCTGGGCATGTATCCTGACCAGGAATTGAACCATGACCTCCTGGTTCATAGGTCAATGTTCAACCACCGAGCCACACTGGCTGGGCAGAAAGAATTATTCCTGTTGCACCTTAGCTGTGATAACTATTCATGTGAGAAAGGGAGGTATTACTTAAATCTTTGGCTTACTAATTCCTGTATCAGAAAGAGTTCAGTAAGTATTTATTGGGTTAATGAATTCAGTGAAAAATAAAACTGAGATAAGAGAAAGTACATCCCATTGGCATTTAGCATATTGTTGAATTTAAGCCATACATTTTGTGTATATTTTAAGTATTTAATTACAGAAGATGCTCAGTGTTTGCTAGAGTTAACAAGTGATCTCATTATTGCCCCAAATATCTAGATGATTGGGAGTTAATATTAATGATTTTCCAAGTAGGCTGTGAATTTCCAACTTGCTATAAATGACATTTTTCATTACTTTAGCCCCAATTTTATTTTTCATAAGTGTAGCTAATTATACTGGAGTTTTCTACCTCTGTATATTATAGTAAAGCTTGTTGCCTCTGCATATAGAAAAAAGTATAGGGTTAAGGATTAAGACGAGACAATTTTATTTTGAGGACCATTTTGCCTCAAGAGACTGGTTCAGTAAATGTACCGTATTATCTATACAACAACTGACATTGTAGTTTTTACTATTATAATCAAAAGTATGTTTTCTCCAACTCATTAAGGAAATAAGTTCACTTATTGTATTAACTTTGCCATTTTTCTTAATTGTTTATTTTGGGTCCCTTTAAAGCAACCTGTCAAACCATGCCTAGTACCTTTGCTTTATAGATCTTGGTATGTTCTGCGTAGATACAGAAAAAGTCCTATGTCTCACTGCACTGTTACACTATGTAGACAATAAGGCCATTTGTAAGCTTCCAACCTAGTGCTATTGCATTTTTCTTTGCACCATGATAAAAATGAAATAGTGTGACTTAAGTGCAATTTATATGTACATTACAAAGAACTTACATTTTCTTCTTTTAAAGTGGCTGGTAGTTGGTAAGGAAATTTAAGTAGTTGGTAAGGAAAGTTTCATTGTTACACTTGCTTATCAGTTTATCATTAACATGTTTCATAAAACCTGAAATAAACCAAGCTTAATCATAGAACTGTCACAGAATGTCATCTCTGCTAGAAGAGGTTTGATTATAGCATCTTCCTGATAAGTCTGTGACTACAGTGGCCAGACATCTTGCTAAATCAAGGACCAATTGTACTTATAAATCTTTTAAATGTCTTGGAAATTCCAACATTTCAGCATCCACATGACATTTCCCACATTGTTTTTCACATTCTAAAATGGACCAGAAATTCTTCAGCAGACCATGTGTCCTTAATTTTGATTGGGAATATATTAACATATCTATGACTCAAATAGAGACACAGCTATCCTCTCATCTTATTTTTCTGTCTAAATAGCAGACTTTTTGGTCAGGCTTGCATGACACCTGTCTTCTTGAAAGTCAAATGCCCATCTTTAGACTAACCACGTGGAGATAGGGCCATCCAGCTTCCATTTGGACCACATGTGAAAAGCGATGGGGAGAGAGAGGAATGTCTCTTCAAAGAGCAGTAGTAAAGCCATGACCACTGATGGGAGTACTATCAGCTGAATAACACTTAAATTTGTTTTTAATACAGAAAGATCATCAAGAAAAGCATGTAAAGTGGGAAAAATATTTTTTTTAACCCACTGTAGGCTCAAACTGGGAGAGAGACCAGAGTTGAAGAATCCAAAAAGGAGACAGAGGTGGGAGACGATTCATAGAGTGTGGATATAAGGGTTCTGAGGGCCTAGAGAATTTCAAAGAAAAAAAAGTGAGAAGTAAGATAGTAGGTATATAGTATGATAGAGACTAAAATTTATCCATTATAATTTATAATTTGTATATCATGAATGATATTGACAACAACAACTTAGAAAAGTTATGAGTGCAGGAGATTAATTATAGGGAGATGAAAGGTGAGGAAGTGAGGATTGCTCTTTCAAGAAGTCTGAATGAGAAGGAAGTGCCAGAGAGGGTGATGGGAGCTATAAAGAATGGCCTGACCAAGTGAATTTTTTGGAGGTAGGATCTTTTAGGATGGAAGAGACTTGAGCATGAGCATGATTATAGGAGCAAGTAAAGATGGGTAGGCTGCAGATACAGGAAAGATATGGAAAGCAATGGAAGAAATGCAATCCAGAGCAAACGATTGAACACTAGGAGAGATAGATCTGTTCTGAGACTGGGAAAGAGAGGTAGAGGTGGCCGGGGGTCTAGATTAGCTTGCTGGGAATGGGCTGGGAAATCTAGGGACTCCAAAACCTGATGGATGTAATTGTCTCAGGGGATTTAAGTCCCAAGGAGATGGAATAGGTTAGTGCCGTGGTCGGCAAACTGCGGCTCTCGAGCCACATGCGGCTCTTTGGCCCCTTGAGTTTGGCTCTTCCACAAAATACCACGGCCTGGGCGAGTCTATTTTGAAGAAGTGGCGTTAGAAGAAGTTTAAGTTTAAAAAATTTGGCTCTCAAAAGAAATTTCAATCGTTGTACTGTTGACATTTGGCTCTGTTGACTAATGAGTTTGCCGACCACTGGGTTAGTGGTATAATGTATGAGTTCTAAAGTCAGACTCTCTGGGCTCAAATTCAAGTTATTCCACTTGATAACTAGATGTCCTTGGGCAAGTTACTGAACCTTTCTGTGCCTAATTTTCTTCTTCTGTAAGATGAATTAAAAGTTAAAAGCTTGAGGCTCTGGCCGGTGTAGCTCAGTTGGTTGAGCGTTGTCCCATACATGAAAAGGTCAGAGTGCAGGAAACAGCTGACCACATCAATGTTTCTCTCTTTCTCTCCCTCTCCCTTCCTTTCTCTCTAGAATCAATAAAAACATTTTTTTAAAAGTTAAAAGCCAAACTGCCAGGGTTTAGAGCTAATAAACCCTACTACTTAAATCCCCGATTAGCATTATGTCCTGGGCAATTCACTTAACCTATAAAACGTATAAAGGGGGGCATATTCTTTCCTTAAATATATTAATGTCCCTATCTTGTTTCTATTAAGTCTTATCCCAATAATAGCATCTATCTCAGAGGATTACTGTGAGGATTAAATGAGTTAATAAAGTGTGTTCAAGCTATCAAGGTGTATAAGTGAAGAATGAGTTGTCTAAACCTACCTAGCTAGCAGGGGAGGGAACCAGGGCCTTAAGCTTGGGTTGGTTTTGCATTATGCTGCCCATTGTAGTAGTAGGATATGAAATCAGATGGCTAATAGGAAAGTGGAAGTGAGGAAGTCAATTGTATAGAACTTTAGAAACAATTGTAAGAGTTGAAAAGTCACTGGATGGCTTTGTTTGGAAGAATGACATGATCTGTTGTAGGTTTTAAAGCCTCACTCTGGCTGTTATGTGAAAAAATAGAATAGAGGAGCAAGGAGACCAGTTAGGACCTAATACAAGATTTGAGTGAGAGATGATGGTGGCTTGGACTTGGATGAGTAGTGAAGATGGTTTCATGAGAAGTGGTCAGATTCTCGATATTTATTTTTTAAAGGATGTAGAACCAACAATATATATTTTAAATTAATTAGATGTAGGATGAAAGATTGGAAAGAGTCAAGAATAATTCCCATGTTTTTGACCAGAGCAACAGAAAGAATGAATTTGACAATGAGATGGTAACGAGTGAAAAGGGAATAAATAAGACTTTGAGGGGTGGAGATCAGGAGTTGAGTTTTAGATATGTGGAGTTTAGATGCCTCATGAACATCTACATGGAGATGTCAGGGAGACAGTTAGATATAGACCAAGCTCAAGAGAAGGTCTACATAGAGATACAAATTTGTGAGCCCTCAGTATACACTGTGTCTAAAGCAGTGATGGGCAACCTTTTAAGCTTGGTGTGTTAAACTTCGCCAAAAAACTGAGCATAACTTGGGTAGTGTGTCACTTTGAGGAAAAAACATTATTTCACAAATGTTTCATCCTCAGGAGCAGCAAATGTTTCATCCTCGCGTGTCATCAGAAATGGCTACGCGTGTCAGTGCTGACACACGTGTCATAGGTTCGCCATCACTGGTCTAAAGCTAAGTGATTGGGTGTGATCATCTAGGCAGTATTTGTAGAAAGAGAAGAGAATAGATCCGAATACTGAGTCTATGAGCATTCCAATATTAAGAGATTGGGATGATGAGAAGAACCAGCTAAGATTGTAGTAGCCAGAGAGATGGAAGAAAAAGTAGAAGGTGACATCCTGGGAACCAAGTGAGGAAGATGTTTCTTAGATAAATTCACATGTATCTGTGCACACACATAGACACACACACGTATACATACATACACACATGCACACGACATATCTATATATATAAAAGCCTAATATGTAAATTGTCCCCTCGGGAGTTTGACCAAGAGACCGGGAGTTTGATCACTCTCTATGATGTGCGCTGACCACCAGGGGGTGGCGCGGAACGAAGGAAGGCCCTGGCCAGCAGCTGGAAGGCCGTGATTGGTCCTGATCACCGGCCAGGCCTAGGGACCCTACCTGTGCACGAATTTCGTGCACTGGGCCTCTAGTATATGAATAAAGAATGATCTTGAGTACCAACTACTTTTACTCATTGATTGTCAAAGTCTCCATTTGCAGGCAAATTTATTTGGGAAGCCCAATTATTAAATAAGATAGCTTGATAGGGATGTTCATTGGATCACCTCATTGGCCAGTATAATCAAGTTATGATAACCCAAAGCTCTATCTCCATTATGGGACATACTTCTTGGGCTACTGTATTGCTGGCCACTGTCATAGCACCATTTCCCTTGGTCAGCTCTTTAAACACATGGCCAAGATTTTTCCAATAGAGCTTCTTTTTCTAAGCTTCCACCCATCCAGGGGGCATAGTCTTTCTTTAGATATGTTAATGTCCTCCATCTTGTTCCTATTAAGTCTTATGCTAAGTGTTCTTATACTTTGGGAGGGGAGAGGTGTCACTATTTCCTTTGATTAAAATGTGGACCTAGAAAAATATGTGCATAAATTCTCAAAACTTTGTTTACAATTTCATCAACCCAGGTTAAGAACTCCTACTTTAAATCACCTTATCTCCATTTTGCTGACTCACAGAGGTTAAACTTGTTCCCTTCTTTCAAATACTGAGCCCTTCTCCTCACGGTTGCCTCCTCTACAGCTTACTCATTACACAGCCCGTCTTATGATCCACACAATAAGACTTTCATGTGAAATTGTTTTATAATGAGGTATTTCTGGTACTTCAATAAGCCTGGAGAGTGAGGTAGACCTTCCTACCTTGTTCCTTCCTGCACAAATGGCTTTATAGTGAAGTCCTAGTCTATGCTTATACAATAATAAAAATGTGTAAGACTCATGCTAGCCCATTCTGAATTTCAGCTTGTAGTAGGGGTATGAGAATCCTATATAATAAAGAGCTAATATGCTAATTAGACCGAACAGCTGAACAACCATCCAGTCGACCTTCCAAACAAAGCTGGGGCTGTGAGGGCCAAGGCAGCCAGAGCATTGGGCCTCTAGTCTTACTATAAGATGTTGCTGCTAAAACATTTAGGAATATGTATATATTGGTGTGTGTTTATATATGTATATGTATGTGTGTGTGTATGTGTATATATGTGCATGTGTGTGTATATAATTATATATGTACATATATGTATTGTATATATATAATAATAATATTATTATTATTATTATTATTAAAATTTTGGAGGAAATAGAGGAAGACTGAAAATATTTGCCTGAAGGGAGGAAAATGCTGTCGAGAATATTAAGAACAACACCCATCTGAACTTCACACAAAGTATCATTAGAGCCTTTCGTTCCCTTCTTAATTTAAAATGCATTAAAAACTGTAAAACTGTTTAAAAAAAAATGAAAGAAAGTGTCATGAGAGTATCAGTGATTAGAACTGATCAGATATTTGGCTGTCCTTTTCAACCAGAAGATGGATTTGAACCAGATTACCACATCCATGGTTTAGTTTTGAAGAGGTGGGGGGGTGGGGGGAGCCAATTATTTGTCTCTTTGTTCAAAGGCCTTTTTTGTATTGTAGATCCCTGAAAAGCTGGTAGAGAAGCCAGCCTTTCACATCCATTAAGGTTAGCCCTGAAACTGTTGAATTTGATCTCTTCCATTTGCCATCTGGATACAGTAGAGAAAAAGCTATTCTGCATTGGGTTGCTGGACACCATCCAGAAAATAATATGTCAGGGGCATCAAAGGCTTGAGGCACTTGGTCCAGTCTGTCTAATGATCACAGGCAGGGTCTGCTCTCCAGTTTTGCAGTATATATGTATATATATCCCAGTAAAATAGATCACAAGGATTACTGCCAACTTGTCAAAGCTAGGATTCTTCCATCATAGACTTCAAAAAAAGACCAGGTTTTAATTGGGCCAGGCTTGCTGTCCAAAACTGAGGAAGCTCCGTCTCATTCCAGTCTACCTCTTACGGCGAGCACTTAATATAAGGAGGATTTTAATTCCTAGATGGTTTCATCCCACACCCAAATGCCAAATTTAAAGTCTCCTTAAAATTGACCTCATTTAAAACTGTATTCCTTATCCTCTGGATAAGTGGGCCCAGTATCTGGCCAGCTAATGACCAGACTGGCAGCTTTCCAGGAATCTGACAACCATGTCTCATTATTCACACCAACTGGAGCCAATTGTGGCTGATTTTTTTTCTTCTTTTTCTTCTGTTATTTTAAAATGTGGATAGGAAGCAAAAGCAAGCAATGGCATGTCGTTCGGTCTCCTCTGGGATCGGGGAGGAGCCTTGCATAATGAGACCTGTAATACCAGGGAGCATATGGCTGTGTTTTAAGGTAGCTGGAGGCCATCTAACTCTAAGCTCCGATAAAGCAGGCTTTGGCTGGGGTGTTTGCAGGATGTACTGAGGGATGAATTTATAGCTTCTGCAGTAGGTAAAACTGTAGGACCGTTGCCATTTTATCTCTTGCACAGAGATGGGATGGCAGGAAGAGTTGCCAAGCCCTACCCATGAGCACGTTTCCTAGAGAACAGGAATGGGCCCCAAGCTGCACCCTAAATACTAGGGGAACTCCCAGATCTCTCCTGCTGACCTAGGAAGCTGGAAAAGCCCCTGCTGGCTGCTGGCCAGCTCACTGAAGGGAGTGTTGTGGACAACAGCACTCTGGTTTTGTACTTTTTTCAGTGTATCCAGTAGAGCCAAAGTTATTTCTCATTCTGCTCCAAATTGGTGCCATTCAGAGACTTTACTCTCAAAATCTCCCTGTCCTTCTCTTCTCTCTTCAGATATCTTGGTATTGGCGAATTGGGGGAAAACAAGTAGGTCTAGATTAAGAAAACCAACCAAGCCCTGGTTGGTGAGACTTGATTGTTGGAGCATCAGCCAGCACACCGAAGGGTTGGGGGTTCAAATCCCAGCCCCCGGTCCGGGCGAGTGCAGGAGGCAACCAATCGATGTGTCTTTCTCACATCGACGTTTCTCTCTCACACCCTCCCTCCCTCCCTTCCACCCTCTCTAAAAATTAATGGAAAAAATATCCTTGGATGAGACTTAATAAAAAAAAAAAAAAAGAAGAAAAAAATCTCCAAACATAAATCAAGCAAAGCAATGTTGATGATTCTTAGCAGCATTATCCCTGCTAAGCTTTGTGCACATACAGCAGGTCCTTGAATAATGTCATTTTGCTCCACATCATTCCGTTATAACATTGATGAGATACCCTAGGAACTTAACTCTTGCTTATGTCAGTTAGCCTATGGTAAAGTTAGTTTTGTTTTATGTCATTTCACTTTAAGTTGCAGACCCTATTGACAACTTTAAGTGAAGACTTACGGTACATGTAACATTTTTTAAAAAGATTTTTAAAATTGATTTTCAGAGAGAGAGGAAGGGAGAGGGAGAGGAACATCAATGTGAGAGCAAAACTTCAACGGGCTGCCTCCTGCACGCCCCCTCATCTGAATAGTCCGTTAACTTTGAGATAGTTCAGATCTTTTTGAGTGGCTAGCATGGTGTGTTCGAGAGGCTTGGGAACCTGTATCAGATATGAAAACTGAATGTCAAGATCCCAGATTTAATAGCATGTGCCTTTAGTTCAGTAAAAGCCTTTGAAGGGAAAGGGGGACAGGGATAGTCATGTTTGAAAAGCAAAGGAAAAATACTTATTTTTCTATGAGAATAAAAAGGAACCTGGTGATGAAACTCTCATTCATTTAGTAGTTATATATGGAGCAACCGTGGTCTACAGAGGACATTCCTTAAGATGAAGCTAGTCAAATGTGACTTGTTCACTGGGAAAATGTATTCATAAAATACAGCATGGTCTTGTTATGATTTTAAATCAGTGAACTAATGTTCCAAATGGATTATTTCCTAACAAAGGGAAGTTAAAATGATCCAGATACTAAAACATACATTTCTCCTCAACTTCCCAGTCAACATTAGGAGCTTGCCGTTGCTTCATTACTGGGGACACCAGTAGGACCAAAGCCTTTTTCTCCACGTTGCTTTTGGTTTTAGGAACCGCCACAGTGGAAGCCTTGACCCCTTGAACCATAGCAGCAGCAGGTAAGTGAAGGAGGAACTAGATTTCAAAATATTTTGTTTTAAGAGGTTATTTGTCGTGTTGAAGTCGTCACCCGACATCTGATGTTGATTGTGAGATTCTTATTTTACCCTTCTTAAAGATTCAGATTAAAAAGACGTTAACCCATTTCCGCTAGGTTTTCCCATAAACCTCATTTCTTAACTCAGAACATCCTGGTCCTGCAGCGAGCGCTCTGCTGTGTTTCTGCCCCTGCTGGACCAGGGGTGCGCCTGGTCCCCAGCGGGGTGCATGCGATGCTTGTCCTCCAGAAAAGAGGAAATGACCCTGTATTGTAGGTTAGACACACTCTCCCCAAGGGCAGAGCTGACTTGATACTATGAGCTCCTCTGTACTTGTGAATGCCTCTTTAACAGCATATTATTAAAATGAAGTGTCAGGAAATCATCACATAAAATTCACTCTGAACCTTAACGTACGATTGATTGCATTCTACAGAGAGTTGAGCCACTGTTTAAGGGGTTCGTAAAAATATTTTTCAGGACATTTTATTCCAGGAGCATTTTAGTATAGATTCAACTAAAGTTACAAAACATTAAGAATTGGGAAAAGCGTCCTGAGTGATGTAGATATCGACGACTGAAAAATAAGTAGCATTTGCATGGGTAACGTGGGAAGGGATCATTTGAAAATGCCCTGCTAGTCTTGGTAAATATCCTTTCTCATTCTCCTCTCCCCTGGGTGTCAGGGAACTTGAGACTGATTCCCAGCTCCTGCATTATCTAAGCCACACATAGTATTCATTTCTATTTGCTTCATCTATGTATATTGAACCTTCACCTTTTTGATATTAGGAATAAAAACATGGTTCTGACCCATGAAGATTTCACTGGCTGCTGACGGTGGTAGTCTTGTAGGGAAAGTGAATTACAGAACAACTCTGTGCTATAAAGGAGGGAGAACAAAGCATTGTAGGTCTTGTGGGAGGAAGACCTCACAAATGTAACCTCTGAACTGGTTCTTAAGGGATAATTGACATTTGTCAAGTGGAGAAAGGCAGCTAGGCAGAGAGAACTGAATGTACAAAGGGCTGGAGCTGAAAAAGAGTCCAGTTCTTCAGGGAACTAAGACGGGATATAGCTAATTCACGGAGTGGGGCGGGGGCAGAAAAGGGCTGAAAAGGTAGACGTGGGCCTTGTTAACTCAGCAGTGCTGGTGGGGTAGGAACCAGCAAAAAGGGAAAATTGTCAGGAACGTGGGAGAACTTGTAAAATACTTGTTACATAAATCATCTGAAAGGGCATTGGGCTGTTCCCTTCTGCAACAGATCTTTAAAAAAATCCTCATCAAGCTCTTACCGGTTTGGCTCAGTGAATAGAGCGTTGGCCTTCGGACTGAAGGGTCCCAGGTTCGATTCTGGTCGGGGGCATGTGCCTTGGTTGCAGGCACATCCCCAGTCGGGGGTGTGCAGGAGGCGGCTGATCGATGTTTCTCTCTCATCGATGTTTCTGGCTCTCTCTCCCTCTCCCTTCCTCTCTGTAAAAAAAATCAATAAAATATATTTTAAAAAATTCTCATCAAGATGGAAAATAAAGAAAGTCACTCACTCTTTTTGCTGTTTGGTGGCTCAGATTCGAGCATTTGCTATCACTTTCTCAATAACTATGATTATTTGATAGTAAGATCAAAATAAAAGTCAATGTTATTTTTCACAAAAATGTCAAAGAGTTACTGCTTTTGACAACTAGTGGTGTCACTTGTAGTATCAAGTATTTTATGATTAATAATTGTTCAATAATAAGTAGATGAAAAATAATATATTTTCAACAATTGGAATGAAATTGTTGAAAATGAGAGCAATATTCTATTATTTATTTTAAAATTTTTCTAAATTATTTTACCTACTAAATTATTTTACTAATTATTTTACCTATTAGAGCACTAATTATTTTATCTACTGAAATTTATTCACAGAAGAGAATTATGTACAATGTAAACATTTCCAATTGGAGAGCGAGTGGTCTGAAAAACTCGGAAGTAAATTGCATTTGAAATCATTATACTTTCAGTGTGAGTGCTGATTTTGTGGTGATGCTGTTGAAAAATTATCATTTTTCACTCAAAGCATATTTACAAAAATAGAATATACCCATATAAACTATATAATATATAAAAGCAAAATCAGAGTTGAAAGCTAATTGGAAAACAGCATTAACCCCAAAGGGGTCATGATAAATACTCACTGGCAAATAAAGGCAATTTTTTGGAGTTATTGGAAATCAAACTAAAATATAAAAGAGGATCATTATTATGGTTTATACATTCACAACTTTATTAGTATAGGAATGCATAAATTCCAAATGAAATCATTGGAATTAGAGGAATGAAACTATAATGCTACATTACCTTCGTGATAAAATAATTATTTCTTCAGCTTGAACAATACATGATGAGGCAACTTAATACCAGAATGAGAAAAAAGTCACCAATTTGTGTAAACAATCAGGAAAGGGAAGGCTCTTGTAATTAAAGAAATATCCTTGAATTTTAGTAGGCACAATGAGACAACTGACTGCAGACTGTTGAGTTATTTTATACACTCAGATATACACATACATGTACACACAGAGTGATACATATCAGAATTGTGATGTCACCATTAAATAGGAGTAGAAAATTGAACGTGATGGTGAAGTTTTACAGTAAGAGCTAAGCACTCGATTGTGGGAAGTTCTAAGGTTTATTGGTAAGTGTGAGGAATTGGAAATTCTGAAATGCCTCCAATACTGATACTTCTCTGACAACACCGTCTCTGCATCTACGTAGTACACTTTCAGAACTGTGGAAGAGGCCCAGAGATGCGACACGCAGGAAGCTACGTGGCATGTCAAAATGTGTTGGACTCTTTGTTCCCTAACGTTGTGGCCTATCATCGAGAGCTCCCAGAGATTATTCAGATAATCTTTCCAACATAAAAAGGGATATGAATTCATGATCAGCTGATGCTGCTTTCCAAATGTGAATTTTTCTCATTTTCTCCTTAAGTTTATTTATTTCATACAAAGCATTATAAGAATCCTTTCTAAGGAGCTTCAAAAAAATAAATAAATCACAGACATGATTAGACTTATTTTTGATATGGTATTAAGTTTGAAGAGCTGCTGGTGGGACTTCCAAATGGATATGCCCAATAGATATTTGATAGTAAGTACCAGAAATAATATTTGGTGTTAAAATTCATCTTTTCTCAAAGAGAAATTATTGTTTTAATGTATACACTATGTAGCTACGGTAGAACATGAAAAATGGATGATATTATCTCCCAGCTCAAAACACCAAGAGTGTTGTTAGCAGGGAAATCTTCTTGGAAGTGTCCTCTCAGGCTCTCTTTACGTTGAGTTGAGTATGTGAATAACTACCTTACCTGGAAGCAGGTAGAGGAGGGGAATTCACTCATTATGATTTGTACCCACCCGATCATAAGTGCATTTACTTCCCTACAAGCTCCCCTCCCACCCTCACCCTTTGCTCGGCGCATTCCTCCAAATATACCCCTGCCTCGCTCAAGCCACGGGGTACTCCAGTTCAAACCCGGCTGTTTATGGGAACTGCTTTTGTGGAAATCATTAAAGACAGAAAGGCCTGTGAATTCCCTGGCCGGAGCGCTGCCTGCTTTCTGTGCCATTTCAGTCTCATTAATCAGCGTTGCAGCAAGGTAGACACTGCGCTGTGTGTTTCACTGTCCCCAGCACAGCAGCGCCCGCGTCTCTGCCCCCGGGCCGGCGCACTGGGGAAAAGGAGAGAGGGAAACCATCAATCTTCCCGGTTGCACATGTCAGCGGTGATTCCTTCCCCCTTCCGTTGGCTGTCTCCCTCACCACCTGTGTTTAGAATTAGCACGGAAGCTGCTGCCCAGATGAATAAGAACCACTGTCCCTGTCACCTGCCCTGGTGCCGACCACCACTTCTAAGTGAAAACAAGACCTACACAGGGCAGTTACCTTTGTTGTGAGGAGAGAGAGAGAGAGAGAGAGAGAGAGAGAGAACGAGAACCACCCGTCTCCTTAGAAGTTCATGATAATGTAAAATTAAAGCAGATTTGAGGTCATACTTTCTAGAAGGGTAGCATCATTTATTGGATCAGAGGGGGTAAAAGCAAACAATGCTTTGCTTATATCCTCCTAGTCTCCCTCTGCAGTATAGACAGCTGAAGCTGATCTGTGTAGGTTCAAATCCTAACTCCACTATTTCCTTTGCTATGCAAAAACTTTTTAGTTTGATGTAGTCCCAACTGTTTATTTTTTTCTTTTGTTTCTAACGAAGTGGAGACAGACTCATGGATACAGAGAACAGACTCACAGCTGTCAGAGGGGAGGGGGTCAGGGGCTAGGTGAGAAGGATGAAGGGACTAAGCAAAGAAAGACTCATGTATACAGACAGACAACAGTATGGTGATTGCCAGAGAGAAGGGGTGTGTGTGTGGGGGTGGGGGAGGTAGAAGAAGGTAAGGAGGGATAAATGGTGATGGAAGGAGACTTGTCTTGGGGTGACAAACTCACAATACAATATACAGATGATGTGTGGTAGAATTGTATACCTGAAACCTATATAATTTTATTAACCAATGCCACCCCAATAAATTCAAGTTATACATATATACAATGATATATATGTGACACTTAAATTTTTTACCTTCATAAATGGTCAGCTAATTTATGGGTTGTTCACTGCATGCCAGGCACCAAGCACTTCACACTTCAATCTCATTCCAGTCCCCCAGCCACCCTGTGAGGGGGGTATACTACTATCCCCGTGTTGTGGATGCTCAAGGCCATATAAGTAATAGAGACAGAACTTCAACCCAGGCAACCTGGAGCTAGAGCTCGCTTCTTAACCATGGTTAATAACCACACAAATTATCCTTACCATATTTTACTGCTTGCCTTTGCCATTTTTGTAACTTAGTCTAAAGTTGAGTTAATCCGAGCTGACAGAGGGTCTGAACTGATGTGAATGTTGAAAACAACCCTGGGGATTGTATCCGGCTACAGGGTTGGATGATGAGAAAGGGGCCATGGGTTGCTGGAAAATGAGACTTCTTTCTCCTAGTAGTGGTCAAGACAGCCAAGAGAGTCAAGTCATTCTCTCTCTCTCTCTCTCTCTCTCAACTATCTTTATGCCATGAAAATAACTTTAGAAATGTTTTCTCCTCTGGACTGTACCTTGTAACAAATTCTCCTCAGAGGTTCAGAACACTGGAGATGGTCATGGAGTTACTTCACACGTGTGTATGAGACTTTTTGGCATCTCTTTTAGCCAAGACCTCCTGTTGTTAGTCCAGGTTTTGGTCATCTGATTGAGCTAACATGAGACTCACAGCTGCTGGAGTGTTGAATTCAGACTCTCTGATAGGGATCAGAGGGCTTTAGAGGATATATTTGCAGAGATGCTTGTTTTCTACCCATTACAATTCTGAGGTCAAAACCTCCTTAGTGGGATTATTTTCGTGGTGAAGTTCGGGCTATATAGGCTCCCTGAATCCCTGAGCCGTAAGGACTCCGGTAAGTTCACCGAACCATGGAAGGTGGTGCGCTTACCTGTCACAGGTGCCTTTCTCCCCAACCTAGAGGCTATAAGCACACCCTCAAATCTGCTGACGTGGGTGGCTGCTGAATGGGACATCAGAACTGCCTGAAGCCAAGCAGGCCTCTGATCACTTGTTAATACATAACTGTCTCAGGGATTGTGTTGCCTTGAAATGTAAATTATAAGTGGACTTACTTTTCACATTTTTACAGTCTTTTTATTTTATTTGTGTGTGTTTCCTAGCAGATTGGCAGCTGCGGAGAATGATTGTGTAGTAGTTGGCTTAGAGCAGTGGTTTTTCCATCTTGGCTGCACATTAGAATCACCTGGGGAGCTTTTAAAACTCCCGATGCTCACGCCAAATCCCAGACTGATCGAATCAGAATCTCTGAGGATGGGGCCCAGGCATCGGTATTTTTTAAAGCTCCCAGCTGATCACTGTGCAGCCAAGACTGAGAACTGTTGGCTAAGAAGATGTCTTCCCTTTTTCATTTCTAGTGTTTTCATCTGGACCTCATTTTACGTAGTTGAAAGGAATTTGAAGCATAGACATTGGTGCCCCTAAGTCCCTTTCTAACGGGAGCTTATATCAGAATGACCTGAGGGCTTGTTCAAGCCCAGGTTGCCTAACTCTTCTCATTTCTGCTTCTGGATTAAGCTCACACTTAGAATTTCTGCTATGATACTTCTGGGTGAGGACAAAGAAATTTGTATTTCTTTTAAAAAAAATTTTTTTTTATTGATTTCAGAGAGGAAGGGAGAGGGAGAGAGAGATAGAGACATCCATGATGAGAGAGAATCATTGATCAGCTGCCTCCTGCACACCCCACACTGAGGATCAAGTCCACAACCCGGGCATATGCCCTGACCAGGAATCGAACGGTGAACTCCTGGTTCATAGGTCACACTCAGCCACTGAGCCACACTGGCCGGGCTTCATTTCTAACAAGTTCCCTGATCTGGTGCTGCTGCTGGTACACGGTACTAGCACATACTGAAGGGTCCAGTGCCTGGCTTCCGCCTTCCTTCTGTTCTTCCTCGTGGCCCGGGCAGCTGCCCCCAGCTGTCCGCACAGTGCCAGTGTTAGGAAAGCCAATGGATGCTTGAGGAAGCTTTGGCACGTTGCCCCACTTTTAGTGATCATACAGTCTAATTTTTGAAGTCTATTCCCTATGCAAATGCAACCTTGTCTTCACCTCAGATTGCTCCCCTTAAGCCCTTTCGACTTCACTGTCAGAGCCACCGCTGGGTGGGTTTCTGGTGTCCCAAATCGAACTTGGAGTTCATCTTCCCACAGAAACCATTTTATGAATGGTGTTTAGGTAGAGCTGAAATGGGATATGAAAACCATTCTTCTGGAATACTGTGGGCTCAACGAGGCTTCCATGGGCTGCCTTCCAGGAGCTTAACCACCATTTAAAGAGTTGAGTCTGTGCGTTTCAGAAAACCAATTTTCAAACAAGCTCTTAGAACATAGCTTGTTTAAGAACTGCCTATAACTGGAACATTTGGTCCATTTTGTTTACAGTTACTTTGCCCTTTACATTTGGAGCCAAAGTGGGGGGAAAAGATTTGTCATTCATTCTGCTAACATTTATTAGGTGCTCACAATGTACCTGGCACTGCTATGCACTGGGGATGTAAAGATGAGAGAGACAGCCCTGGCCTAGAGGAGCTCGTATTCTAGGTGGGAAAATATTTACTAAGCAAATAAGAAAATATTTACCAAGTTACCAGTGTGATATGTGCAATAATGAGGAGCTGGTGAAGGAGGGGTCTGTTCTGCTTGGGGAAAGAGAGGGAGGGAGGCTAGGGATCCCTGGGAGAGTGAGGGAGGGAGGGAGGGAAGGAGGGAAGAGTCCTTGGGAGAGGGAGGGGGGAGAAATCTCTGAGAGAGAGAGGGAGGTGAAGGAGGGAGGGGAGGAGAGAGTGAGAGCTCTGGAGTTCAGGATTCTGGTCCCAGCTGCTGTGTGCCCTTGGCCTTTTGGTAAACCTCTCTGTGGCACACTTTCCCCTTCTGAGAAGTGTGTGGGTGGAGGGGAGGTGTTGGTGGGAGCGAGGGAGGGTTCCTCAAGGCCAGGCCAAGCCAACCTTGAAGTCAGAAATTCTATCTGGATGCAGCCCGGCATGAAGGAAGGAGACAGACTGGGTGGGAGCTCGGATCTGCTGTCTGGTGCAGGTTATTTAACCTTGCCTGTCCTTCCCTGGAAAGTGAGGCCAGTAATTCCTGTTCATCGCCTGAGATGAAGATGGCAGGTGCCAGGGAAGTTCTGATAGTGGACGTTCCCCCAAGAAGGAAAAGTCTTGTGTGAAAGCATCCCGTCAGCTGATGGAAGGACAGCACAGGCACAGGGAAAAGGTGCCCAGCTTTTAATATTTGGAAGTGGCTTAAATAAGTCTCTAGGAAACTTTTAAAACTCAAGCTTATTCCTTTTAAATTCTTTCACTGGCCTAACAATAGGTACCAAGTGCTTATCACCTATGCCCTTAAGAAAATCGCAGTCTTTTTTAAAAAGGTAATTTTCCCCCTTTTTAAAAAACAATCTTTCCTTCCGTTTTAATTGTTGACCTACATATTATTTCTTGTTTGGGGGCCATATATGACCTGCTTTCTCTTATACTGAATTAATATTTACTATATTGATTCCCAGATCTGAGCATCTGGTTTCATTTCTAAGCAGAAACAAACCCATTTTTCTCAGTGCTGAGTCAGCACTTTCTCTCCAGACCCCGGGCTCCTGTATTTTCTGGAAGAAAGAGCTGACTGCAGCAGAACAATGCTGAGCCATGGCCAAAGAAAGCTTCAAAGACGCAGCACCTGGGTCCTCCCAGCTGAAGTGCTATTCTGCTATGCAGGGTCGCCTCTGTTTCAGCTCTTAAATCACTAATTGGTAGTGGACACATTTTAAAGAGTTTTGAGGAGATACTCGAGGAGCCTAGGATTGAAATAGTTGGATGACATAAAGGATAGAATTGAGAAACGCTAACAGAGAGCTAAGGAGTGAGAGTGTTAAGCTGTATATTTTATTTACATACAGAATAAGTAGACTTACAGAAAGAGACTTTCATCCCAATTAGTTGATAAGATTGTTGATTACTTAAAAAATATTTTTGATTGATTTCAGAGAGAGGAAGGAAGAGGGAGAGATAGAAACATCAATGATGAGAGAGAATCACCTCTTGGCTGCCTCCTGCACGCCCTCTACTGGGGATCAAGCCTGCAACCCAGGCGTGTGCCCTGACCGGGAATTGAACCTGTGACCTCCTGGTTCATAGGTTGACACTCAACCACTGAGCCACACTGGCCAGCTGCTTACTCCTTTATCACAATCTGTGATAACATGCCATTCATAGGACCAATTGGACATAGTAGCTGTTCAGCCAAGTTTTGGGTTTACCTTTGACTGTGGTTGAGACAGGTGTGATGAACAATTGACGTTGCAGCTGGCTGTAAGCAGGATTCTGTAATGAGTCTTGAAATCTTTTGTTGATGTCTGGTTCCCACCGTCATTGAGTTTCAAAACTAGTAGGCAGCCTCCTTTTAATGTATTTCATTCACTTTCGATTAAATACAGAAGCTCTGTTAATCACAAAAACTATCTTTTCCCATAATTAGCAGCTTGGGATTTTTCAATTGTATTTGGGTGCCCTAGTTAAAATTAAGATCATTATGATTTTTGCATATGCACTGTTCCTTCAGTCAGGAAGAGCTTTAGCTACACCTGCCAGATTGATCAGTATTTTCTCCCTTTGATTCGCACACCCACCCTCTCTTCTGGAACATTTCCGATCCCAGGGCCGCAGCTGCCCACTGGGAGTGCTGGTCCTGTTACAAAATGAGCCAATCACTGTACTGGATGGAAGTGGCATTTGTTAAGGAAATACACCTGAAATAAAAATGAAGCCCTGTTTTGTGAAAATGCTCCTTTTTTGCTCTCAGTACTCTGTGATGGGATTGTAGGTGGATGCTCCAGGCTTCCCATGAGTGAACGAATGCCTGTGGCTAGTCCTAAAGCTGTTTTCTTTGTGGTTTGCCTCCCGTCCACTGGGAAGCCCAGGCTTTCCCCCCGCCCCCCACTCTAGTGCTTTTGAACACAGAACCCCCACCCTCCCACCATCCAAACTCCACATTCCAGCCCTGTGATTTCATGGTACCAGGCGCATCTCCCCCGCCACGCCGCCGGGCTGCCTGCTGACTCTTGCCCGGGAACAGACGCGAACATAAACTCCCCGCAGGATGCTCTCTGTATATTTTTAAGACCAAAAATCCAGTTCTCATTTACAGGCTGTATTTGCTTAATGGCTGCTTAAACATTGAACGAAACATTTCTTGTTGCTCTTACTTCTTGATAACATCATCCCCTCTGCGTGGACATATAAAATCACAGAAACTAGAGGATGAAAAAGATGTATTAGATCCTGTTCGGGCCTGTCCCACTGATCACAATTCCTTTTTCCCCTCTGTCTGTCCTCTGGTGCTTTTCTCTTCTAGTTTTCTCAAGAATTCGTTTCTCCATTTCTCCTGGGGAATAATTCCTTAGTTTGACCATGGAGGGATTGATGTGGAAATATTCCCACTCTTTTTTTTTTTTTTTCAGTTGATATTCCTAGTCTTCATAACTCTTTACATTAACAAAGAGTCTCTCTTCATCCTAGGACAAGTCAAGTATTTCTGGATGGTATTTTTCTCTCTCTTCCATTTATTAAATTCAGAGCTTGTTTTTCTGCTTTGCTTTCTCCCTTCATCAATCAGACCCTAACGCCCATTAATCATTTTTACCTCACTGAAAGCTCCTTTGCTTATTCCCATATCAGGAACCCAGGGCTGGTTAAGGTCTCAAGGTACTGGAGGAAGCCTCAGTGATAGGTACTTATTCTATGCTAATTCCTCTCTCTTTCTCTCTCCATCTCTTCCTTCCTCCCTTCCTACCCTCCCCCCCTCCCTCAATCCCTCCCTCTTTCTCTCCCGCTCCCTGAGCCTCAGTTCTCAACTATGAACTATTTCTAAATTATGATTTGGGGAGTTAGTCATTTGCAGGCCTATTTTGTGTGTGTGTGTGTGTGTGTGTGTGTGTGTGTGTGTGTGTGGTTTTAATTGGTAAGGTATATTTGTTTGCAGTTACTTTGAAGATATATTTCATATCCTCAAAGTCAAAAATCTTTTAGGTCTTCTGAGTGCTTAGATCAAGTGCAACTTTGGATCTATGACATGGCATTCTACTTTTAGGGCTATCATCTCAGGAGCAGAGAGAAAAGTGAGCAGCTATGGGGAAAACAGACCGTATTTGGAGTGTTTGGAATTCCTGGGGACGGGAAAGGCAAATATAAAATAGCCTTGGCACTCACATATCTCTCTTAGGAGCTAGTATCAGGTATAAAGATAAGGACTTTTTAATGTTACTTTTTTAAAAGTTCAGCTCTGTTGAGATATAGTTGATAAAGTTGTAAGATATTTAAAGTGAGCATGGAGATAATATAATTGTGGAAGGATTTCCCCCATGTAGTGAGTAACATATCCATCATCTCACATATTCATGTTATTTGTTTGTTTTTTGTTTGTTGTGGGTTTGTTTTTGTTGTTGTTTTAGTGAGAACATTTAACTTCTGGTCTCCTAGCAAATTGCAATTACACGACACAATGTTATCAACTACAGCCATGGTTTTTACCTTAGACACTCATATACTAAGTGTTTCCTGTATTGGAGGACCCACTGTATGAAGATGTTGGTTCTCCTCAAAGCAATCTATAGACTCCACGAAATTTGATCAAAAACCCCAACCATTTTCTTTTCTCTTGGAGTTTGACAAGATGATTCTAAAATCATCTTGAGTAATAAGTGTAAAGGGCCAACGATGGGTAACTTCTTTTGAAGAAATAAAAAACCAAGTATGATTTATCAAAGGAAAAAGAAGCTGAAGTAAGAAAAAGTTAAGTAACTTTATCAAGAGGTAATATTAGAAATAGAGTGTAGGTTTCCAAATTTCTAGCCCAAGATCCTGCACACTTAATTATATTAATTATATAACTAACTACATTTAATATATACACTTAATTATATAATATTGCTGATATTACATCGGCAATTATTGTTAGAGAAAACTGAATTAAGTAAATAGTAGCCTTTACCCCTAATCTATGGCCTTCATTGCCTTTATTCAAAATGAATGAAATCGCATGAAAAACCCATGAGGTCCCTTTACTTTCCAATGAAATTTGATTCTATGTCTGAAGTCTTTCTCACGGGATCCACAGTCATCTTTTCTTTCTGAGAACTCCCGCCTGTACCCCACTATTTATCTTTCCAAACTGATCAAGGTCATGTCGCCACATTGTACTCTTATCTTTTCATAAACATATCCTCTCTCTCCAATTAGATTGCATTCTCTTGGGGAATGCAAACCGTTTCGTATATGCGTCTTTGTAAGTTTTTGAGTCCAAAAAAACCCATGTTTTATTTATTTTTTAAAATATATTTTTTATTGATTTCAGAGAGCAAGGGAGAGGGACAAAGAGATAGAAACATCAGTGATGAGAGAGAATCATTGATCAGCTGCCTCTAGCACGCCCCACACTGGGGATCGAGCTGAAACCTGGACATGCGCCCTGACCGGGAATCGAACCATGACATCCTGATTCATAGTTCGATGCTCCACCACTGAGCTACGCCTGCTGGGCACACCCCACATTTTAAATATTATTTTCTGTCCCTAATAGCACCTAACGCTGTGCTTTGCACAGAGTAGGCACAAAACAAACGCATAAGAATAATGACTGTCAGATTGCAGTTTAAAAAAACAAGCCTAGCCATTATAGCTATGGTAATCTGGACATACGATTCGTGGATTCTACCCCAGAAGCAAATATGTCTGTTTTCCTCTGTTCCAGAAAGATGCCGTGAGGCGAGTATTCTCCGGCATTCAGCCCACAGGAACCCCTCACCTGGGCAATTACCTGGGAGCCATTGAGAGCTGGGTGAGCTTGCAGAACGAGCCCGGCTCCGTGCTGTACAGCATCGTTGACCTGCACTCCATCACTGTCCCCCAAGACCCAGCGGGCCTGCGCCAGAGCATCTTGGACATGACTGCGGCTCTCCTTGCCTGTGGCATAAACCCAGAGAAGAGCATCCTTTTCCAGCAATCTCAGGTCAGCTTCTCAGATGGGAACCCAGAACACTTTTATTTTCAGATTCTTTGAGGAAGTTTTTGAATGGGTTTACCTAGCTCCAGTTTTTAAAAAATTGGTCAGGGGTGATTTCATCCAATGTGATTGTTTCATTTAAATGTTTTCCTTGTATTCATATCATTAAGTATCACTATAAAGCAGTAGTATTTTTTCAACTTTCCCCCTACTATACGTGGTAAGTGTAATACCAAAAGTTGCGTCTTATTAGTACTTCTGACCCTGGAGTTGTTTTCTGTACTGGGTTGCATTCAAACTGATGACTTCATACTGTTGCCTAATCTCCTGGGGATCAAGGATAGAATTTAGCGACCAGTGGCTTACGTAACTCCAATGTTGCTTTATTGGGGATTGCATTTAGGAGTCCCATTGGTCATTCTTTGTATAATAGCTTTTGAAAAGACTTGAGAGAAGTAGCTGGGAAATTTGGAAGGCAATGTCCAGTGACTTGAGTCCAAGCCAAGAAAGGCTTCAGAACAGAGCCAAAATATTGACTCATATCTTCACTGCGGATGAATCCGTTTACTCTGGTACAGGCGGATAGCCTGGCCTAGAGATAGGGTCCTTAAGAGATTCCCTAGCAAAAAATATGAAAATGTTAAATGGATCATGTCCTCATTACATATCTGCTTTCACCTTATGGCAAAGCCCCAGCCAAGGAATGATATGTTTGGTGGCCATAAACCACCATCCCACTTAGTAGCTCATCACCATTTTAATAGTGTGAATAGAAACTGTGCTTGCCTAGTGCCCATAGAGTGCCTAGGAAGGAGTGCCTAGACATCAGTCCTTTAGAATGACCATAGAGTTTCATTTATTCATGGGGGAGGATGGTAAGTTACTCCTGATGGTTTATCCTGAAACTGAAGGCTTTTGCTTCTGATAGCCATTCTCATGCAGAAGTATAATCAAATAAGCTAGTCTCCCTTTAGCAGCTATTATTTTAAACACCTGACCTCGTGTTCGCAGTGTTCTGGAAGGTGAAAACATCATCATAGTTTGCCGGAAGCCAATTCCAGCATGTCATAATTGCAAGAGTTTCATCAAAAGGTTGATGGAACTTGGGGACTCAACAAGGGCTGAGTCACATATGTTATCACCTGCTGGGAATGGCTAAAGGCATTTCCCCAGGCCTGAAAAGGATGATTGCTTATTGCCAGACAGCTCAGGGCATCTCAATCTACATGTTATTGCCTCCTGTTGGCCAAACACCTGAACAGCTGAAAGCAATGCCCCAATCTGACAATGGATTCTGTACCTAACCCTGGCCTTTGATGTGTATGTCTCCACCTTGCCTTAGGACAAATTGTGTTAATAAAAAGCAAGGGGTCCTGAGACAAGGAGAACTTGGTTTCTTCAGCCAAGCTCCTCTGCCCCTGCCAAATGCCTTTCAAAATTATGTTTCGTCTCTGGACTCTATTAATTTACGCACAGTCTCTTCTCCAGGTTTCCTGAACCCTTCTAGATGCCAGATCAAGACCGCCGGCGTTAATAGTTGTTCATATTTTATGTCTTGCAATATACAAATCAACAATTAACAACTGTTTTCATCAACCTATGCAGTCTCCAATAGTTGGGGATTGGAAAGAAAATACTCATAGCATTTTTAGATCTAGGAAAAAATATTGAAAGTAATCTTTATTAAGATTTATGAAGCCTTTTCATGTATATGATCTCTCTTTTCATCCGCAAAATAGCATATAAGTCAGGCATTACTGTTCTTTCACAGATGAATAAATTAAGGTATGAAAAGAGTAAATAAATTAGAAAATACACTTAAATCCATCTCTGAGAGGTTCCTCATACTTAGTAAAATGCTTAACAAATATATCTTCTTAATTAGCTACCTGAGGCCATACAGCTAGTAGGTGGCAATTCCAGGACTTTTGTTCTCCCCAAGGTACCACTTCTGGAAGATACACTCATGGGAGAGAACCTTATTCTGCCTCCACCAGCCCTTTGCCTCAGGAGCTGGTGGCACACGGGCAGTGGAGAGCCAGACTGACCTCAAGGCCGTCATTATTTCTTGCCTGGACAATTAATTACCCTTTTACTCCTGTGTCAGTCTCAGAAATGGATAGTCCATTTCCCACACTGTCGCATGGTCATCTTTCTACTTAAAATGCATCGGCACCTCCCTTCCAGCCTCGGGGTGAAACTCTAAACTCAGTTTAAGGAGAGCCCTTAGAATGAAGCCCCAAGAACACCAGGCCAGTGTTTCTTCCACTCCACCACTTTCAGTCATCAGATTTTTTGTGTTCCTTCAGGCTATCTGATTAACTTTCACCAATAACTCCGTAGAGCAGAAACTGGAGTCTTTTCTCTGGTTTTATTTTTAGAAAATTTGATAAATCAATTCTTATAAAACATAACTTAGAGACCAGTTGTTTACATTCTAACAAGGATTTTGTTAGTTACTTTATATTGGGAATTTCACAGTGCATTTAATTGATCATTAAATATGTCACAGAGAAAATAGAAATTTAGAGTACAATTGTACTTAAAGTGTTGGGAGCCACTGCCATTTAAAATTAGTTATACCTGATGAACAAAAATAGAACTAGAGACATAGAAGCATCGAACAGACTGTCCAACCTACGAGGGAAGGCAGGGGGTAAGGTGGTAAAAGATCACCAAAGGACCTGTATGTATGCATATGAGCAAAACCAATGGACAGACAGCAGGGGGGTGAGGGCATGTGCTGGGCGGGTGGGAGGGGCTGGGGAGAGGTCAATGGGGGAAAAAGGAGACTCATGTAATACTTTAAACAATAAAGAATTTAAATTTAGAAAAAAATTAGTTATACATGTATTCCTCTCCCCCCTGTCCCCCCCGCTACACGTAATTGTTTACAAGTAAAATTAAGAATATTTGAAATTGTGAATCAGAGGAAAACATTTTTGTTTTAGATAATGTACTCTTTTCACATGTCTCTGTTGTGTTAGGCCAAGTGCTTCCAACTAAACAGAAAGGCTGGTTCCCCAGGTGCTACTGTTGTCTTCAGAGTGAGTTCTAGTAACATTTGAAGCAGGAAAGAATTTAGCTAGGTTATAATGCTGATTTTACCAATAATTTTCATCTCCAATCCTTTGCATTCTTTCTCAGCGGTCTGACTGGAACAATTTAGGCTTATTGAAGATTTTTCTCATTATTTTCCTTTTCTTTCTCTCCCACTGGCCTCTAGTCATGGTGCTTCCCCTAAAATATGTTTGCCATATGTGGGGAACTGTGCAGTCTCTCTGAAAGGTGTGTGTGTGTGTGTGTGTGTGTGTGTGTGTGTGAGAGAGAGAGAGAGAGAGAGAGAGAGAGAGAGAGAGAGAGAGAGACTGTCTATGTGTGTTTGGCAGAGGTTTTCATCCCAATGCCAAAGTCAATGGTCTTTCATTTCCAGCATGCTCGAGTGCAGATCCAATCTGATTCCCACAGCCGTCTGTGAGGCGTGTGTCTCCACATCTTCAGCTGTTACTCTCCTTGCAGTGAATCACCCTGCAGATGGAAAATAAAAGCTGGAGACCGTAGCTTGCGGCATGCCTTCCTGCAAGGCCAGGAGCAAAGGACAGGACATCTTGTTACATAGGGTCCAGACAGTCCAGGGAAGAGTTGAGGGAGGAGAATGGAATCTGCGGCTTTGGAATGTGGCCTCATTCGTTAATTAGAGTCATGTTGTGTTTCCCAGGAAATGAAAATCAATAATAATAAAGGAAAGGGAGCTACGGGGGAATTCAGTTTCTGAATGAAGGCCCGTGGAACTGACTAGATGAATCTTGGCTCGCTGAATACAAACAAAAGTTATGCCTGACCCATGGCCTCTTATCTGAGAGGTGTAACACTGTGGCATAACTGTGGACAGAGAATCTCTTGTGTTTTCACTGGTCCTAGTCATAGTGGAAGCATATCTGAGGACAGATTTGACCTCTCAAGTGGTTAGACCACCAACAACAGGTGCATGTTCAACTCATAACTGAAAAGAAGCAAACAAACATCTGACAGATGGATGGACTTGAGGGATCTATTTGTAAAACGGGCATCATCTCCCAAGTTTCCAGGGAGCAGCAAAGGATCTAAACGGCCCATGGCATAAATAAGAATAACCAAATGCCTCATGTTATTTCCTTCTCTAGGAAGTTTGCAGGTAGTACAACTCCCCCTTCTGCCCCCCATCTATGCTCCTTTGTGACTTGATGAGCAAGTTGTAGTGTTTGTACCTCCTCCATTCTGGGCCACAAGCCTGAACCTCACTGTGACACACTGGGCAATTTTACTCAAGCTCTCTGAGCCCCCTTTTTATGTCTATAATGGGATATTTAAATAATATGATGTATAATACCTAGCAGATGATAACTTCCTCTCATCCTACCCTACTACGCACATACTGCCCACAACCCAGGCTCCTTGATTTATTTATGGGTGGAGTGGAATTGGAAGATGGAGTGGGGGGGAGTGTGTCAAATTAATAACAGTGCCTCTCTTTCTACTCAATAATAAAAATATTTTTTAAAAGAGTTTGTTGTTTGTTTTGAATACTCAGAAAAATATAGTTTTTATTTGCACTTTCCCAGTGATTACTGATTTGAGCATCTTTTCTTTGCTTGTTGGCCATTTCTATTGCTTCATTGGAGTAATGTCTGTTCAAGTCCTTTGCCCATTTTTTTAATCAGGTTGTTTGTTTTTTTGTTTTGAGTCATAGGAGTTCTTTATTTATTCTTACTCTCTTGCTCTTTTTCCTTCTAACTTGAGAATAGCATGTTCTAGATGGGGGTACTTCTTCAGTCTGGGTCCTGGAATGAGAAGGTGTATAAAGCAGAGTTATACCAGCCTGTAACTACCAGTATGTAATGTGAATGAGAAAGAAACCATTGTGGTAAGCCACTTATATTTGGAGTTGTTACCCAGCATAGTCTAATGCTATAGATAAAAAATATACAAGTACACACATATACACAACAAGCGATGGAATTTAGATGGAGGTGTCTTTTAAGTCAGGAGCAGACTGATAGAAGTTGTTTAGTCAGCTTTGGAAATATAGGACTAAGAAAAAATATAGAAAAATCCGTATGTGTACTGAGGGATGTTCATTGGTAAACATAAGGAGGCAGACTAGTTGAAGGGAGTGAATGAGAGTTTATCATTGATAACAGAGCTCTTTTAATTAAAATCAGATCCCCAAACAAGGTTTCTGTTAAGGAGATTTGTCATGGGCATGATAAGAGTTTAATAAAAATAACTTAGCATGAAATTACTAGTTTCCAAGAGGAAATGGTAATTGGAATTTGTGAGTCCAAACGGTTTTCCAGGTGTCCTAACCAAAACAGGACCTGATTCCTGGGAAGATAACATTTATGGGAAATAGTAAAATTCCAAGGGACACTGAGATTATCTTAGACATTTGATCCAGTATTAACTGAACCAATTAATTGCTTAAATGGGTTTGACACCTAGCAACTATATCTTTTGAAATCATGCTATTCTGTATGCTTTTTGTTAATTGAATATTTTGGAAAAATTTTTTAAATGCATTAAATAGTATAACAAACATTCATGTTCCCAATACCAAGGATGAATATTGTTAACATTTTGTTATATTTGCTTGACTTCCTTATATTAAAATACTAGAGGCCCGATGCACGAAATTCGTGCAAGGGGCTTGGCCCTTGCAGCTGCGGTGGCTTGCCTCAGCTCTTGCATCCCTGGCTTCGTTCCGAAGGTCGTTCGGCTATTCAGTCTAATTAGCATATTAAGCTTTTATTATTATAGACAATTACAAGGTTGAGAGCCCCTTTAATTCTTTTCCTTGCCTATTCCCTCTGCCCCTCTTCCCTGCATCCCTTTTCTCTATCCCAAGGCAACCAAAATCTTAGATTTGATGTGTATCAATTTAGCTAGTTTTTCATACCTTTTTTGTGTACAGTTCTATTATATATTCAATAATATATAATAAGTTGATGTGTGTGTTTTTCTAATTACATAAGTGGGTGTCACATTGTAGTACCTTTTTGAAATTTTCTTTTTTCACACAGCACTATGTTTTTGTGATATTTGTTTATATACACAAATCTAGCTCATTTCCTCTATTTGTTGTAAAATAAAATATATTATATTTATATAATATGCCATTATATAAATATAATATATTTTATTTAGACATTCCCGTGCAGGATTTTGAGCAGAGAAGTGACATGATGTATGTTTTAAGGGGTCAATTAGGCTGCTATGTTAAGAATAGACAGTTCGGGAGCTAGTGTGGAAGCAGAGAGACCAGTTAGGAAGGAATCCAGCTGAGATTCGATGGTACTTTAGACCAGAGGGGTAGCAGCAGCCGTGGTAAAAACTGGTAAGATTCTGAAGATATTTTGAAGGTAGACGCAACAAGATTGGCAGGCGGGTTAGATACAGAGTATGAGAGAAAAAGAGGAGTTTTTACCAGAGTAACTGCAAAGATGAAGTTGCCACCAACAAAGATGACAGCTGTGGATAGGGCAGGTTTGGGATGGACGATCAGGAGTTTGGTTTTGGAAGTGTTGAGTTGGAGATGCCATTAGATAGCCACAGGAAGATGCTGGATAGATAGTTGGATATATGAGTCTGGAGTTCAGTGAAGAGGTCTGGCTGGAGTTATGAGTTTAGAAGTCATCAGTTATACAGCTTGCATTTGCAGCCATGAGATGAGATGAAATTGCAGAGTGAGTGCCAAAAAGAATGGGAGTAAAGAAACAAGGACTAAAACCTGGGTGCCTGCAATCATAAGAGGTCAGGGAGATGAGTGGGAACCACACAAAGAGACTGAGAAGAGAAACTATTGGGATAATGAGATAGGGAGAAGAACCAGGAATGCAGTGTCTGGGAGCCAAGTCAAGAAAATGAGTCATGGTGGAAGAAGTCATCAGTTGTGTCAAATGCTGCTAAATATGTTAAGTCGATGACAGCTTGATACCATCTCCATTGCCGACAGTGACGAGTGGTCATGGAGTGGTAGAGGTGAAAACCTGGTTGGAATGGGTTTAAGAAGGGGAGTCTCACCAAACATACTGGCAACTCTGGCATCTTTCCGCCACTGAATTGTCTTGGCAACCTTGTTGAAAATCAGTTGACCATAGATGTGTAGATTTATTTATGGACTTTAAATTATATTCCATTGATCTATGTATTCTAGCCTTATACTAGTACTACTTATTGTGGTATTATTGATTGATTTTTTGGATATTAAACCAAGCATGCATTTGTGGAATAAATCCTACTTGCTCAGATTGTATCATTTTTTATATATGTTGCTGGATTCATCGGTTAGTATTTTGGTGAGGATTTTTGCATCTATACTCACAAGAGGCATTGATCTACGGTTTTCTTTTGTTGTGATGTCATTGCCTGCTTTGGTATCAAGGTAATACTGGCCTCTTAGAATGAGTAGGAAGTGTGCCCTCCTTTTTCATTTTCTGGAAGAGATTAGTGAAGAATTGGTATTAATTTTTTAACTCTTAGTGAAATCACCCTACACCTATGGTTTATTTTTATGGTTTGTTTAGTGATTTTTTGCAGTCGTTCTATAGTCTGTTTTCATTGGCATGTTTGGCCACCATAGTCTCTGCTGGGATAGCTTGTGCTCAAGTATGATTGAACAGAAATTTCCAAATACTTTGATCCTATACTTTCAATCCTTGGCTGAGGGGCTTACACGGGATCTTAAAGTGAGACAGAGGTGAGCGAGTAGGGGTTTCTCAGGTCTTTGCTGGACATGTGCATAGCCATGCACATGCATGTGGCCTTCTAGATGTGCAGGAATATGTCAGGTCTTTTCAGAGGGCATATCATTTTGCAGCTTTTCTCTTTAAGTTGCTTGACCAGCCTCTTGTTTTCCCCTGCTGGTATTAGCACCTCAGGCAGCTGCAACATTAAGTCTTTGCTGCTGATTATTTCTGAAAAACGTCGTAGGGATAGGGTTTTTCCAACAGAGTGAGCTCTAAGTCAGGTGAAATAACAGCAAATTCTGCACATGGGGCTTTTCCAAGGAGCTGTCAGACAGGTCCAGTAGTGACAGTTATCTGGAGATGAGCCTTTATGAGGCACTCCAAACCCAGTCATCCCCTTCCCGTGACAGCTAGGCTGCAGTTTCCATGGCTACCACCCACCTGGAGAGAAGCGGATGGGAATAGGGTGAGTTAAAATGCCACAAAGCTCTCTGATTTTACTGAGATGCAGGTATTTTTGTTAAAGAAATACTCTTCAGATTATTGCCACCGTGGGTTAATTTCCAGAGTTAGAAAAAGTTGACTTTGACAATTTTTGCTAGTGTTCTCATTGCTTTTGTGAAGGAGCAGATTTTCAGGGGTTACTCGGCTATTCCAGAAGTCCCTCCACCTTGTTTTAAACAACAACAAGGTTTTCATTTATTTTATTCAAGGCCCAATGTAGTTGGATTTACTAGCCTCTTTCCTGTTGTCACAAACTGAACACACCCATGCAACTCACACCCAGAATGCTCTTCCTGCCCCTTTCTAGCCGCTAACTATCCCTCTCCCAAGATAACATATTTTTGAAATTAATATCATTTGAATTATTTATCACATACTGTATGGTGTATGGCTTCTTTCACTCAACATTGTGTTTCTGAGATTAACTTGTGTTGTTGAATGCAATTGTTCATTCTCATTGCTGTAACATTCCATTGTATGAATATACCACAAGTTATCCATTCTACATAGGTGGACATTTGGATTGCTTACAGTTGGGGCTGTCACATTTTATTTTTGAGAACGTTCCTGTTAGATATATACCTAGAAATGGACTGCCTTGCTCATATGTTATATAAATGTTGAGTGTTAGTGGATACAATTTTTAAAGTTGATATACTACCAGTTTACATCCCACAGCAGTGTATAAGAGTTCTACTTACTTAATAATCTTGCCATATTTGGTATTATTCAGCCTTTTCACTCTAATCATTCTGATGTGTGTGCAGTGCTATCACAGTGATACCACTTTAATTTGCATGTAATGCATTTGGCCAATTTTCATAGGGTATTCTGCTTTTCTTTTATGAATTTGTAGGAGTTTTTTACATATTCTGTATACCAATATGTTCTATATAGGCTTATATCACCTCCTACTCTGTAACTTGCCTTTTTCCCTCTTTAAATGGTGGTGTTGGATAAAGAAAAGTTGTCAATTTTAATGTGATTTAATTTATCCAGATTTTTGCTTTGTGATTAGTACTTTTTGGATCCTTTTAAAAAAAATCTTTATTGGCCAAAGAAAATTAAAGATGCAGCTGAATTAATTTTTCTGCAAAATATTTTAAAGACCTATCATTTAGGCAGAACACTTTAGTCTATCTTGAAGAATACCAATGTTTCCCAAAGAATGTATTTTACAAATGATTGCCCTTTTTAATTCACAAAAACATCCCCAAAACATCAAGCCTTATATAACTCTATTCCAAAAGGTCTTTTGTTCTTTCCTATCAAACCCAGCAATTCCGTTGAGTATATTCCTTATCCCATTTGTTTCTAATCACCCTGTCTTCTATTTTCAGAGATAATAGAGCCCATTAGATGTGAAGTCCTCTAACTTTCTGCTCTCTGATTCTATCCCACAAGATATAACCTCATCTTATATTTATTTCCCCCCCTGTTTCTGTGGAAGATGTTCTGAAAAGCAGGTCTGTCCTTAGTTAAAAAATAAAACAAAATTTTATTCTCTAAACCCTACTGGTTATTGCCATCTCTCTCCTTCCTTTAAAAAATGTTTCAGCCTGGCCAGCGTGGCTCAGTTGGTTGAGCGTTGTCCTATGCACTGAGAGGTCACCAATTTGATTCTCAGTCAGGGCACATGCCTGGGTTAAGGGCTTGATCCCCAGTAGGAGGTGTGCAGGAAGCAGCCGATCGATGATTCTCTCTCATCAATGTTTCTCTCTCTTCCTCTCCTTTCCTCTCTCTATAAAATCAATAAAAACATTTTTTAAAAGAAAGACATGTGGTAAAATTGCATAGAACTGTATATACCCACACAATGAGTGCGTGTAAAACTGGTGAAATCTAAATAGGGTGGATGGATTGTGTCAAATTCATTTTCCTGGTGGTGATAGTGTACTATAATTACGCAAGATGTTGCCATTGGGGAAACTGGGTGAAGGGTATACTGGATCTCTCTGTATTACTTCTTACAACTATATGTGAGTCATCTCAAAATAAAAAGTTAAAACAAAAGTCTTCCTATAAAGTATCCATAATAAGAATGATCATTTATTGAATGCTTACTGTGTGCTAGATACTGTTCTAAGACCTGTCAGGTGGATATTATCATTAACCTCCTTTTCTAAATGACAAAACTGAGGCACAGAGCGGTTAAGTCACTTACACAGGGTCCCCAGCTAATAAGTGGCAGGACTTGCTTTATGATCCTGGCAGCCTCACTCCAAAGAGAGAGCTCTTAACCACTCTGCCACACTCCTTGTACATCTGCCTTCCGATCCTGCCACCTACTCACACTTCAACCGACCTCTCTGTATTTTAGCTTCCATCCAGTCACTGCCTTGCAACTGCTTTTGTTACCAAGTCTGTTGTTAACTCTGATGGATTCTCTTTGATCCTCACCATTCTTTCTGCAGCCTTTGATATTGCTCATACATTCAAGTATTTATTGAGCACCTACATTGTGTCACGCTCTTGTTCTACAGCAGCAAACGAGATAGGCAGAACTGCTGTAACTGACGAGCGCATGCGTCTTTACTGTGACGATTAGGGGGTCAGAACTTGAGTCAGTACTGGCTTGTTTGTGGATGGCCACCTCATGGGTCCAGGCTTTTGTTTTTCTGTGGCTAAAACAGATCATATTATTATTTTGTGGTTTCACAACATAACTCAAAACAGACTATATTTAAATACCATTTTCACTTTTCTCCAGATACAAATCTAAACCTTTCCAAGCAGTTGTCTTGGATATGAGTAAATTAAAAGAACCAAGTCCTGAAGAGTACGACCCTTCTTATTTAATTAGTAATAATAAATTTTGAAAATTAATTCTTTGACTTTTTACCTACATTTTTATGTCTAAGAATAATTTGGATTATTGTTCTGCCCCCTTATTTGGAAACACCAGGAAGATCTCTGCAGAATATGAAAGTCGCATTCCCTATGTCCACATAAAAAGCTACTCCAAGGGAAATACTTGACTTCATGGAGACCTGGTGCTAGCTTTTTGCGTATCGCTCAAGCTGAGCACATGAGCCCGGATTGAAGGAGAGGGGTCATCTTGTCTCTGTCCACACGCCCATTGTTATTTTCTGTGTTGTCATTTCTTTCCCCAATTCAGCAAAGAAGAAACAGAAATCCTCTCCAACTTCTTCATGCCAAAACCCAGCTCTTGTTGTATTACTTCTAATGGGAATGTGTTTTGCTTGATGATTAAAAGCAACCAGAATCCTCTTGCTTCCATCCAGCCTCACTGTTTGTCCGATAGCTGTTTGTTTACGGCAGCGGCAGCAGTTAGCAATTTGCAGGGACAGTGCTGTCAAAGTCGCTGCCTCAGTGAAGCCTGAATGGCTCTTGGAAGAAAGATGACAGATTCAGCCCAGCAACTTGCAAAACTTGAAAAGCGATTCCTTGTCAAATACGTGAAAAACAACTCTTCCCTCCCCATGACTTGAGGGGAAAAATGAGAAACTAGCTTACGCCAGATGGCGATTCCTTGCTAGTAAAATAGGCCTGTGCTGATTCAGCCCCATTCCTTCATGTTCCTTTTGCAAAACCCACAAAGAACACATTTGGGGCCACTTTTCAGAGTTGGCAACGGTCTCTGCTTTTGAAGGAAATCATATGGACACAAATAAAGCCACAATGGATGAAGGGCTCGGAATCCCCGGGGTCCAGAAACAAGATGCATGGGCCTTACATTCCAGGTCATCAGTTAGAACCTGGCCTGGGCCCAAGAATCATCCCAATTGTAACCAGGTTTGGTTACTTGATTAAACTTGGTTGCAACAAAAACAAATTGGGAAAATGTTATATTTTCTTATTGACTAGACCTCTTCTTAAAAAAAAAAAAAAAATCCTTACCTGAGGACATGCTTTCATTGATTTTGAGAGAGAAAGGGAGAGAGAAAACCATTGATGTGAGAAACATTGATTGGCTGCCCCCTGTACACACCCCAACCAGAGATCAAACCTGCAGCCTTTATGTGCATGGAACAACACTCCTACCAACTGAGCCACCCGACCAGCGCTAGACCTCTTCTTTTACAACAAGAAAAAAAAAAGAAGGAAGAGGAGGGACAATAGAAATTATAGTTTGGGATGATAAAGTGATTCCTAAATTTCAACTTATTTTAGGTCTAAAGGATCAATCTGTAAGTCTGTACCTTTCTCTACCATTTACATGGAAGGTATCATGGCTGCTTTCATATATTTATTTTATTTTTTAAAAAAAACATGTTTTTATTAATTTTAGAGACAGGAAGGGAGAGGGAAAGAGAGAGGAACATCGATGCAAGAAACATTGATCAGCTGCCTCCTGCATGCCCCCTACTGGGGATCGAGCCCACAGCCTGTGCATGTGCCCTGATAGGGAATGGAACTGGTGACCTTTTGGTGCATGGGATGACGCTCAACCCACGGAGCCATAGCCAGGGTGCTTTCATATATTTAGAATTTATTTCGACTGGATTTGAACCTGTGTGTGTGCGTGTGTGTGTGTGTGTTTCTTAATAACCTTGGCTTTTTAAAGATGGAACAGATGTCTCAGGACTTAATGAAATCCTCTCAAAACAGTCTTGCTAGGGATGTTGTAAAGAGGATTTAAACACTATACTAGCAATCATATTGTTTGGTTTTGAAGATTTCTCCTTCACCTAAAATTCTGTGCAAGTCCCCTTCACCTGTCCTTTTTTCAAATTACCTTGATTTGGGGTATTTTCAGCCATTTAAGGTGATATCTGTCGTCTGTTTAGTTTTGTCATGTATGTAAGGAAATATTGACCACCTTTGTTAATGTTCTATGTTATTTCTTTAGGTGGCGGAACACACACAATTAAGTTGGATCCTTACCTGCATGGTCAGACTACCCCGATTACAATATTTACACCAGTGGAAGGTAAATGCCAGTAATCTGATTAACAAACAGAAAGGAGTTCAAGGTCCCCATTACGGCTATATCTCCCCCTCCCCACCCCATCCGGCTTGCTTATTTCTGTGGTTGGCTCTGGGAATCCCAAGTTTACTGCCTACCTCGTCTGCTACTCACTAGTGACTAGAAAAGCTATGTTTAAACTCTGTGTCTCAGGGTATTAAATGGAAATGAAAAGGGTTCTCTAAGATTCCTTCCAACTTAAAAACTGGATCAAAATATCCAACATAGTTGATTTAATCTGTATATGGCTGAATCACAGGGCCCTTTGGATAGACTTGGTAATGACCTTGAAGCTACCACATTGTACTTAATCACAATTTCTGGATTACCGGACTTGAAGTTATCCCGTCGGCACTGGAATTACCTGGCAGTGAGGCAAGAATGTTTCCATTGTGGGGGGAAGAGACAGCCTATTTTATTTAACATTTAAACAGGTCGAGTCCAGGCAGCAGTTCAAACCCACAGATAAACTAAGGCTGTACTTTTTCTTAGAAGTTCAACTAAGAAAGGTAAATTGGATAATTCATAGTACTTTACTTCCATTTATTTTTGCAGTTGGATAACCCAAGGGCAGATAGCCCCTGACTCTGTCAAGGCTAATTCCAGTTTCAAGCTGCTCTCCAACAAGATGGTTCAGCAGCCTCTGTATCCGCTGCAGAGATAAGCAGACAGAGCTCAAAAGTGACGGTGCTTAGATAAGATATTGATAATGCTGCAGCATTATTACCTGACAAGAGTGACCAACAAAATTGTTAATGCTTTTGTTTTAGGCCAGGCTTTTCCCGGTTGATTATAAGTCCTCTAGCACTCAATGGAATGCTGAAATCCTCTTTTTAAGAACTGAATACTAATTTCATGGGAAACATCCTGACTTTAAAATAGTGTCTAAGGGCCTCCTGATAACACATCCCTAGTGAATGCCCTGTTGATATCCTGGAGAAGCCTTCCCACGAGCCTGCCAATTCCTGATTTGTGGGGAAAACATGGATTTCAAGTGCCAGCCTTCACCTAGAGCCGTGGTCGGCAAACTGCGGCTTGCGAGCCACATGCGGCTCTTTGGCCCCTTGAGTGTGGCTCTTCCACAAAATACCACGGCCTTGGCGAGTCTGTTTTGAAGAAGTGGCGTTAGAAGAAGTTTAAGTTTAAAAAATTTGGCTCTCAAAAGAAATTTCAATCGTACTGTTGATATTTGGCTCTGTTGACTAATGAGTTTGCCGACCACTGCCTTAGAGCATGTTACTGCCTTCCGTGGTCATCTCTTCGTGAACAAATATTTGTGATGCTCCTGCAAGCCTCCTGCCATGCTAGGTGCTAGAGCCACAGCAGTCAACAAGGCAGGTGGACACAGCCCCTTTCGTGAGGCTTGTAGTTTGTTCGAGAAAAGGCAATTAAACAAGTCATCAGAAAGTGTGAAAGAGCCCACCAGCGTGGCTCAGTGGTTGAGCGTCGACCTACGAACCAGGAGGTCACAGTTCAATTCCTGGTCAGGGCACATGTCCTGGTTGCAGACTCAGTCTCCAGTAGGGGGCGTGCAGGAAGCAGCCAATCAGTGATTCTCATCATTGCTGTTTCTCTCTCTCCCTCTCCCTTCCTCACTAAAATAAATAAATAAATAAATAAATAAATAAATAAATAAATAAATAAATAAATAAATAGAAAGTGTGAAAGACCAAGAGGAAAGTTTCCAGTGCTGTGGCCGGATCTAAGAGCTCCTACCTTGGTTTTGATTGGCACAGTGAGGGGTGGGACCAGAGGCTAGAAGGGTGGGCTCAGGGCTGCTGAGGTCAGGGCTATTTGGAGGATTAATGAGATAATACAGATGTAAGGCATCTGGGGTTGATAATAGGCACTCAATAAATATTAGTGCTCTCCACATCTCTCCCTTTTCTTTGTAATTTCAAGATTCAGTATTCTAATATTAAAAGACTATAAATCTAATGCAGCGGCAATTTTAAACAACTGAGTTCTTTTCCCATTTGCTCATTTTCCAAATTAAACTTTCATTATCTTTACCCAGTGATCATTGCCAACTGGCGTTTATCATGGACTTTGTAAGAAGGAGATACACTGAAGTTCAGACTTTCAAATTTTCTTTGAGTGGCCTATATAGCATTAGTTGCTGTAAGTAAGAAACTCCTGGTAATAACCAGAACAGTTAAGTTGAACAGTAACCAGAACTGAATTATGAGTGAGAAGCTTTTGCCTTTCAGAATCCGACTCAAGGGGTGTGTTTGCACGTTGGTGGGGGAAGCCCGAGTTGTGGGCCTTGTTGAGCTTGGTCCTTGGGATCATGCTAGTCCATGCATTTAGTTGTTCAATTTATTCAGAAATAATAGGACCTCTGAGGGGTGATTATTATTAACTAATCAAATGAGATTTATCTACACACCAAAATACCTATTTATCATTTTACATGTAATGATATGCAATTACCAGTGAACTGCACCACAGTATTCCCTGCTAATAAGTAGCCCTACTCAGAGAACCAAGTTACCCATCAGCACTATTTAACCGCAGGAGGTAGCTGGTATTACTAGGGCTCATATTCAGTGGGTACACACTAGTAATTTATAGCTGGCACCCATTGCTCACCAGTTATTAAATATTTCTGATGTCACCTCTGGTGTTTCCATCAGCTTCCCCATTAAGGAAATATTCTGGTCTATGCAATTTGTCCAGTTCATTTGAATCACTTTACTCTCACTGCTGTAGCACCTAAAGATCAATGCAGGTAATTAGGATTGGGAGATTAAAATTTCTCTTCATTTTATTTTTAAAATGCCATGATTTTCTTTGTAGTTGTTTCCTTAAATGAGATATTTTAAAATTGATTTTAGAGAGAAAGGAAGAGATAGAAACATCAATTATGAGAGAGAATCATTGATTGGCTGCCTCCTGCATGCCCCCTACTGGGGATTGAGCCCACCACCCAGGCATGTGCCCTTGACCCAAATCAAACCTGGTACCCTTCAGTCCACAGGCTGACACTTTATCCACTGAGCCAAACCGGGTAGGGTCTGCAACCCAGGCATGTGACCTGACTGGGAATCTAACTATGTCCTGGTTCATAGGTTGACACTCAACCACTGAGCCACACCAGTCAGGCTTAAATGTAATTTTAAGGAAACAGTCCAGTTTTGTTAACAGCACAGTGTGAGACTTTTGGGGAGGTTTCCCCGGATAAACAACAGGCATTTGATGTTAATTCACGTTAATTTATAGACATTTAATTTCATGATATTTTCTGCCCTTAACTGTGAAATCGGGAATTATCTGATTTGGAACCTTGAAAACTCTTATGCCTTTGCTTTAATAAAATGGATGGGAAATAGTAGCAGTGTTGGAGTGGATTCACCTAGTTCCTGCCTAAGCCTGGGGCATGAAGACAAGCCACCAGAAGATGGCTAGAGTTGCTAGAAGGAACTGAGGTGTAATGTCATTGCAGGCGCCTTTAGATTACCCTTTGCTTGCTTTAAAGATTTCTTAATTTACAGTATAATTAGGCTCATGTCAGATTTCTTTCTCTCCTCTTTTCACACCTACAGGCAAAGAGTGCCAAGCAGAAGCACGATGGAACTGTGGGCCTGCTCACGTACCCGGTGCTCCAGGCAGCCGACGTCCTGCTGTACAAGTAAGGAGCGGAGTCCACCCCGGTCTTACACATACGCATGCGTAAGAGGGTGTTTTATCCTATTCCAGATATATTTGGTTCACAGGGAAAGGGGACATAGAAAGGCTCAGACACGTAAATCAGTTTTCATCTATTCTCCGGTAACAGATACTAAATTACAGATGGATGTTCCATAATTTAGTATCTTCCCCAGGAGAACTAGACTCCTTTGCCTGTACGTGTGGTAATAGCTTGGAGATGACAGTATGTGTGCCCTGTGGCATGACCCCAGCACCCTTGTGCAGTTATGATGGAAACAGCCAGAGAGCAGCTGCTTAGCTTTACAGATAAGGAATGTCCAGTATTACATGCAGGCTATTTAATTCTGATTTTAAAAAATATATATTATATATATATATATATACATATATATATATATATATAGATTTTAAAAATATATATTTTATATATATATATATACATCTATATAAAATATATATGTGTGTGTGTGTGTGTATATATATATATATATATATATATATATATGATATAAAAAGTGTCCCCTCAGGAGTTTGGGAGTTCGATCGCTCACTATGATGTATGCTGACCACCTGGGGGCAGCGCAGAATGAAGGAAGGCCCCAGCCGGCAGCCAAATGGCCCCGATTGGCCCTGATTTCTGGCCAGACCTAGGAACCCTACCTATGCACGAATTTTGTGCACTAGGCCTCTAGTGTGTGTGTATATACAGTATATATATATGGTGCCTTTGTTGTATTGACTTGAGTCCTGGGCTTCTGGTAGCATTTATTATTTATTATAAATGACTTTTGGAAGTCTAGAATACTTTTCTCCAGGAATAGCAAGTGAGAGGCTAATGAAGATCCGATAATTTCAATTGTAAGGGCTACTTGTTTCTACTTGTAAAAAAACCTTCATTTCTTATCTGTAAAATAGGAATAATGATCACCCTGCACAGGATTACTAAAAGATTAACATGAACTATGGGCCAGGAAGTGCAGTGACTGGGAGCTCCATTATGATCAATGATGGGTATGTTTTTGACAATGACAGCCCTATATCTAATTTAATTTTCAAGGGCTACTTGTTTCCAGAGCAATGGGCTGAGATTTCTTCGCACCAGGATATGGGAGCACATGAGCATGGTGAATTTCCTTAATAGTCCAAGAGCTGTAATGGGAAAGTCCTCTGAGCTCAAGGCTGTGAAAAGGAGTAAAGTTTACCAGGAAGGATTGCCCTCCTTGCGATACCGTGGCCCACAGCATGGGAAAGAACTTTAGACGACCCCTTCTTCAATTCCTTTGCTTTACATGTGGCCCAATGAGGTTCAAGGTTCAACTATTTTCCAAAAGCCATGCAGCCAGTCAGAGGACAGTGGAGGCTCAGCACATGATTCTGGTCTCCCAAAGCCAGTGCTGACCTTCCTTCCAGCAATCATGTCAGGAGACAGGATCACCAGTGAGCAACCAGAACAATCCAAGATCATGTATGCTAAAGTGAAGATGGATCTATTTTTATCAATTGCCCAAAATGCATTGGGCAGAATGAGAAAACACTACAGTTTTTCTCATCTACAAAGTGGGTTAATGGGATATCGCTCAGAGGTTATTAAACAAATTCTGTATGAATTGAATCCTCTAGTACATAGTCAATGCAAACATTTTAGGAGTACAAGAGCAACATTTGAAAAGGCTGAAATTGGCAAAAACAGTTCCTTAAGATCCTCAAGTCTGTATATGTTTTTATATATAAATACTTTAATATATAAATATCTGTATATATAAAAGGCTAATATGCAAAGTGTCCCCTCAGGAGTTCGACTGGGAGACCAGGAGTTCGATCGCTTGCCATGACGTGTGCTGACCACCAGGGGGTGGCGCAGAATGAAGGAAGGCCCCAGCTGGCAGCTGGAAGGCCCCAATCGGCCCTGATGGCTGGCCAGGCCTAGGGACCCTACCTGTGCATGAATTTCATGCACTGGGCCTCTAGTTTTTATATATTGTAAATACAGATGTCATATATTATATATTTCTATTTACATATTATCATTTTATGTATTACTTAAGTATTACTAGTGCCCCGATGCACGGATTCATGCACATTGAAAGGAAATTAATTAGAAGGTGGCCAGCAGGGCAGGACTGGGCGAGACAGGCCAACCTCCTGCAGTCCCTCCCCGGCTGGCCACACCTGGGGTGGCGCTGTGGCTCGAAGGTTGTCTGCAGAGTGAGTGGGGTCCCTCTGGCAGGTGGGGTCCCTCGGCCTGGCCTGCAGGGATCGGGCCAAAACCGGCTCTCTGACATCCCCTGAGGGTTCCTGGATTGCGAGAGGGTGGTTCTCAGGTGACATGCCCCAAAACCGGGCTCCCTCCTCTCTGGTTCCAGGTGTGTCACCTGAGAACTGCCGCTGCCAAGTCACTGCAGCTCAGCAGCTCCTGTGTTGAGCATCTGCCCCCTGGTGGTCAGTGCGCATCAGACCTACTGGCCGGTCAGACAGTCGGACGGTCGCTTAGCCTTTTATATATATAGATATTTACATGTCAAAAAATATATAATATATAATTTCTTCTTAATTGCTTGGTAATAAATAGCAGAGGCAGGACTCAAACCCAGGTCTGATTTTTAGCCTGTACCATTGTTTTCTCTGTAACAGAGTTCAAGCACTTGGACTATTTTTGGTTGGATTTTGTTTAGTTTTCGTTCAGATATTGCTGGATTTTGAAAAAGTCATAGCCAGAATGTGTGTGAATATTTAAATTATAAATGTAGACAGATACCAAAAACAAAGGTAGATAGATAAAACATTTGTATTGTCTCCTACCAGCAAATCTTCTATACGTGCCCTCTTCCTAAAATCCTCATGCAGGGCAAGCATAGAGTTAGTGTTTGCTTTTGTCAAAATCAGCATTAGAATGCGTGGTGCCTGGTCCCTGGTCTGCGAAGGGAATGGAAGAGGAGCCTTTCGGGTGAATGTGTGGCAGGCTGATGTAATTGTGTTGGCAGAAAGGAATCTAGAAATGGAGAGTGGAGACCATCTTAAGCATGACCAACTTAAGTATAATAAAGTAGCAGATATTTGAAGAGAGGCAAAATACTCAAAAATAGCAAGTGTTCATAATTTTTATTTTGCATCTGCATTATTTTTCTGAGTAATTTCAAATAGCTGGCTATATATATTTAAGTAAATATTTCTTTCTCTCTCTCTCTCTCTCTCTCTCTCTCTCTCTCCACATACACACACATAATTTTTATGAATATACAGCAAATATTGGTTAGTACCTGTAATGCCATGAATCCAGAAAAAGGCACTGCACTTGGGCATGAGAGAAAGGGGAGGAAGGAATTAACGTGTGGTGAGCATTATTTGCCTGGCACCATACTAGCTGCTGCACACACATTACCTATTCAGATTCTCTCCACAACAACCGCTCTGTAACACAGCTAAGCGGGATTCTCCCCGTTTCACAGATAAAGAACAGATAGCCTACTCAAATAGAGACGAGAGTGATTACCTGGTTAATGACTTGCTCGTCCTCCAGAATTTGAACAGGGCAATATGGGGTTAGCGTAAGAAGATAGTGAAAGCAAAAGCTGAGGTGATGGGACAATGAGGAAACAGGCCTCCTGGAACGGTGAGTAAGCAGAACCCAAAACAGAGTACAGAGAGGGAGACGATTGGTTGGAAATGTCCTGCTTGGTAATTCCAGGGAAGAGCTGAGTCATCGTAACTCCGAGGATCTGACTACTGCCATTGAGGACCGCTGAGATAGTCAGTTCCTCAAACTGCATTGGAGACGTCCAGTTCTTGAATTATATCCTTTGTCTGTGAGGCCAGTCTGTCCCACATTTTTTTGAGGCCCTGGAGAATGCTGGCCAAACCTCATGTCAGCTGTCGGCTGATGTCTGCATACCCACCCACAACTGCCAAAGCAATCATTTCTCCTCTTTCTCTTCCACCTCCCAGCTCTCAGGCAAGTGCCAACACTGACCCAGAGTCCCCTGGAAGGCACCCTGGGAAATGTAGCTTTCATGCTGCCGGCCCCTGAAAATCGAGAAATAGGATAGAAGGGAGAGACGGGCCCTGAGATGTCAACAGACACTCCAGTCACCCTCCTAAAAGCAATGGGAGGCTGTTGGTGCATTTTAAGGACAATGAAATAGCTCCATGTGCACTTTTAAAAGAGGACTGATTAAAATGCAGAGAATAAATTGGGGGACAAAAGCAGCTGGGCGGGGAGGGCGGCGTCCATTAAGAGGCTCTTTTACTAGTCTGTTTGGACCATGATGGCAACAGTGAAGACAAAGAGAGTAGACAAACTTCCAAGATGTTACGGGGGTGCAATGGATAAGACCTCCTAATGATTGAATGTGAATGAGGAGGAGGTATCAAAGCTGACCCCAGGTTTCGGACTGTGCTCCCAGATCGATGGTGTTGCCATTCACTGAGGTAGGAAAACTGCAGGGGGCCCCGCCAGAAGGAGGTACAGCTTCATCCCATGTTCTCTCGCCTCCTGGAAGCCTTAACTCCCTGGACGGTAAAACCTTGTCTATCTGCCAGTACCCAGCACCAGGCCTTGCACATCGTAGGTCTTCCATGAGGAATTGCTACATTAGAGAGTCATCACCGCACATCCAACACGACCAGTGATGGCGAATTAATCTTTTATGAAAGAAAAAACAGCCCCGAACTCCTGTCCCAGCTGGGCTGGTTAAAGGCAACAGCATGGAAAACTCACAAACAGCCAAAGAAGTAGGGAAAAAAACCACACCAAGAGAACAAATCTCTGCGAGCAGATATATGTAGGCCACGATTATTCATCTAGACACTAATTCTGCCAAAGGGTTGGGGTGGATCCCGAGTACACGTAAAGGCAACGAGAAACTCAGCAGAAGAAAAATGGTTTAGTCACCAGAGAAGATCAGACGCATTATTATGTGACAGAAGTTATAACAATCAAAATTATGAAAGACTTTTGTTTTATGTTGTGTCTAAGAAAGCACACTCGGGGTAAGAAAAAAAAAAAGGATGTGGAGAAAAAGAGAAGGCATTAATATGGATATCGTTAAGGAGGGTATAAATTTTAAAAAGAGCAGCACTAAATTATTTGAAGTGAAAGGAAGACTATGAGGAGAGAAGTTGCAAATGTGAAGAGAATAAGCCCCATAAGTGTGCAGAATCAAAGACAGGCCGAATTAATGTAGAGTGTAAACTCAGTGGAGGAGAAGGAAGGGCCAAGATAAATTACAGGAGGTGAAAGGAGCAGCAGGAGCAGGGGGAGGAAAGACCAGAAACAAACAAACCGAAATCAGATGAAGAAGCCAAGTGCAGCCATAGGACCAGGTGAAAAAAATTAAAATTTTTAAAATCTTTTTTTTTTTTTTTTTTAAAGCAAAATCTCACAGAATGGCAAGAAAAGAGGCGAGGGTCCGGCATGAGGCAAAGACGCACGCAGAGTCATTATGAAAACTAAATGTGTTTTCTGTTTAGTTTGGTTGCTTTGTGAATCTGGAACCATTTTGACATGTGGAAATATTCATTTCGATGTGCTTAAAGTGTATTGATTATGGTAATTGTTTTTTCTGTGTTAGTTGCAGTCCATTGTGATTTCCTATGGGCTACCGTAATTGCTTCTTAACCTGCCCTGTTGGCTAATTTGGTTTGGGAGAGGCAAGGTGACCTCTGCTTGTCAGCCTCACTGTAATTACAAAGACAGGAGTAGCGACGTCCAGTCAAAGAAGAGAAATGTGGGAGCGGGGGCGGGGGAGGGGGGTGCACTCCTCGGAGAGGAGCGTGTGCAGGGTGGTGGGCACTGGAGCATTTTTGTTTTTACCACGCACTGGGCCAGTGACTTTTTGCTCCAGGCTGTGTGGACAAGAGCAAGGGACGAAGCCCGCACCATCCTTTTGTAGAATTTCCTGAATTCATCGACGGACCTTAGAAGAAGAGAAACTACTTCCTGATCCATTGCCATGGTCCCTGCATTTTGCCTTTCCCATTCATTGTTCTGTCCCTGTTTTCCTGGAATTAAAGGAATTCTCAGAATCCCTATAGCATGCCATTTATACTTTGGAATTACCTAATCAGTGAACGGTCAGTTTCAAATATGTTTTGCACCCATACCTGTCAGGATGGCTGCCCAGGTTTGTGCCCGTCTCTGGGATTACATGTTGATATTTAGGTTTATGGAGGGAGGCAGCTATGAACAAGGAAAGTGATCATGGTTTGCAGAAAGTCACCATGTACCTCATACCAAGGTATCTAATAGTCTCGGGATTTCTTTCACTATTTTATCCTGCATCGTTGTCAGATATGAATATTTGTTATATCAATAGCTAGTGTTTATTGAGCTCTTACTATCAAGTACTATGCTTGGTTATCGCATTTAGTGAAACAACTGTATAAGGTAGGCACTATTATGATCTCTATTTTACAGAGGAAACAGGTTTAGAAAAGGTAAGAAGGTTGGCTATGACGTGCCTAGTAGCTGGTGGAGCTGTGATTTAAATTCAGAAAGTCTGACTTCTGAGGTCCTGGTTTTATCCTCTCTAGTGATCACAAACTGACTGACTGCATTATACATTTTATTTTGATAGGAACTATAGTGACTGTATAGGTTATAGTGGCTTCCTCTTTAGATCATTCATTTTTTGAATGAGAATTTACTAAGCTCCTCATGCATACCAGGCAACTCTATTGGAAATATATTGAAAAGCAAGACAGACAAACTCTCAAAAAGCTTACTTTATAACTTACTTTTAAAAGCTCATTTTATTTTTAGGGTCTCGTGGTGGGAGAGTCAAGCCTCCCACGGGTTAATTTAATATTCTAATATCGTTAAAACATTCTTTCTATATTCATTAGGAAAAATTAAAAATCACTGCTGCTGTTTGTTTTTATTACCATATTGGTGCATTTCCTTCCAATCAGTTTCTTAAGCTAACATTTCTTGTTTGCATACTATGTGCCAGGCACCAGACTGCGAGCTTTGCGCACATTATTTTACTCCTCAAAGCACTCCTTGTGCAGGAACTATTACTAGTCAGTTTTTAAAATGAAAAAAAAAAAAAAAAACCAGGCTGAAGGAGGTTAAATAAGTTGCCCAGGAACACCCGGCTGGAGCGCAGGAATCTGACCGCAGGCTGCCTAACACGAGTCCCCACTCCAACCACTGTGGCTCCTTCTTCACGCCAATACGTGTATTTCCAAAAAAAAAATGGGCATCCTGGCTTTTTTGTCTTATATTTTCCCACGTCATTGAAATGTTTTCTGATGTTTGTGTTATTTTTATTTCTTCCCTGTGTGTGATTCTTTGTCTTCTATCTTTTGCTATCTAGATTGTGTTTGCTCTGCTTTTATCTCTTCCAGTGACTGGAAGGTGTGCTTTCTGTTTCCCATTCTAGTAGCGGTTGTCTTTGAACTAAACAAAGACCACCCAAATGAGAACACACAGACACTATTTATTCAGAGCTGGCCGCAGCGAGGAGTCAGCCGCCCTCGCTTGTGATTCTCAGAGGCTCGAAGCAGGAGGGCAGTGGAAAACTTTATAGGAAAGGAAGGTTTCAGGTATGCTTTCTGTTTTGAGGCTGTTGCCATGGGGAAGCTGAAGGCTGGCTAAGGAGAAGCGGGGCATATGATGGGATTCATTCGGGGAGCATTTTGACTTTCTCTGGTGGGTCCTGAGTTGGACAAAGCGAAGACAAAGAATTGGGAAGTTGGCAGTCATTGCCCAAGTCTCGACCATTCCAGGCCAGTGGCTGCAGAGGTGGTGATTTGGCTTCCTGGTCTGGTTGCTCCAAAGGTTTTGGGTTATGGTTTTCTGGTCATGTATTGTCTGTCCATTGCCCATTTGTATATCAGTTTCTCTCTTTCCAGGAATTATATTTGGGGCCTTGTTTTAATCGTTCCAAGTACAAAATGATATCATGTGGTCAGATGGGTTATTAATCGCATTGAGATCCTCAGTTTACACTCACACTTCCTTTTGATTCCATTAACTAACCTGGGATTTTCAACAAAGGTTGTTATAAATGTATTGATTTTAGATTGCATTTTCTGCCTCAAATTGTGACCAAAATTTAGATTCTGTGTTTTAATGTTTACAGCCTGTCTTTATACCCCAGCATTTCCGCTTCTGAGATCTGGAGTCCTTAGGTTTGACTCAGAATTGTTTCCAGTCCTTGACATGCCTGAGAATTTCTCTCTGTTTAGCTTGCTTCCTCTGTAAAATGGGATTGAGGACAATAATAATAATACATTAAAAGTGCTTGGCAAAGTGTACAGCATATAGGGGGTGTTTCCTAGCCACTAGCTACTTTATTATCATCATAATAATTATTATAGTTCACAATAAAAGGCAGCTTGGCTAGGTTTTTAATACCTTCTACTCTCAACCCTATAAACATTGTTTCATTGTTGTATTATTAACCTGATTTTTCTCATTTTTATTTTTATTTTTCTGGCTGTGGAATAGAGGATTTTTTTAAAAACTTATTTAACTTTATAATTCAGTGTGGTTTTTTTTCTGGGTTGTGTTGCAGTGTGAGTCTCTGGTGTTTTTCCTGAAACTTGTTGAGCCCATTCAATATGCATACTCAGTTTTGCTTGCTTCCTTGTTTCTCATCGAGTGAAGTTCCCTCCAGTTTTAAGGTTATGGCTTCAGTTCAGATGGTCCTGGTGCCTTCCTCTGGAGGACCCTAATCATAGACCAGAGGAGGGTCCTCCAACCCATCACTTGCTGGTCCCGTTTCTCCTTTTCCTCCGGCTCTGAGTTCTTGAGGAGCTTCGCGTTCCTCACCCAGGCCACCGATAACGACCTGTCCTTAGACTCTGCTCCTCCCTGCTCCTGGTTCTGTGATTACATGTTGGCTTTTCTTTATTTCATCATTACACTTTCTCTCCATTTTATTGTTTTCTCTCACCGATGTTATCCTCCTTTTGTGACTTCTTGCTCTTGTCCTAAAACAACCATGTCTTTTGGAGTCCTATTGAGGTTACCAAGCAGTTTTCTTTAAAAAAAACAAAACTACCTGTTTCTTGTAAAAGTTCATTTTCAAATGTCTGATCTTCCTCAGAGTCTCCAGGGTAGAATTGCCTTTCCCTTGTTCCACATTATTTTTCATAGGCTCTGGATCGGGGTCTTCTACTGGCTTATTTGTTTGATTTTTATGTGCTGGGTTTTTGCACTTGATCTTAGCCAAAAGGCCGAGAAGAGATGTGTGCTGGGTTTTTAAAATCCATACTGGAACAAGGAAACTAGATTCAAATAGTGTCAGCCAATAGACACAACCTGCGGAAGGCCCGTGAGTCCTCCGGCCACTTGGACGCTATTTGAACTCTGTGCTCCTAATTCCTCAGGAAGGCAGAGCAGTGTGCTGCACTTTGGTCCAGTGGCTGGTGTTGCTCAACTAGGTTAGGCCTGCTGGTCTGAGATAGGGTTTTCTCCTGCTGCCTGCCCTCAGCACTTTACTTTTTATTTTATTCAGTCCACAAATGTTCCCTGAGCACTGCCCACCCCTAGCCGGGAAACGCTCAGTGTCCTGGCGTACGGGAGTGGGTAAGACCAGCACGTCCCTGCTGCCATGGAGCTCACCTGCTCATTCTCAGGAGGAGGCAGTGACTGTGACCAGTGCCTGCTGCCTCCACTGCTTGTGCCGTTGGTGTTTTCTGAGAGCTGTCTTCACGGCTGAATGTAGAAGGAGAGAGTCAGGCTGATGACGAACAAAGGGCCAATAGCAATCTAGCTGCCGTGGATGGATGTCTGCCCTCATCTCCGGCTGGGGCAGGTTTCCAGCAAGGGGGGCATTTGCTCCAACTACATATGACAAGAAGCTCAACCAATGGCTCTTTCTAGTTCAGTTCTGTTGATCTTCACCGTTAATGAGAAGTCTTCTCAAATTCTGTCCTTAGTTTTAACTCTTAATGCTAGTTTCTAGTTATTTAGAGTTCCTCTATCTTCATGGGTGTTCTGGGTAAAACATTCAGACAGGTTATTTTCTACCACAGTGATGTGTATCATTTCAAACCGGGAGCGTGGATTCTTCACTGTTGAGTTTGGGAGTGAATGTGGGATATTTAATGCCAGTGTCTAGTAGGAAGGCAGAGATGCAGCCCTGAGCCTGCAGGGAGCTGGCAGAGCTAGCAACAGAGCCCTAGAAATCAGAAGAGAAGGGACATGCGGATCCTCACGTGACAGTTGTTATGCTCTCCAATGATGAGAGGAAAGCAGAGGGCAAAGACTGTGTTTTTAGAAATGTCAATATTTAGGGACAAAAGGAGAAAAATAAGGGAATTCATTGATCTGTGTTGATTATATTTTATTTTTACTCTTCTGTGAAACTTTATATATAAGTAGATATCCTATGAGGTCTTGATTATCCACTTTGCTAAATATGCATGATGACCTGGGATTTTTTTCCTTTCACAAACTGTCCCTATGTCTGGAGAGAAGTTGGAATCAGAGTCAGGTAAGGATTGAACCTCTAGTTCTTTAGGAAGTGTGTCTTAAGCACCTTTCTGAAATAGAACACATATATACCATTTGAGAATCCTATTCTCTACCTAGCTACCTTGCTTTGAAAGCTTGCCAAGTTGCAGGCACAGTGCTAAGCACTTTACATGCATTCTCGTTTAATCTCCACAACAATAGTGTGGGGTAAATCACTGTTACTACACCCAATTTACAATGAGAAAGTTGCCTATGACAGAAATTCTGTGATTTACCCAGTTACATAAGACAAGAGTGGCAGAGTCAGGATTTGGTGCTAGCCTAGTCACCAAGCCCGTTATCTTACATGAGTGCTTTACTGCATCTGGCATGTGCTCACGCGCGCTTACACAAACACACTACACACACACACACACACACACACACACACACACTACAACTGCATGAGTATATGAGGAACTATATATGTCAATGTTCAGGAATTTTTTTAAATACATAAAATGAATTTTATTTGACTTCCATGCAAAAGAAGTGTCAGAGAGTTGCTTTGAAACCTATTGCTTATTCTAATACTCAAAACATATATCAGCTCTTCTTTTGGAAATATATTCAGAATTATTTTATCAAACAGATATTAGTTTCATGAATTGACAGTCACACCTTGTTTCTGACCAGAAAGTATAGAACATTCATTCACCAGATTTGTCTCCAGATGACTTTCAGTTATTATAAAAGATAACTTTCCCCCACTCCAATAAAAATTTCTTCCTATATGAATCTTTAAAAAAAAATCTGCCACAAAATAATGTAAGTCCCTTATGGTTCTGTAACTATAATACAGGAACAATCTATGCATCTATTAAAATTCTCTGAATGAAGACCACATAGAAACATGGGAAATGCCATATGTTAACATGAAAGGTGGAATGCATACTATGTCTGCTTTATGTAAAAATACATATAGACAACTACAGGGACTGGAAAGTAATTTGCAAAAATAAATACAATTAGAATTATGAGGGATATTTCAAACTTTTTCAAAATGTTCTCAAGTATTTTACTATCTTAAAGTAGCTGGTCTTTATGCTAGTCAAAACCTCCTTCACGTTCTCATGCTCTAGGCAACTACGTTAAATGGACCAGAAGCCTATGGACAGTAACTCGCAAGGAAAGTCAAAGGTCTCTGCCAGTTCTTTGAGAATCACTCACTAACCCTGGGCTAGGAGGTTCTCCTTTCTATAACAAGGCACCATAGCTTTCTACCAGTTTTCCTTTGCCGTGGCTCTTTTGAAAGCTGTTATTTTCCCTCTCAAATGTATAATTATTTAAATATTCAAGTTCACTTAAGGCTGCTTTCATAGGGGGCATATCAAACTTCCTTGATTAAGAAACTACAGCACTTTATTCACTGTATTATCAAATGTAAACTCCCAGCCAGCATTAAAGTCTTCAAATCACCCATCGTCTCCCCTGGTAATACTTCAGTAAGCTTTCCCCAGAAAGACTTCCCTATACTGGTTCCTTCTTCCCTTGTTTGACATAACTCACCATGATCTAACACTTTACTAGTACTTATGGGATTAAAATCATTACAAATATGGTCCCCGTATTCTGATAATTTGTGTTTCACCTCTTTATTTTTTTAATAAAATAAAATCTTACAGATAAGATCCAGGTCTCCTTTCCTCAAGCCCCTTCTTTCCCTCCTTCGTTGGAGGCAGCTACGATCATGAATTTGTGGAGGGGCTTCCAATATGTTTTTTAAAACATTTGTATTGGGTTCAGAGAGGAAGGGAGAGGGAGAGAGAGATAGAAACATCAATGATGAGAGAGAATCATTGATCAGCTGCCTCCTGCACTGCCCCACACTGGGGATTGAGCCCGCAACTGAGGCATGTGCCCTGACCAGGAATCGAACCATGACCTCCTGGTTCCTAGGTCGATGCTCAACCACTGAGCCACGCCGGCTGGGCCAAATATGTTTTTTAACTTATATATGTATTGGTGCATAGAATTTTCATATGTGCTTTTAAGATTTACATAAATGTCATTGCTCTCTACATCTTCTGCAACTTGCTTTTTCCATTCAACGTTGTTTTTGAGATCCATCTACATTGTACTGATAGATTTTGATCTTATTCATTTATTTTAAGTTCCCTGCAGCATATTAATTGTCCCGTGATTGTTGCAATGTACTGGAAAACAGAAGAGCATATATTCCTAAAAGATCTGAGTCACTCCCTGTGTGGCAGGAGGAAGACTCTCGCCTGCAGAGCCGTCTGCCATGTTTGATTTGAGGCGTGGGGTGGAGTGTGTCTTTCAAGTGTGAGCACAAGCTCTGAAGTAAGAAGCATCTGGTCCAGGCCAGGATAATGTGTGCTGACTGGGTGAGGGACCGGAGGGGATTTAAAATACAATTATGCTTAGAGCCTGTGCTATTTAAGATCCCATACCTCCCTCCCAGCGAGATCCTGTCCCACTGGTGTGGTTGACGGCTGTGTTCTTCCGCTGTGGACAAGAGAGAACTCGAGTAGCCTGACGCCTCTTTGGCATTTGTCTGGTGCACAGAGACAGACGCGGGTCCCGGCATCCCCTCTGTAGTTGGTGAGCGGTTGTTGACCACAGTGAAACAGGCACAGGAAATGCAGCTGCTTGCAGTATCATTTCCGTGTAAGCAGGCACCCTGCAGAGTTCTTCTGTCTGTCTTCCATTAAAGGTCCACACACGTTCCTGTCGGGGAGGATCAAGTCCAGCACATGGAGCTGGTTCAGGATCTAGCACGAGGGTTTAACAAGAAGTACGGGGAGTTCTTCCCGGTGCCCAAGTCCATTCTAAGTAAGTAGCAAACATGTGATTGATAAGTTGGGGCTGTTTATAATCCTTTTGTATTTAAAAATTTTTATTTTTCAATTACAATTGACATACAATATTATATTATATTCCAGGTTATACAACATAGTGATTAGACATTTATATAACTTACAAAGTGGTCACCCCGGTAAGTCTAGTAATCAGGGTATGTGTCAAAGAGAAGTCTGAATAATGGACCAAAGCTTAGAACTTGCTTGGAACTAAACTTGGCTTCTTTGTGGACAGGCTTCAGGATTTATAACTAGAATCCCCATCTTTTTCTGTCATGTAGGACTAGTAGACCTCATTGGATAATTGAATGAAATAACCAAAAAAGCTTGAAAAGCAGGGAGACTAAAACTAAAAATAATAATTTTTATGTATAAAGTATTATATAATTTATCACACACACACACCCTCATTTGGTAGAACAGGTAGCTTTCCCTATGTTATGGATGAGGAAACTAGGGCCTGGCAGGGCTAACTTTGTGTTCAAGTCCTGTATCTAATCAGTGGCAAACCTGGGCCCTATATTGAGTTCTGATTCCAAAACCAGCTTCCCTATTCACAACAAAACAGAAGTTATGAGATTGAGAACTGCTGGGTCATAATGTAGATAAAACAAGAGGGTGTTGATCATCCTCACACTCTGCCTTCTTAAATGCACAACTGAGGTGGAATGTACAGTCCACCTACTGAATCTGAGGCCTCGGCTGCAACGTGCCGGGCTGTGCTAGTCCGGAATCTCCTTGAGGAAAGAAGCTGTACGCCTCTATCAGCATACTTGTAGCTGTGCAAAGCTGTGGCAGGGCAGAAATCACGAAACCTAAGCTCTGTCCATCTTTGTTAAACTGACAGCATTTTAAGGGAGTATACCATGTACCCAGTATCCATCTAGAAACCTAAGTTGGGTATAAGTGTCTAAGTTATTCCCACAGATAAATTCAGGGCACCCCACACACCCAAATCAACCTTCTTTGAGTAATAACATTTTAATGTTTTGGCCTATTGTTATTTTACCAATTTCAACTTTATATGCTTCTGTAATAGCCATAAAACAGGCACTTATTACTAACACTGGTCTGTGAAGCACAGCTTAACATCTTGATTCTATCAGAGTAATAAACAAGCTTCTCGTGTGTGTGTGTGTGTGTGTGTGTGTGTGTGTGTGTGTGTGTGTGTTCGTATATACTTTTATAATCATGGGTAAAGAATTGGAAGGATTGACACAGATGGTTAAAGTTGGTTTGGGGACAGGAAGGGCAGTGGTTATGGGTAGGGGGTGATTAGCCAGTAGAGAAGCACAGGGAGGAAGAGAGAGGGAGAGGCAAGAAATAGACAATTTTTTAACGGTGTGCACAGCAAAAACAGTGTGATTGATACAATTTTGTTTGTATAATACTATTGTACATTTTTATGTGAACATGTGCATCCAAAATGTGTAAAGATATGATCAACAAAATGTTACAGATTTGTTTGATGTTTACTTTCATACTTATGAAATTCTTGAATTTTGCACAGTGAGAATTTAATATTTATATAATCAGATAAAAATAATAGTTACTTGGGGTTCTTGGATTTTTAAAGATCAAGATTGACACTGACATTCATGATGATTTTTTCTTACTGTTGTCATTGTTTTGTTCGTTTTGTTTTGTTTGGGATGTGTGTGTTGTGTTTTTACCTAAGCATCGATGAAGAAGGTAAAATCTCTCCGTGATCCTTCTGCCAAAATGTCGAAATCAGACCCGGACAGACTGGCCACCGTCAGAATAACAGACAGCCCAGAGGAGATAGTGCAGAAGTTCCGCAAGGCGGTGACGGACTTCACCTCGGAGGTCACCTACGACCCGGCCCGCCGTGAGGGTGTCTCCAACCTGGTGGCCATCCACTCCGCGGTGACAGGGCTCCCCGTGGAGGACGTGGTGCGCCAGAGCGCCGGCCTCGACACCGCCCGCTACAAGCTGCTGGTGGCAGATGCTGTGATTGAGAAATTCGCTCCAATTAAGAGTGAAATTGAAAAACTGAAGATGGACAAGGACCACTTAGAGAAGGTTTTACAAGCGGGGTCAGCCAGAGCCAAGGAATTAGCATATCCTGTGTGCCAGGAGGTGAAGAAGCTGGTGGGGTTTCTGTAGGAAGTTTCAGCCGATCACAGAAAGGCTCTTCTGGTTTGTGGGCTGTGCGCTCCGAGAAAGGCAGCCTTCCTCCTGGACAAGCAGGAAATTGTAGTTTGGGGATATTTAATTCGGTAAACTTGATAGTGGCTTCATCTGATGAAGAATGTTATGTGGCCTGCAGATAGAGCAGTATTCTAAATCCCATCAGCAAAATGCTGTGGCCAGGAAAGAAAAAAGCAAAGAAGGCAGAGCTTTCTGAATCCTCAGTATTTGAGGCACACACTCCCCAGCCTGGTTTACATACACACATGTGACTGAGGTGACTGGTAATTTGGCAAAAGGGGGTATCACCTGTGTCTTTCTCAAGTGGGCACTCTCATAGGCGGTCACCTTATCTGTCCCAACCCTTTTACAGTAATAGGAAGAGGTCTCAGACTTATTAGTATAATCCTTGGGATGCCATTGGGACCAACTTGTATTCAGATCTCATAAAAATGAGTTGATTAATATAGTTCATTTGTCACTGAGATGGTGCCTGCTTTAAAGCATTTAAGCTGCTTAACTTGTTTCCCAAGAGATTATACTGATTGTTTTGGCAAGTTGTTTTTTTTTGTGTGTGTGTGTTTTTGTTTTTAATTCAGAGATGCATATAATCTTTTAAAAAGGCTGCATTATTTCAACTTGATATATTTATTGTTCAAGAACCCAGGCCCTAGATGATGTTCCTAATAGGTACTTCCAACCCCCTGTGAAATATATGAGAGGAATTGCCATTTTACATGGCGGAAAGGGAGGCTCAGAGGACAGTTAGCTTGGACAGAATCTCTCGGGAAGTGAGAGGCAAATCCAAGATGAAAACCTTTGCTCCTTACCTGAGCCTCCAACCTTTTGAAGGGGGTCCTGGAAATATAAGACCTGAACTACTGAGACTGTTTCTATCAGTAACTCAACCAGTGCCGGGTCACATTTGCTCCTCATAGTCCCGACGCAGGTCCCACGTTCTGTCTCCTGTACTTCTTGCAGAGGCGCTTCCAGTATACCTTGCCAGACTACAACAGTGGGGAGGCCGGAGCAGTGTGAATGGAAACCTCCCATCGCCTTCTACCTCGTCTCTCTAAGTAATAACAAGTCACTCTGAAACCTGCCCTCCCATTTCCCACACCTGAAAATGGAAAGGGTAATCCTGACTTGCCAGGGTCTGTTAGCAAGATTGATTTTGTAATAGAAATTGCTTATCATTTTTTGCCAATGGGTATAATGATCGTCATTTATACTCAAAAGACTAGTATGTTGGGCAAATAATTTTTACTCATGCTTCTTAAGAGAGGGCAGTAAAAAGGTCCTTGTATTAACAGATATAAATCCACAGAACACTGCATCCCAGAATCCAAAGTAAAAGACCCTTTTTTGGATCCTTGCTTGGGATGGGGTATCACTAGTCCTAGAGGAGCCTCTTGGGGCATATTTCTTCCGAGGCTGTTTTATTTTTCCTTTCAAATGAACCCTATTGTGAATACTGGACAAAGACAACATTAAAGGTGGATCTATCAGACCAATGTCTATTTGTTTGTCTCTCTGTGTGTTTCTTTACCCCCTTGCAACACCTTTTGTCCACAGAACTACAGGCACCATGGAAGGACTCTCAGATGAGAGAAACCAGACGACGTGTGACGACTTCGAGGAGCAAAACCCTGCACAGGTGAGGTCGGCTTGTGTGCCTCCTGCTGTTGTTACTCCTTGAAAGTGACCCAAGGGCTCAAGCCCCAAATCAGCCTGTAATGACTGAGACATGCCCAATGATGTCGGACAATGGGCTAGAGATTCCTAATACAGTGTGGGGTTGGTTTGTTGGTTTGTTTCTCAGAAACCTCTTGATGCACACCATGCAGATGCTGATCATGAAACAGTAACTGATATCACTGAGCTCTCACTATGTGTCCGCCATCACGCTAAACGTCTTACAACTGTTTTTCTTAGTTACACTGAGTGAATATGATTAAAAAGGGGGGTTGGGGGGAGACAGACAGGAAACAGCAGAAAGTCAAGACAATAATTATGTTTTTATGACTGGTTATCGATTTTCTTCTCTCTCTCTACTCTAAACTCCTTTTGTCCAAGGTCCCCAGAGCAGCAGCATGAGTACCACTTGGGGACTCATTCAGAATGCACCTTCTCTGGCCCTACCCCCCACTTACTGAATCAAAACTTCAGGGATACACATAGCAATCTCTGTTTTAAATAAACCTCTTATTTATGTGTATTCTCTCATTTCCTCCTAACCCAACAAAGCGATACTGATATATTACTAAGGATGAAACCGAGGCATAGGCAGTTGAGTAGGTTGCCTAAGACAGTTCAGCCTCTGAGAGGTAGAATCAGGTCATCCAATCCAGAGCTCACGAGGCCACAGCAGCTCCTGCACTGTCTTCTAGTGTGTTTGGTGTAGTGTGCTCTAAGGTACCCTGTTCAATACAGTACATGCCCATTTTAATTTAAATTGTGACTAAATAAATAATTCACATCCGCAGCAGCAACTTCAAGGGCCCAGTATCCTCAGTGGCTGATGGCTAGTGACTTGGGTAGTGCAGCATCATCCTCACCTGGGAACTTATTAGATATGCAAATCCACAGACAGCCCCCCGCCAGGCTTACTGCATGGCAATTTCTGGGGGTGGCTCAGCAATCCGTTAGCCTTTCAGCTAATCAGATGCACATTAGTGTTTGAGAACCACTGTGCTGGGGGATAAAAAGAGAATAAAACTCAGCCTCTCTCAAGGAGTTTAGAATAAAGGAAGAGAAGAAAAGCAATAACCAGTCATAAAAACGTAATTATTGTCTTTACTTTCTGCTATTTCCTGTCTCCCTCCACCTCCCCATTTTTTTTTATCATATTCACTCAATGTAGCTTTGACTGTTTTTGTTTATATATGATTATTATTTATAGACAGTTTAAAATTTTAGGTCATTTGGGCCTATGAAAGTCCTAAAAGGGGAAATGACTGAACTTACATTTGTAAATGGAGTAAACAGAGATTTGATCATCAATACCAGAGTTAACGAGGATCTCCTGAAGCCAAGAGAGATGAATAAGAAGAGGGAGTTCTTTTACACAGTGGGTAGTAAAATTATAGTACTTATTACCCTGTAAAGGGTTATATGACCTAGAAATAAAAACAGCTGAGCCTGGATTAAATTTATGAGTGAGACAGTCACAAAATTGCATTAAGCACAAGTTAGGAATGTTCAAATTATGTCTGAAAGTAGCTGATGTTGATATAGGAACCACCACCTTTGCTGTCACCGCCCTCATTCTCATCATCTTCCGTGTTCAGAACTCTAGGCTAGACCAGAAGAGACCAGTGTGGCCCCAACAGTTCCATCTTTCATAACTATCTAATCTCTCCCTAATTTAACATATTAAGTGTTTGGTAAGTTCTAACTAACCATATTTCATCTTCACAAACCTGTGTAAAGCATAAGAATTGTTATCCCCATTTTACTGTGGTGGGCTGGAAAGGAGCCTGCTTGAGAATAGAGACTTGTATACTTAGTGTGTTTTGTAAAAACCTGTACACACTTTGGATTTGATGGGCAATAAAGGTAAAGTAAATAAGGGAGGCAGTGGATGCCATTCTTTAAACAATGTGTTGTGATTTATGATTAAAGCCCGTGTGCCATTAGTCTTATTCACAAGAGACAACCCAGATCATTGAAATCATCCAAAACTTAAATAAAATGTTATTATTACTACACACAGTGAACTGATACTATGTCTTTGGCATTGGAGCTAAACACTTTGGATGGTGCTAACATATAAAAGCATTAGCACATCCCAAACTAGCCAGACTTGAAACTTAGAAACTCGAGACTTTGTGATAATGAAGAAGTAGCAGTTAGTATTGCCCATCTTCCCCAAAGCTGTGTGAATCTCTAGAAGAGAGGGTTTAATTTTCCCGCCCACTGTTAGAAACAAAAAGTCATTTTGTATGTCTGCCATTTGCTGCTAGAAATGATTTTAGCTCTGGTTTATATGTTGTTGTTGTTGTTTTAAATCTTGCAATATCTTTAAACTGCCTTCCAGTTTGGTAAAATACAACCACTTTATTTCCTTCTTTTCCTCCTTTATCCCTTTAAGGAGACTTCATCCATCTTCTATCCCAAAATACTGTCAGTCAGGATTTCTATTCCAAATAATTTGGAGTCAAAAGCATTCAACAGTTTGGAGGCAAGTGAGCTTTTTATTGGGTTTTTATTGAGAGTAAATTGAACTGTGTGGGCAGGCGAGAGAGGGGTTCCTCTGTGAGGCCCAGCATGCCCCACCGCTGCACCCCAGCAAGGACTCGTGTTACAAGAATTACATCACTAGGATCTGCTTATATTGGCTGACCAGGCCCAACAGACCCCTGGGCGCAGCCAGGCAGGTTAACTCCTTCTTGATCTTCATGAACCTTCCACAAGAGAGCTTACGTGGCCCCCAACAATTTTGTTTTTCAGAACTTTCTAATCTTTTCCTAGTTTAACATATAAAGTGTTTGGTAAATTCTAACCATATTTCTTCTTCACAAACCTGTCTGGAGCATAAGAATTTTATCCCCATTTTACAGATAAGTTTTCCCTGAGTACTTTGGCACCAGCTAATCTGTTTATTGAACTTGAAGTTAGCACCATATATGTACTTGTTGGGGATTTTATTGTTTTTGTTTTATAAATTACTCATGGTCTGGAGCAAAGACTGGCACAGAGTAGATGCTAAATAAATGCTTATTGGTTGAAAACCACCCGAGAAGAGAGAGAGTTGGGGATTGAAAATTCATATGGCTTCACGAGACAGGTAACATTGTAATTTTATGAAATAATAAATATGACTTCAGTCAAAATATCGAGGAACCAAGATGGCGGCATAGTTAAACAACTAATCTGCTGCCTCACACAACAATTTCAAAACTACAACTAAAAGACAAAAACGTCTACCACCCAGAACCACGGGAAAGCTGGCTGAGTGGAAGATTTACAACTAAGAAGAGAAAGGAACACAATCGCTGAAAAGCTGAGGTACGGAGGCACGAGAATCGGGCCGGCGGCGGGCGGCTGGGTGCGCGGCTTTTCTTCAACCCACAGGGAGACAAGCTCCCGATCACTCTGAAATCCAGTTTCTGGGGATACTCGGGGGACCCAGGCACCTACGGGGAGAAGCTGGACTCTCGGCCATCGGGTTGGAAAGTGAGAGTGACTTTTTTGCGGTGGTGCGCCCAGCAATCATTGTTTACTGCGCCGGAGCGCAGGGCGCAGGGACTTGGAAACGGGAAAGGCAGAGACGGCTGACGGCAGCCATTGCCGTTGGCCACGCCCCAGCCTAGTGACGCCCTGAGACCCTGCCCAGCCCTGAGACCCCGCCCCGCACATTCTACAAACCCGCCCAGGCTCCACTCAGCAGCTTTTGCATATAAATGGCCTGTTCTGTGGCAGCTCAACCAAATTAACTGCAGCTCCAGTCAGACTGCTCCAAAACCGCCCAAGCAAAGGAGAAAACTAGCCCTTGCTGTAGCTCCTGCTGGGGGACACACAGTACACAAGGGTACACCAAGAGTGTCCACCTCAAGTAACTGGGAGGCTGACCCGTTGAACCAATAGGACACCTTGTACACAAAACTACCCTACCAACTTAGGGAAGCAGAGAATATGAGAAGGCAAGGAAACAGATCACAAACCAAAGAAATGGAGGAGAACAAGCGAATGGACATAGAGTTCAAAACCACGGTTATAAGGTTTTTCAAGAATTTCATGGAAAAGGCCGATAAATTCAATGAGGACCAACTAGAAATTGAACATACACTGACTGAGATAAAAAATATTATACAGAGACCCAACAGCAGACTAGAGGATTGCAAGAATCAACTCAAAGATTTGGAATACAAAGAGGCCAAGGACACTCCTCCAGAGAAGCATGAAGAGAAGAGAATTCAGAAAGTTGAAGATAGTGTAAGAAGCCTCTGGGACAACTTCAAGCGAACCAACATCATAATTATGGGGGTGCCAGAAGAAGAGAGAGCAAGATGCTGAAAACCTATTTGAAGAAATAATGAATGAAAACTTCCCCCACCTGATGAAAGAAATAGACTTACAAGTCCAGGAAGCGCACAGAACCCCAAACAAAAGGAATCCAAAGAGGACCAAGACACATCATAATTAAAATGCCAAGAGCAAAAGACAAAGAGAGAATCTTACAAGCAGCAAGAGAAAAACAGTTAGTTACCTACAAGGGAGCTCCCATACGATTATCAGCTAATTTCTCAACAGAAACCATGCAGGCCAGACGGGAGTGGCAAGAAATATTCAAAGTGATGAATAGCAGGAACCTACAACCAAGACTACTCTATCCAGCAAAGTTATCATTCAGAATTGAAGGGCAGATAAAGAGCTTCACAGATAAGAAAAAGCTAAAGAAGTTCATCACCACCAAACCAGCATTATATGAAATGCTGAAAGGTATTCTTTAAAAAGAGGAAAAAGAAGAAGAAAGATAAAAATTATGAACAACAAATACATATCTATCAACAAGTGAATCTAAAAGTCAAGTGAATTAAAAATCTGAGGAACAGAATAAACTGGTGAACTTAATAGAATCAGGCATAGAATGGGAGTGGATTGATAATTCTCAGGGGGAAAGGGGTGTCTGTGTGGGGAGTATGGGAAGAGACTGGACAAAAATCATACACCTATGGATAAGGACAGCGCGGGGGGGGGGGGGGGAGGTAAGGGCAGAGGGGGGGGTAGTAACTGGGTGGTGGGGAGATATGTGGGGAAAAAGGAGAAACAATTGTAATCTGAACAATAAAGATTCATTAAAAAAATAAATAAATATGACTTCAGTGCTTACTATGTGCTGGGTGCTGCTCTAGACACTGGGGATACAACGGTGAAAAAATAGACAAAAATGCCTGGCCTCTTGGAGTTAACATTGTAGTAGAGAGAGACAGACAATTACAACAACATGGAAAGTAAATGGTTGGTCACCAGGTGATGAAAGCTATGTTGAAATACAAAGCACATGGGGATGGAGTGTGTTAGGGACTGACTTGTTCTTCCACCCCCGAAATTCATATGTTGAAGCCTCTACCCCCAGTATCTGAGAATATAACTATATTGGTAACCTTGTTCAAAGCAGTTTGGGTAGATGATGGGATCAAAAGTCTAACTGAATATATTTAAGAGTAAATGGAAGAAGAGAAATTAAAGACAGTGACCTTGACTACTTTTGCAAGGAGTAATGCTCTAAAGAGCAGCAGAGAAATGGGACAGTATGGTAGTGCACAGAGTCAAGAGAGGGTTTTCTTTCTTTTTAGGTTGGGAGAATAATTGCATACTTCTATGCTGATGGGGATGATCCAGTAGAGAGGGAAAGTTTAATGACACAGGAGTGAGAGAGAACAATTACTAATGCATGTCTTTGAGGAAGTAAGGAAGAATGGGATCCAGAGCACATGTGAAGAGGTTGGAGTTAGATGGGAGACCAGAGAAGACAGAGAAGAATATATGGACACGGGCACAGATGGATTTTTACATGTGGTAGAATAACAAGTAAAAGGCCTCTGTTGCTTCCATTTTCTTAGTGAAATAGGACTCAAGGTCCTCAGCAGAGAATTAGGATCAGGGAAGATGTGTTGGAGGTTTGAGGAGTAAGGAGGAGGAAGAGGTGTGAAATAGTCATCTAGGGAAAAGGAGAGGGAAGGACCAGGGACATGCAGTAGAACAGCCAGGCAGCATTTAAGGGCTCTCTTGAGGCTAGAAAACATGAATTTACGAGAGCAGCCAACCAGTTGATTGTTTTGCTCCAGCCACATTCCGCTGTGTGGGTGTAGGCAGAGCGTAAGCAAAGTTGGATTAGCCTAGAGCTGGATTTTGCTAAGTGATTACAACAAAAGGGCAAAGGGGCAAAGGAACTAAGTGCGTATAACAATGAGCCACCGCCTCCCAATGGGGCAAGGGGGAATGAGGATGTGAGGGGTGTGGAGACAGGGGACTGATGGGAAAATCAATTGATTGAAGGTCCCAGTGGTGTCAAAAAAATGATGGAGTGAGATGAAAACACAGATGTTGGTCTGAGTTTGTATTCAAGATACAGGCATGCAACTCTTGGTATTGACAAAATTGGAGGTATGGCTTGAGGAATGGTTGTTGAAATAGGTGGAATATATGATCTTTAGGAGAGAAAGTAAAAAAAAAAACCACTAGGGAATTATAAAGGCCATTTACTTCAATATGCAACCACAAAGACTTTGCCCAGAGTAGCAATGGAGACAGAGTAAACTAGGAAGAAATTTTTCAAAAAATGAAGGGGAGCCTGGCTGGTGTGGCTCAATTGATTGAGCCTCGTCCTATGTACCAGGAGGTCCTGGTTCAATTCCTGGCCAGGGCATATGCCCAGGTTGCAGGATCAATTTCCGGTCGGGTGCATGCAGGAGGCAGCTAATCAATGTTTCTCTCTGACACCAATGTTTCTCTCTCTCCCTCTCTCTGAAATCAATAGTATATACGTATAATGAAGGGGAGTGGTCTTGAGAGTCTGGCGGCTGATGATATGAGTCCAAAACCAGAGGTTTTTAGGGAGAGAGAGGGATAATGATCTGGAAGTAACAATGAGGAGCAAACGGGACACTTCCTCCACCTCCAGCTGCCAGTATTGTGTACGGGCTGGAACATAAGATCCCCCATATCTCCAGCACATCCTGGGTGGCGGGGCTGAGCATGGAGTCTCTTTGGAGGATTATGTTGGGGACATTCAGAAATCTGTGATTGTCGTTGGACTGTTACTTCTTAACCCATAGATGCTCCATCATCATTTGAAAAAATTAAAAATATGTTTTTATTAATGACTTTAGAGTGAGAGGAAGGGAGAGGGAGAGAGAAACATTGATGTGAGAGGGTAACATCAATCAGCTGCCTCCTGAACGGCCCCTACTGGGGATGGAGCCTACAAACCGGGCATGTGCCCTGATCAGAATCAAACTGGCCACCTGGAGGTGCACGGGACGACACTCAACCAACTGAGCCACACCAGCCAGCGCACGCCATCATCAATTAAGCCTTCAGCACATTTTGAGAGTCCACTTGTTCGGCCTTACTAGTTTATTTCTTATCTAAAGCATTTGTTTATTTGTTTGTTAGAGGGTTTGGAAATGTGAGGGGCCTGACAGCTAATTTAGCCCAATTCCTCTGAGACCTTCATAGAACATCTTAAAAACTTGCAATAGTGATGCTGTCCTGGAAAATGTTCTCTCTCTCAAATAAGGGACCAGAGTATCTGGGGCTCCCAGGTGGGTGCACCTCCTGGAGGAATCTGCCCTGACTTCCGGTGCTGTTTTGTCCCAGAGGTCTGGAGCCACTGGACGATGTTGGCACAGTCACCCCTTTGCTGGCTGTCACAGGGAGATCACTGAAGTGACACCCTTTCTCTAGGCAGAGACGATGCTCTGCACCTGACACGCCAGCTTACAATTCCTTCTTCAGCATGAGCGGCAGCTTTGGTTCCCTAGTAGTGGGCAAGGAAGAAAAGGGTATTGGAGTCAGTGATGATGTGGTCTTTCATGTGGCTGCGAAACTATCCCTGAAGTCATTTCCAAACATGGCATTCCAAAAATGTTTGCAGCAGTCATTTGAATAAGATAGAGAACCCCAGGGTAACTTCTTTGAAGGACAACTCAATTCAAATCAACTCTGGTATTTAAGAAATACATATCAACCCCATTACTTTCTGGTCAGCTTTCAATCCCTGAATCCTTGAACAAAAATTTTAAAAACTGATCAAAGGAAAGAGCCTGCCTTGGTGACAGTTGCTACTCACCATCATGAGATAAGACGCGGGATGTGTGGCTGAGGTGGAAAGTACTTCTGATTTGGTGGATTTAGGATCAAACCCAACATCGTTTGCCTTCTAATTTAGCCGACATTTAATTCAAATACTTGAGGCTTTTGTACATGCTAACGCAGAAGCATAATGAGGAATCAAAGGATGAACTAGTCATTGTTAGGAAGGCAAGCATTTTAAACGTTTGTGAACTGTGCTTTACATCTAAATAATGAGATGGCTCCAGAAAGCAGGAAGTCTATCTGGAAAGCCACAGTGAAATGATGAACAACTTGATCTTGAGTGCCTATCTTTATCTTTGCCTTGGGGAAATTTTAAACAAAAAGTACAAAAAGAGGCAGAAAACAGAAAGCTTCTTGAAAGTGAGTTTTATGTCTTTTTTTATTATATAGTCTATCTAACACAGGCAAATAAACCTACATGATGCCTTAGTTTGTACAGGTAAAATCCAATTAGCATGCCTTTTTTTGAAACACATTATCTCCTGTGAGGAGATTAAGGGGGGCTCTTTCTCAGTTCCCTTTGCCCAAATAGTAACATACATTTATAGGAAAGGCTATCATGGATGTGCCTGGAATGGGCCAAACTGACTAGCACCCAAGTGGGTGGGTATTTTGTAATGATCTCATTAGTACCCGTAAAAACCCACTGAGCTAACCAGCCACCGTAGCTTACAACGGAGCAGCTGAAACAGCTCCGGGTGGGGGAGTGGGGTGGGAGGGAAGGAAGTCCTCCTCAGCCAAACGCATCCCCCTCTCTGTGCTTTCCTGGCCTGACGTGGGGAGGCAGAGGAGACAAGGATGTCGCTTCCGGAAGTTGGGCAGGAGGAGATATGACCCAATGGAAGACGGAATCTGAACAGAGATGTGCCTGCCCCGGACCACCGCTGCCCTTTCACTGGGAGACCAGCACTGCCCAAAGGGGTGCCTGCACATGAAACTTTCCTTCTCCGTTTCCAGGCCGAGTCTTCCCCTTGACCAAACTCTAAGACGGGGGATCGGTGCACCCAGCAATATGCAAGACACTGTGTATAACGAACATAACAACACTGAGTGTCTGATCTCGGGATATTACAGTTTAGTCAGGGAGACAAAACTTAAGCCTTTTTATAAAACATGGTCACAATCTAGCAAAAATAGTCTTGCTTTGGAGGACACATTCACTCAAGAAATGGATCAAGGAGGGTGTTTTTTTTTTAAATAAATGAAGTTAAGTATGCAATCCTTTCTGTACTCCTTTGCTTTATCCTTCTCAAACAATTTGTCCATTCATTCTACAAATATTTATCGAGGGCTGTCTGTTATGAGTAAGGTACTATGTTGGGCACAGGGAAAACCTTGCTAACCCTAATGCATCAAAAAGTATTAATACTGATCAATAATACTCCAGGCAAAAAATAAACTTGATTCATCTTGAAGTATTCTAAACAAATGATTTATTCCAATTTGGTTATTATCTTCCTTTTTTCCTTCCTGATGTGCCTCTTCCTTTTCCATCCTACTATAAAGTACTGAAAGTATTTTGGTGGCGTGAGGAAGGAAAAAACACGTTTGTGTTGTAAAGTAAATGGCGTTGGCACTCTCTTCTGCCCTGGAAATAGGAGGAATCTGCTTGCTCTGGGGGTCCCTGTTCTTCAGGAAGCCCTCAGCTGGTCTTTAGCAGCAATGATGACATAAAGGAAAATTACATTCTGATGCAGAATTCAGCCCCTTCATCTTTCTCCTGTCTCTACAGCATGGAGCCAGGGGCCCATAGAGGATCTAATATCAAAAGGAAGAGGGTAATACCACTACATGTAGAAAAAAAATAATTACCAAATTTCCTGAATAGTAAACAGCTTAGAAAAAAGAAGAAGCTGAACCCTTTGATAGCTTGGCCCTTGGTCTGCCCGTGAATGCCTTAAGGATTATATCATCCGACTGCCTCCAGCAGCCCGCGCTATTGTTTCAGAGCAGGAGACGCGGAGGGGGCTGGGGGGAGAAGAAGAAGAGGGGATGGGGGGGAGCAGCAGGTCTGCACCTCGGGGAGAGGAGAGTTCGATTTTGAAAGGGCAGTTATTAAACGTCAATGGCAGTGCGGCTAGAAAGACAAATTGAACAATTTCTCAGCGTCTGTGGGAAGGAGGTTTCTCGGGGCCATTACTCCTGTTCTTGAGAGATTGATGTAAACGTTTGGATCCAATAACTTCTACCACAGATGACATTGGCTCAAAAGGGAGAGAAAGGGACTGCAAGTTGCCCACAAATGTTATTGCCGAAAACCATCACCGGGGGGCAGTCTTGTGACTGTTTAGTGCCCTTTGCCTCGTTCTGGTACGGATTTTACTACCTTTTTTTTTTTTTCTGGATGTGCTCAGTTTCTTTATCCGAGGTTAAGGTGTGAGAAAAGGCGCAAAGGGGGAAGGCGGCTTAGGAACGGAGCCTTACACCTCCCCAGTCAGCCGGGAGGGATGCCGCGAGAACGTGCAGGAATTGAGAAGAGTCACAAAAGTCCTTTGGGTCTTTGAAAGGGAAGCCTCCGAGGCTGAGAGGCGGCGGGGTGGGGGCCGCAGACTTGGGGTCCTGAGATACCATCGACCTCAGCGTGGATGGCGAGGCCGGGATTCTCCGCATTCCGGGGATTGACGGAGCCCCCGCCCCGCCCCCCCCCCCCCCCCCCCCGCCTCCCTGAGCTGCTGCGCGCGGCCAGCCCCACGGCTGCTGGACGCCCCGCTCCCGCCCACGACCGCGCGGGGACTTGGGCACAGGGAGGACGGGGACGCGGGCCCCGCAGGGCGCTCCCCGACTGCAGCCGGGGAGACGCGGGCGCCGTCGGGCTCCCAGGCCTGGAAGGCGCTGCGGCCACAGGAGTTCTGGGCTCTGGTTCCCAGGCGCGCGCTCCTCGGTTCGCTCCAGGGGGTGCGAGGGGGGCTCCGGGCTCACTGGCGGCACCTTCCTTCGCAGCCAGCCCGCGAGACTGCCCGTTCCTTCGTGCCCTTTCCCACTCAAAGGGCAACGTCTTAGCGTAGGAACTCCAAGACCTTCGTGTGCTATCGGATCAAGTCCGGGAAAGAGAAGGCTACCGCGGCCTCCCCGGATCCGTGGGCGGAAGCGCTGGGTCTGGAAGGTGGTGTTCCTTCGTGCGCATATGTCCTTCGTGCGCATATGTCCTTCGTGTGCCATGCGTCCCCTCACGTGCACGTGTGCCGGGCAGCCCGAGAACAGTCTGAGCGCGCCTGCAGCCGGCCGTGCGCGCTGGGAGAGTGGAAAGTAAACCCGAGAACACCGGGCCCGCCCCAAACAAAGCCAGACCCTGGCTCCGCGCAACAGCGGCGGGGACCCTCTCAGGCTTCACGAGGGATGACGTCCCCAAGGCTTTACCTCCTTCCCCACGGCCGCCAAGCCGCAGAAGGGGCGCCCTCACAAGTTAGGGGGAGGCTGTTTCCCGCGGGGGGGGGGGGGGGGACGTCAGCGGGGGAACTTGGGGCAAATATGCGTTTGGATGGCTCGGCCTCGGCTTTCCCCACGAGCCCGTTCGGAGGCTTCCGGCCCTGGGCCCCACGCCGGGATGAACTGGCCGAGTGGAGCGCAAGGCCAAGTTCCACGGAATTCGGCGCGCGGGCCCATTTCTCCGGAAGTTGTGTCCTTGGGGCAGGCCCTTGTTGAAACAGAGGGAGAGAGCGCTCAAAACGGCATTGTTTTCTCTCCAAGACGACGGAGAAGAGGACACTGTCTGGCTTAGCGTGGAAGGCGCGCCTCCGCCCTTCAACTCCGAGCCCCTAGAAATAACGGCGAGGCGCCCGTGCCCCCTCTCGGGCTGCGGTTCATGCCCTTGCGGCGCGCTCACGTGGGAATTCGCGGGGGGGGGTGGGCGCTTGGGAGTGGACCTTGCCCGTAAACCTCGCGAAGGGTCACAGGGCGCCGGGAAGCCCACGTGGAAGGCTCTCCCGTGTCCGCAAACGTGTGAATTCGCGGGAAACGTCTCATTCGAAGTCCGCGGGACCGGGAGGCGCATTTGGATGCAGGGCTGGCTTCCAAGGGGGTCCTGGCCCGAGCTCGGGCGCGAGGCCCTTTTTTAAAAAACTCCCCACTCCCTTCTTGCAGCCCCACGCGAGCTCCGCGCGGCCGTTTCCCGCCTGGGACAAAGGCGGGCGCAGCCGCCGGTCTCGCCTCTGAAGGTCGCGGACACGCGGAGTCGCGCTCCGCTGGTTGGGGACGGAGCCTGGCGAAGAGGCCACCGCTCCTGCGCGACGGGTGGAGCGCGCAGAGCCGCGGTGGGTGCGCTCGGCACCGCCCGTTTCCTGCGCCGGAGCAGCCGGCGGCCGGGCTCCTGCTCCCTCCCGGCTCCAGCGCGGTGGGCGGCTCGGTCCGCGGGCGGCCTCGCTGCCTCTCCCACCGCCCGCGTCCCTGCTGAACCGGGCCCCGCTGCTGAACCGGGCGGGAGGGGAGCTGCGGGGCAGCCGCCAGGCTGGGCAACAGCGATCCAGCGCCGCGGGGGTGTGAGCGGGTCTCACCTGGGCAGGTGCATTGGGAATGATTGTACGCGTACCGGTCCGAGGCCACATTTCCAAAGTCTCGATGGGAACGTAAGAACGAAGTTCCGGAAAGGAAAAGCCGTTTGCGCCACTTGTTCAAGGTGAAAGTGAAAATGTGTTCAGCTTGCGAGCGGGATGCTTTTCTCCGCTGAACACTTCACTGGGCACAGCCGCGGCGAAGGGCCTCAGGGAGGTCGTGTGCAGCTGCACTGTCCTCGGAACATAAAGGAAAGGCGCCGGTTCGGGTGCCTCTGCGTTGGGAGAATTGCACCCGCCTTGGCCGTTGGCCTGGGTGTGCTTGAGCGCCGCCGCAGCCACCACCGCCGGCGCGTCTGGCAGAGTCCCTGGCGTTCAGCCCCCACCCCTGCTTTTGCCCCCACCCCGACAGCGGCAATATTTTCCACTTCAGCTCTTCTCTCTTTGGGGTCATTTTACCTTCCTCTCCATCGCTTTGTCACCCCTTCTCCAATTATTACCCCCCCCCCAAGGCACTTATCAGACGGAACCCCTATCCTATATTGGTAACTCTCTGCTTGGCCTGGATCTTAGAATTCAAAGTCACTGCCCAGGAACATTCCTGTACATGCAAATGCCTACACCAAGGCTGCTGAGCCTCCAGTAGGTCTCAGAGGGTCTGAGCATTGATAGCAGGGGGTATAGATCTGATTTTAACCAACTATGCCATGAGGCCACAGGCCGCGGGATGATGCACGTCCAGGCTAGCGTCTGCGGGGCTGGGTACGCACTGATGAAGCAGATAGGTTGGTAAGGGCACATGAAAATTACTATTAAAAACGCTGAGTGATGTTTTGAGTCTACCTATATAGTGTCTTAATACCCCCTCCTCCCATTCTACTTTTTTTTTGTAGGTGCACTTACACTTGTAAGTGAATTTGTATAGTAACGTGTGGAATCTGTGCATACGTGTCAGTGTGAGCGTGATATTGAAGTGCGCACCTGTGGAAATGGCCCTAAATCAATTTCTCTTCTCTGGCATATGTACTGAGAAGAAATCCTTTGGTTGCAGGGTTTGTGATTCCCAAGCTTCTTAGAAAGCCTCTGGAAGGGAAACGGGCTTTAGGAATGGAAAGTATTATTTAAAAGGGATTTAGCATCCTCTGCTTCTCAGCATTTCCCTTAAGGTAGTAGGACGGGACTTTGTAGCTCAAGACTGTCCCTCCCCTACTTCCGAGGAAAAGTGTGAACTCCTGCAGACTCGTGACCACCTCTGGCCATGACCCCAAATGTGTATGTATCCTGAAGTCTAAGCCCCATCACTCGGACTGTTCTAAGCTGCAAGTCCCACAAACCTGCCATGAAGCCAAATCAGAGCTTGCTGGATGGATCTGTACTCAGACACACACGTGTTTGTTTGTTTTCTTTTACAAAGGAGAGCTTGGTAAAATGCCCCACATGTGGTGGACATTCGGTGGTTATTTGTTGAGAGAATGAATGAACTCATGTGTATATTTATTCTGTCCAAGGCCAGTTTTTTTCTCACTAAATAAGCTGGTACATGCATATGTCAGATATATGTGACAAAACATTGTGCGCCCAGAGTATAGGGGGACTTTCTGTATCTGTCCCTTTTTGCCTTCAAGCTCTCCTGCGCAGCCTCCTCCCCCATGTCCCCGCCCGAGGCGCAGGTCTCTGCAACTTGTTGGCAAACTTATCCAACCCCTGCCAACGCCTGTCAGTCAGCCAGTAAAAGCACATGCTTTCCTTTGGTCCTGTCCTTCCTTCCCTCGCAGATCACACTCAAGTTTCTACAAAGGTTCTTCAGCTGGCTCCACCCCGCACACTCCCACTTGCCTTTGCATCCTCTCTAGGTGGAACACTGCTTGGGTTCCACAGACCTCACAGACCTGCAAACAGGCAGGTCGCCCCTGCTCACTGACGAGCATCGGTCAGCATTTGCACTGAGTGGCCAGGGTTCTCGGAAAGCTTGGGGTCTTCATTTTGGAGAGGACGGCCAGTTCCGGGAAGGCTAGAAGTCACTGTTCCCAATCTAGCTGAAGTTTTCTTTTACAAAAACATATTTAATCACAATAGAGTCTGACGTCAGCAATGACAAACCTCCGAGAAGAGAGTCCAGTGAGTGCCAGGACCTTGGAGCTCAGTGGGTCTCACTCTTGCCATCCAGTGGGTCCCCAAGTTCTCCCCCCTCTGAAGGACTTGGAGGATCCTCCTCTGTGCCCCAGCCAGCCTGCTGCCACCTAGAGGACACCTGTTCCTCCCGCCTCCCCAGACCCTTTCTGAGGGACAGCAATCTGGAAGGAGCAGCCCACCTGCCACTCATTCCTCTGGCCAGAGTCTGCCCAGCCATAACCCGGGAAAACCAGAACAAGGACTTTTCCCTTCTCCCGTGCCCTCTGTTCTCCCCTTCTTCATCTCCCATCTCTCTCCTTCACACTCCCCCTCCCATTTGGGAGTCCACAGGTCCCTGAAGAGAGGTGTCTCCATGGCCTTCACCCCCAGGGCAGCTGCTTGCTCACCAGGAAGGAGGGGCGGGGGGCGGGGGCAGGAAAGGAACTTTAAAAGCTCCACTAAGGCCGAAACCGGTTTGGCTCAGTGGATAGAGCGTCGGTCTGCGGACTGAAAGGTCCCAGGTTCGATTCCGGTCAAGGGCATGTACATTGGTTGCGGGCACATCCCCGGTGTGGGGTGTGCAGGAGGCAGCTGGTCGATGTTTCTCTCTCATCGATGTTTCTAACTCTCTATCCCTCTCTCTTCCTCTCTGTAAAAAATCAATAAAATATATTAAAAAAAAAAAAAAAGCTCCACTAAGGCCAAAGCTGCCAAAGAACCTTTGGGGCAAACCTGGAAAGTTTCAGACCCCGCTCTCCAGACCCCCAACCCTGGAAGGGCCAACATCCCCTCTTTAAACGAGATGAATTGTGATCAGGACTCCGAGTCGGGTGGGAGGGGGGCAGGGTTGGGGAAGCAAACACCTCTGAGGTGGAGGGGCGTCTAACTTGTTTCTAACCTGGACAGCTAATGTCAAACCGGTTTCCTCTGGGGCAGCTCCCTGCTCGGTGAGATCCAGGAACAGGCTTGACCCAGAGCACAGTTCTCCTCGTGAGGCCTCGGATTGGGGACAGGACACCCATCGGGGATGCTCTGTTTTCTCACCCTACATCAGAGACGGAGGCCCAGAGGAGCTCTGTGATTTGTTAGCGCTTTACAGTTTATAAAGAATGATAGTGGTGACAAGCCAAAGGCTGGTCTAATGCAGGGACCTCCACAGCCTGCTGACTGACGCCTTCTTTAAGTTCTCCGGGGGCTGCTCTCTGAATCGCCTTAAAAAAATGAAACCAAGCCTGAACTCAACGGTGTTGAATCAGCTGTTCACTCTACCTCACCCGCCCCCAGGTGATCTACAGCCGTGATTGCTAACGATCACCGAGGGACAAATTAAGGAATTGAAAATGCTGAGCTTGAGAAGCTGAATTCCTTACACTATCTGGGGTCGTTAATCACCCAGCAGAAACCAGTCCGGCAAGAAGGAAAAGTAGCTAGAGGGACAGAAAGGTGTGGGTCTGCGTGCGGGTGTTCAGGGGCTCATGTGGCGGGACTCCAATGCAGATGCTCACATGTGTAGGATGTGCTCCAAATGGGCGCCGCAGAGGACCGTCCCAGGAACCATAAAGCTCCTATGGCTGCCCCAAACGCGCTAGTTCATTTCATGGGAAATGTCGGCCTGGTAATCAGGAGACCTGTGCAAGGTTAGCTCATGACTCAAGACTCCATTCCCCCAGTGAGTCGGGTCCACGCCAGCACCCGGTTGCTTTCCCAGAGTAGGCTGCCCGGCATTTACCCAACGTGGTGAGAATAGAAGATTCTCCGTCAGACACTTCCCAGGCCTCGAGAATCCCTTCTAAGGTTGGGGTGGGGTGAAGGGCAGTGTAGGGAGGCGCGTGCCAGGCAAAGTGGGGTGCACGAAATTTGCAGCCATAGGAAAGCAAGTATCTGGGGGTGCAGGAGTGTAACTTCTGTGCAGACAAGGAAGGGAAGGCTTCACCACCACCCCCCCCCTGCAGGGTGGGGATCGCGACAAATATTAGGAAACCTGGCGCTTGGAGCGGGTCGTCTGGCACCAGGTCTTCCAAGAAACTCACGTGCTCCCAAGAGCCCGCAGCTGCCTGACTCCCGCCCCGTGCCACCCGGAACCCAAGATGCCAGGGCCTGGACCGCCCTCTTGCCAGGGCCTGGACCCGAGGTCTCAGAGCGCAGGGTGCAGCTCCAGGAAGCACCCAGGCGCGGGGCGCTACGCTCTGCGCTCCCCGAGGCGCGGGGCTCCGGCAGCTTCCCAGCGAGGAGGCTCCCGCACTGGGCTCCTCCGGGGCCCGCCGGGCCGCTCTTCTCCCTAACCCCGTCATCCGCTCTTCCCCGCAGCCCCGCAGTTATCGGGACGATTTGTTTAGCGAAGCTCCTCAAACAATGGAAAGTTCGGAGGTTTCCTGGACGTTGTGTTGGGGAGGCGGGGCCGGGACCCGCTGACGGCGGCTTCCCCAACCCTGCTCCCCCCTTTCTCTGCCCCCTCAGCCGCCGGCCGGGCAGCAGAAAGCGGCGGCCAGCCTTCTCCTGCCCTTCGGCCGGACGACCCACGGCAGCCGCGCCCGCCCCCTCTGCACCTGCCTGGCTGAGGTGAGATGCCCGGCGCGCGCCTCGAGAGCGCAGCGCCCGCTCCGGCTGCCGGGGCCGTGACCTCGTGCGACGCGCGGGAGAAGGGCGAGTGAGGAGGGCGGAATCACCCCGAAGGGAGTGGGGAGCACACAGTGTGTCGGTGACCTGGGTAAAGGGTCCTCACTGTGTTGCTCTGGAACCTGGGACCAGCCGAGGACGTTTTAGGGATCTCGGTTTTCTCCTCTAGAAATGAGAGCAATCACACTGTCCGGCTCAGGGGTGCCAGCTCTCCTGGGAGCGGCCCGCGGGAGGCCGGGGAGGACGCGGAATCCGGGGCAGGAAACAGGCGCACTCTCTGCCGAGTTAACCCTTCCTGCCCGGGCAAGGAAGCCTGAAGTTCAAACCATCGGGACAACTCAGACCAAGTGCAATGGAAGCGACTTGACGTGAGCACTGGGTCTTTCCAGGAAAAGAGATGCTGCCACGGTGTGGGAGCAGCCCGGCCTTCTGGCTTCAGCCCCCTCCCCCGGGCCCGCCCAGAGCGCAGGGCGCCCAGCAGGGACGTGGCGGTCCCTCACGCTCCCGGCCCCGGGAGGCGGCGGCCGCCGGGCTCCGTGACAGCCTGCCCGCGAGGGTGCTGGGCGGCCGCCCCCTCCCCGGGACCCGGCCCAACCTGGATTCACGTCTTTGGCCGCAAAAAACTCGAAACCTTGCGAATTAGCGGCGCTCCCCTCGCGGCTGCGGGCGCTGGCGCCCCGGCCCCTCTCGGAGCTCCGGGCTCGGTGGCTGTCAGCCCCAAACTTTGCTCCACGAAGCGCGTGGGGGCCGAGGGGGCGCCGGCCTCAGCCACCAGGCCTGCAGGGCCGCCGGCGGGCTGTCACACAAACACAAACCCGTCTTCCAGGGCCTCGCTACCCGAAGCCTGGGACTGACCCGGGTCCCCCGAATAATCGGAATCCTAGCCTAGTCCCCAGCCCTGCGGGCGGAGCAGAAGTGACCTGGCAGCCTGGGCGCAGGGGAGGCTGGCAGGGCGTCTCAGGCAGGCACTGGAGTAGGAGCATAGCGACTGGGGGCGTCTCCGCGGGTTATTTGGGAATTTGGTGACTTGACGGTCCTTGATTAGCCACCCTCACTCACCACGCCCCACCCCACCCCCTGCACCGTCCGCAGTGAGGGTCTCAGCGGGAGCCTCAGGCTCTGGCCCCGCGCGGGCACCTAGGGGTCGAGGCCAGGTTTCTCCGCGCGCGCACCGAGGCTCCCCCCACCACGCCCCCCGCGAAGCTGGAGGGAAAGAGAATCTAAAATACACTGGCTAAAATTCACTCTCGAGAACACTTTGAAGTTGGGTAACTGTGACTGCACCACTCTCCCCCTCTCCTCCCCCATCTCCCGCTCAGCCAGATGCACCAGAAAGCGGCACTTTGATCTTGCAAAGCAGCAATTTATATTTCTTTAAAATTTTTTTTTTCTGTAAAACGATGATTGGACCGGGGAGAAAATAATGTAATTCCGCGGACACAGGGCTGAGGAGCAGCTTTCTGGGCCGGACCAAGGGTGGGCCGGGGGCGCCAGGCACATCTGTTCGCCCGGGTTTGCAGCGCATTCCTCTTCGCTGGGCTTTTGCTTCCCCTCCCCTGGCGGACCGTCCGTCCTTGTGATTTACCCCAGGCAGGAAGCTGGGCATTATTTGTACCTGACCTGGAGATGCTGGGAGAGGTGTGTGTGTGTGGGGGGGTGGGGGGGGGGGGGTGGGGGGCGGGGGTGCAGTAGGAAAAGCTAAGACTGGGCTCCACGTCCGGTGAATTGAATTGGAAAACAGGGGAGGAGGAGCTCAGAGAGAAAAACCACCTCCCGCCTTCAAGTGGAGAACTCGCTACATCTCTTCCCCCCCCCTCCCACCACACCTCCAGGAAAGGGGAGAGGGCAGCTGCAAACTTGATGGGGGAGGGCTATATCCACCCGTTCCCATCGGTCTTTGCAGCCAGGGGATTTACTGAAATAAAACCCACCGGTAACCTTTCCCAGCATTTGGACTAATAACCTCAAATTGGATTAAAATTTGGGAGAATATTAAACTCCTCAAGCGCCAAACTCCAGACTTTCCACCAACTCCTCCCACCCTCACACCCAGCTGAAAGGCCCTCCCTCCTCTGCCTAGGCGCCCTGGCCCAAAGCCCGCCCCACCAGGGCCTGAGCGGAGTCTCTGATTCCCTGAGGTCCTCAGCCCTTCCTCCTCAGAACTATGCTCTTTTTTCCTGTTCTCTAACGGAATCTTTCCCCAGACCCGGGGTCCTATCCAACACCTCAGTGCTTGAGCAAGTGATGCAGAAGACTCCCCCATCCCTGCCCGTCGGTCTGTAAGCTGGTCCATGGAGGCCACTGGGGTCTCTCTCTGCAGGAGTTTGGTTTGTGCTAAGAACCCTTAGCTGAGGGCTGCAAACGCTAGGCGGTGGGCCACAGGGGCTCTGCCGTGCTCAGAAGACCCATTCCAGGCCTCCTCCCTAAACCTCTGCTCTGACTCACCCCAATCCTACTGCGGGAAGATGGTTCAGAGTGGGAACCCCAATTTTACGCCCAGACCAGGAGTGGGGCTGGGTTTCAGGAACTGGAACAGTCCCTGTCTCTTCTACTTTTCTTTCTCTTGGTTTTCTTTCCTATTTTTTAATTGTCCCTTTCTCTTCTTTACTTCTTCCTTAACCTCTGTCTTTTTCTTGCTCCCTTCCTTTCCCTCTTATGTTTCCCGGGTCCTTACATTCTCCAGCCTAGAGAGGGACTCGGTGGACTTCCCAGCATGCCCTTTCCTCTTCTTTGCCTAACAGCACCTCTCCCCCATCTCTCCCCACAGCCTTCCCCAAAAGACACTTGCGAGCTCAACTTCCAATTGTAACACGTAAGTCAGGAAAAGCAGATGGAAAGACAGCAGGCGGATGTCCAGGGCAGGTAGGAGGGAAGACGTGGCCAGCTGGCTGGGTGGAAAAATGCATCTGTGGCACCGAGGGGGCGGGACATGGATGGAGGTAACTGGTGAGAATGTGAGAAAGACTGAGGAGCAGCGTGGCTCTCCAGCCTGGGGCAACACCCCCTGCAGGCCGTCACTGTGGTGTCTGCGCGCAGCAAGTCTGCCGTGAGACTGGGTTTGCCATCAGGGGAGACAGAAAGCGCCTCAGAGGAGAGGCTGTCCGCATTCCACGGAGACACCAGAATGGGGAGAAGGGAGAGGGAGGCGGGAAGGTCTTGCATGTCATCACTTTCAGGGTCTCTCAGCTGCCTTAGCCCTGCAGCCCCAACTCCCAGGCCAGCCTTCGGGGGTGGGAGGGCTGAGCTAGGCCTGCGACCTGGGCGAAGGGAGGAGGCTGCAGCCACCCCTACAGGAGAGAGGACCAAACTCAACTTGAGCCTCTCAGAGCCTGAAGGTGGCGCAGGACTTTGGGGCATCACTGCCTAGGTGCACCCTTTAAGAAATGGGGACACCGATGACAAGTCTGGGTCTCTGTGCAGCCCCACTTCCCAGGCTGGTCTGTGGCTTCGATAGAAGCTCTTCTTGGATGCCGGGACCTCTGCTTTACACCCTCTTCCCACCAAATTAAGCCCAAAAGCCCCCCCGCCGGGGTTTTTCTTAGATGCTCCGGAGTTCTCCCTTCCCCAGAACCTGGGTATTTCCCCCTCTTTTGCAACAAATCTGAGTTTGGAATCCTCAGCTATTCTGAGGAATAAAAGTAAATGACCCACGGATGGAAGTCAGTGCTTTTTAGTGGCATGTCAAATGGATTCGAGCTGTAGCACTAGGGATTACAAGAGGAAGGACCTGGGAACCCAACTCAGTGTAAAGACATTGGAGGGCCCTAGGGGGGCGGGGCAGGCATCAGGGGATGCCGGGAGAGGGCCCCCAGGCCTGATGGACACACCCTGCCCTCAGGAAGCTCCGGGTCCGAGGGCGGAAATGGCCTGCACGGCACTACCTTCCGCGACCTCGAGGACAAAAACCACTGGAGAAGGACAGGTGCTGCCAACCGACCTGGATGGAATCGCTCAGTTGCCAACCCGCACGTGTCGTGTGGAGGACTGGCAGCTTGGGGAGGGTGGGGTGGAGAGAAACCAGGAAACATTCAGGAATAGATTGTTTGGGGTTGAATCAATAGAGGTTCGGAGCCCCGGAAAAACCACGCTTTACAACGAAGCAGCCCAAGCCGTGAGGGAGGGCCCGGGGCCGGCGAGTCCGAGGGGAGCGGCCGGCTAGAGGCGGGTGCCCGGGAGCCACGGGAGCCCAATGGAGTTTTTCGCCTTGATCTTAGTTGACTGAGCCCGCGCCAGGGACGACAGTTCCCTCCCCAGAAGCAACCAGTGTGGCTGGCAGCTTTCCGCCTTTCCTGCTGAGCGCCAGGCCACACCTCGCCCTGAGGAAAGGCCGTGGAACCGCTGCAAAGATGCGGCACTCACGCTGGGAAGGCCTCCTGCGTGTGTGCGTTTTAGATGGGGGCAAACTGTTTTCGCATGTATTAGCCGATTCCACCAGGGCCCACTCCCCAACCCCAGCCCCTCTGCCAGTCACTTGTAGGCAGAGAGAGTGGGTTTGCGCCTAGAGCGACTGGAGGCATAGGGAGGAAGAATTCTGGCTCTAGAGCTAGACGACCTGCATTAAGAGCTGTGAGACCCATAGCGAGTACACAACCCCTCTGTACCTCCGTGTTCTCCTGTGTAAAATGGGGCTGGTTAACACTGGTTCTTGGTTCATAGAACGTGAAGTGGGGGGAATGAGTTAGGGTGTATAAAGCACTTGGCACGGGGCCTGGCACAGAGTATAGGCTGAACAATATCAGCTCCTCGTGAGTGGTGCCAACCAAAAAGAGGAGATACAGAACGGTCCTTGGTGGCAGGAGAGGAAGGTTGTGAAAAGAAACACTTATCCTTTCTCTCTCCGATCCTCCTGGAAGCAGGGGCCTCTGGCTAGAACCGCCTTCTGCTGTCTTTTGAGATGGGTCAAACGTTCTCATTTCCAGGGAAGGCGGCCAAGGAAAGCGATACTGGGGGCATGTGTCCGTGGTACAGTTCCAGCCCACCGTGGTGCGCCGGCCCCAAACCTTCCAGGCCCCGGTGCCGCAGACACTGCTGAGAATTAGGAGAAGGGGGATTCACGCATTGTTCGGCCGAGGGAATGCCTTCATTTGCCTGGAGTTGTTGACTGTCCTGTGAAGTCCTTGGAAAGTATGTGAAGTTAAGTGAGTATTTTTCCTGATTAGGGAGAGAGAGCTTTCCTCGCCCCTAGCTTTCTGGGGTGCCTGGCTGTGGGCCAGAGCGCAATGCCTCCTGCAGCTGTTTGAGTGAGACCAGTGTGGGGCTGCTCCCTTCCCCCACCTCTTCTGCAGCAGTGGGCCCTGGAACTCGGGAGATGTGGGCCTCTCCACAGAAACCCAACATATGTCTTTGCTCTGAAAAACCCCGGTCAAGATAGAAAGCTGATATATAATATATAACATATATTATTTAATATATAATATATATTATATAATGGCTTTTTAATATATAATATATATTATACAATGGCTTTTTAATATATAATATATATTATACAATGGCTTTTTAATATATAAAAATCAATTTCGAGGGCTCATTTGTCCAGCCATCCGGGGCTCCCCACATTAGTAAGCTTCCTACCCCGTTAGTTTTGGTGTCATTGGAAACGCCACACACTTCACCCAAGAGTTCTGGATTCTTTTTCACCCCCTTCCTTTGATTTGGTTTTGCCTAAGGGTCAGAAAGGTGGCCTGTGAGTTACTGACTGAAACTAACCAAAAGCCTCCCACGAACTAGCTCACCTGCCCTTGCCAGTTCCTCCCTCCCCAGTCCAAGGGCAAGTGGCCAGCTACCCTGACCTCCACACACCAGGGATTTATTCCGAAGGCCCTCCTTGGAGCTGGTCCGTGGTTTCCACTCTCCTTGTATAATGGACAATTCGTTTCCACTCGTGGAGAGGGAGCGATTGATCCATAAGGAGGCTGTAAAAACCTACTTATTCTCGTGTGCAGGGAATGGCTCCGGGCCGGGCCAGCTGGCATAGTTCTACCGAGGGCATTTTGCTCCTGGGTGGCCGATTTTTATTAGTGACAAGTGAAATCTAAACATTTCTGGCAAAAAAAAAAAAAAAGGAAAGAAAAAAGTCATCACATCAAGGCCCTATGCCTCAAATCATTTGACTTTAGCTGGTGGTCCCCGTGACTCCCCCCCCCCCCCCCCCCCCCCCCCCGTCCCGCCAGCAGTGCCCTCTCCCCTGCCTCCCCTGCATAACTCCTACCAGCCCCCTCCCCCGAACTTCAGGTACCCTGTTTAGGTGCCAGCTGGCTGTGTTAGACTTTGAGGCCTGGCTCTTCCTTTCCCTTGACCCCCAGAAACTTTAGATAATCCTTTCTCTCAAAACCAAAGGGAACTCTTAACCTTGCTTAATCAAGCAGCTGCAAACCCAGCAGGAAGGGGGAGATGGAGTCAGGTTCAGGGGACAAACTTGGAGGACCTGGTACTCCAGGCGTCAAAGGGACTGGAAAGAGTGCTCTGCCGAGGAGATGTCTGGCCCCAGGAGTTCGGCTTTCTGGCCGGCAGCCTGCTGGCTGGAGGGTGGAAGGGGCTACATGTGCTTACAAACAAGGAGACCCACCCCTGCTCGCTGCTCGGCTTGGTGCCAGTATTTCCCGCTGTCTGTCCGGTCTGCCAGTCCCTGCTGCGTCTCCCGGGCTTTAGAGAACAACCTGGTCTCCCTCAGGCACTGGATGGCTCTCCCAAGGTGTGAGGTCTCAGAGCTGGGGGTTTAGCATGTCTCCCTGCTTTTGTCACCTAAGACACTTTTGTCACCTCACAGGTAGCTCCGTGCAGATGAAAGAGAGGAGGTGGGGGGACAGCCACATGGATTAAGCTTCAGGGGCCAGGGTTAGCCCTGAGGGAGCTGTGGAGTCAGGGAGCTATGAAGCAGGCTGCGGAATTCACTCGTGTACATTTCTGCAGGCTTTGGGCAGGCTGAGTGTGTGGCCAGGATGCTTCCCCATATGCCTGTGTGCACCCAGGCATGTGTTGCTTCTCTGTGCATGTTTGATTCTAGAAAGGTATGTGTGTGTACACAAGTGCAGCTGTACATGGTGTGTACATGCACGGGTGTGCAGCTGGATGGATATAACCATGGCTTTGTGCAATCGGGGAAAATACATGTTGAACCCTGTGCTTATAAGCTTACTATACAAGTACATAGTAGTTACTGATGTGCGCACATTTATTTCGGGAGGTGGGCACTTTGGTGGCTTCCAAAATCCGCTGACTTTGGGTTGAGTTGCCTAGGGCTGCCAGGCAACCTGAATTCCTGAGGGTGTGGATTCCTGTCACCTTCCAGCCCAGCCGAGCTGGTGGAGGAGAGGGGCGGAGGGCCTTCCTGGAAGGCCCCTCGCCTGGAGCCCTTTGCTTAGCATCTGGGTGCCCAGAGCCAGGCTCCTCCCTTGCACTCAGTGGGCTCAGTGCAGGCTGGAGGTTTCGCTTCCGGCGAAAGCTGGCAGGGCCGGACTGGCAGGGCTGGAGCTGGCTCCCAACAGGGCAGGCAGACACTGAAGGCCAAGGTCAGGCTGCCGGGTGGCAAGATTTGCCCAGGGGGGAGAGCAGCGGGGCCAGGGGGAACAGGATTTCCTCCCCTCCCGGCTGCACAGGCCCCCTTTGTGGAGGGCCCAGCTTCAGCACAGACCCAAGTCAGCGAACAATAGCGCAATGTTGCTGCCCGCTGGCCAGGCTCTCCCGGTTACACTGCGGCCCGCCGAAGGCGAGGAAACCGGGTGGCGCTTTTTTATAGTCGCAAATATAAAATTGGGGCTTTCTCCCCTTTCGCTGCCCCCTACCCCAACGCCGATAGAAAGCAGATAAATTTATGAAGGGCGAGCTAAGAGAATAATTACAGAGTGAAGGCCGTTAAATTTTATTTCCAGTCCCAAAGGCAAAACCTGCGATTTTATTGCAAACATCTGGAAGGACCGAGAGGAGGGCACGCTGCTGGTTTAAAATAAAAACAAAAGATTTTATTTCTCGAAAACAAAAAAACATCATTAATGACCCTTTTGCCCCCACGGACTTTTATTTTTGAAAAGTGTGAGGGGGTAGTTGAATAGTCAACGACTCACGGACCCGCAGCTCCCCTCCACTGGAGATGCCATCTGCAAAAGTGGGCCCGTGCCATCTCTGTGGAACTAGCACTGGGCAGATGTTTCTAGAAATCAGCTCCCTCTTGAGCCCACCTGAAGGCTCCAGGACAGTTAAGCCACCCCATAACTGGGTGCCGATTTGGGAAAAGAAGTGAAAAGTGGGTACTTGGCCTCACATTCCCGGAAGATTCAATCACAATAATAAGATCCTGGGTGTGTCCAGCCTCCCACCCATTATCTTGCCTGCTTTGCTTGCCTGTAAAGTATTTAGGGCCCCTTCACCCTGCCGACAGGGAAACTGAGGCACAAGCCATTAAGTGACTTACCTAAGGTCACAGTGTAGAGCTGAATGGGACCTGGCTGCCAGGCTCCACTTGTCTTGGAGTCGTGTGGTTTCCTCGCACACTATAGTCCTCTTAATGTTTTATACCTGCCCCGTCAGGTTGAATTCATTGTAATTCCCAAGCTCCCTGCCCACGTGTTTAAGGGCAGCCTAACATGGCCTGCTGGCCAACTATTTTTAAACTTTGTTGTCAATTACTCACTCAAAACTGCAAAAGCACAGCGTCTGGTGGCTCACCTTGAGGCATTAGCAGTGGTGGGATTTCGGGGGATGTTCAGGGTGGAGAGAAATACAAAGCATTTGGAGGGGGTCGGGCTCCGGACTCTTGTCCCTAAGCCGGAGAATTCTGTCTGGTTTCTTTGAAAACATTCCAAAGTATAGGACAGTGCCCGTTTTAGGTGAGCACTGTGCTGTCCTTCCTTTCTTGGTTTTCCTCCTATAAGGCTAGTTCTGGCTATCTATCTCGCCCCCCTGCCCCCAACCCCACAGGTGGTCAGTGAGTTCATCTTCCCCTCCCCCCTCCCAGATCCCCCCTAGACTTTTCAGTAATTAATTATCCTCTTTGGGGCCCCTGCAGGGGGTAGGGTGTGGCCTCCTGCTTGGCCCTTGTCAATGAGCTTCAGACCTGAAATAGACCTGAACTGGATTTACCACCTACAGACTCTACCCAGGGCCCTAAGTTGGAACCTGTGGTTGGGAAACTCGAGGATTGCCTTGGAACATAGCCTCATACATGGGGAACCCCCTACTCTTATCCTAAGAGTTAAAGGATCGAGAAACTTGGGTAACCAGAGGAGAATCTGAAAGCCCTTTGATGCAATTCGTGGAAGGAAAATGCATCCATTACTCCCAGATTTTTACATGTAATTCCCTAACCCTCTTTTTCTTCTCCCCATTCACATAAATGTAAACACCCAAGTCACAGGCATTACCCGTGGTCGGCAAACTGCGGCTCGCGAGCCACATGCGGCTCTTTGGCCCCTTGAGTGTGGCTCTTCCACAAAATACCACGGCCTGGGCAAGTCTATTTTGAAGAAGTGGCGTTAGAAGAAGTTTAAGTTTAAAAAATTTGGCTCTCAAAAGAAATTTCAATCGTTGTACTGTTGCTATTTGGCTCTGTTGACTAATGAGTTTGCCGACCACTGCATTAAACCATCCTGCTTAATCTTTCTCCAGACTCTTCCCCATCAGCACAGGTCACACGTCAAGGAGTGTATGCCCCTGGGAAAAAACTTAGATTGACCCCTATGGTCACAAAAGAAAATGTCCCTGCCCCTTCCATATTTACCTAGAGGAAAACTCCTATTTTCCTGATTGTTCCGAAGCAGCCTGGCTTCATTACCATCTGATTTGTTTTCATGGCCTAACCTACTCTTAAGGACATGAGTGTATACAGAATGGGGTGGGACAACCTATGTAACCTGAAGGATGCAGGGGCTCTTTCTGAACACTCTGCTGAGCGAATGCTTTGAAGGAAGGGGGGGCAGGTGATGGGAGAACACAGGCTAGCCCTGTGGCTACCCCACTGGGCCTGGTCCCACTGGGCAAACTCCAGCCACCAGTGGTGACACCAGAACCGGGAACCCAAAGAGTGGTCAGAGCCTCAGGGGAACATAACTGAGAGCTCTTGGACTGTGTCGTCTCCCTGAAGCCCAGGGGTGGTGAATGCTCCGTCACTTTAGGCAGCGGCTCCTGGAAGCAATGCCAGGTGGTGACTGAAGCGGGAGACACTGTGCCGAGCCACCCCAGCTCCTGGGGAGTTTGCGAGGCAGCAGCAGCGAGGCGGGAGACACTGAGGGGCTCAGCACCCAGCTTCTACAGTCCAGTGTTTTTAAGAGCAAGTCAGAGACGCAGGCTCCTGGAAGGCCCGGGAGGCCAAGCCTGGCTGAATCACACTCATCCGGTGGTTTTTCCATTATTCTTTCTGCATTTGCTGCCCTGCTGGCTGATTCTCATCTGGGATGAGGGGGCTCCAAAAGTGGCCTGTTTTGCTCTCCTGTGAAAAGGCCAAGTACATTCAGGACACTAGGTTGTTGCCTCCAGCTCCAGAGCACTTCCAAATACAATAGCAAGGACTAGATTTCCCCGGCCCCTCCGTGGTCAGGAGGGGAATGTGGCTTTTCAGAGGACTTACAAGCCCCCCCTTCTCACCCCAGGGTGGGAGGATCAATGGGCGCTCCTTCCAGGGGGCCTATGGCACGCCTGAGCTCCTCTGCCCTAGGCCTGCGGGTTCAGACCCTGCTCAAGGCCTGGCTGTCGGCAGGAATCGTCTGCTGGGCCTGGAGATCCGTTATTCTCACACCAGGGAGCTGACTCTTTCCTGCCCCTTCTCAGGGGCACAGAAGTGTCTCCACCAGGGCTTTGGCGCGGGGACATCAGGCTGTGGCGAGGCCGTCCTCTGGGAAACCCGAGACCCTTTTCCAGCTTGGTAAGATCAACAACTCCTGGCCCCTCTGAACGTGCTCTGCGTTGGCCCGGGCTCGGGCTTTCCCTGTGGCCCGGGACCAGTAGCGCAAAGGAGGAAGGGGTGTGGGAATCAGAATAGCCAGAAGAATTGGACTTTAAGTTCCTTAGAAATCCCTAGCGACCGCACTGCCCTGAAATTTTTTTATTTTTTTTTTGGTAAGGGTGGTGGGAGGATCAGCAGGGCGGGGAGAGCCGTGCTCCCGAATGATCGGATTTGAAGGGAATTTTGAAAAAGTTCCTTCTCCTCTGTCCAAGTTCCCGGGCTGCACTTGTCCAGCCCCTCTCCGTGGGTTCTCCAGAACAAGCGCCCTGAGCGGGCGCAGCTCGGCTCCGCGTCCCGCGCCGAAGGCCAGGCGCGCCTTTGTTGCGTGCGGGCCCAGTCGGGATCCGTCTGCAGAGCTTGCGGTAAGCCGGGCGCCCCACCTGGCCTCCGGCTTTGAGGGGCCTACCTCTCTTTCTCCAACAGGTAGAGACGGAAGGAGGAAGCGGTCCTTAGACTTTCAACAAGATTCTGGCTAGCAACGGGGGGTTATAGTTTGTTTCTTTCGTTTTGCGTTCACCAGAGTTGTTTAGAAGTAGTTCAATCGGGAAATAAGAACCTTGTGTCGAAATCCTCAGGAACCAGCGAATCTAAAAGCATCTGGGGGCAAGCGCGAGATGACTAGAGTCGTTTTCTGGCATTTTGGTCAGGTGGACGTTTTGTCTGAGCCCCCAAATGACAGATCTGTAATGAAAATGACTCTGGGCTTGCAGCATCTTTGAAACCTAGCAGATTTGGGAGGAAAAGGTACGGACTGGAGGCTGGCAGGCGTTTGTAACAGCACAAATCTGACCTCGACCTTCAGCTCCCCTTCTCCCCCCCATGAGGAACCCACGGGACACTGGGAAGCCAGGAGTTAAAGTCAGCCCTGGAGCATCTCGGGGACAACGGGCGCTGAGCCCTGGCCCGAGCCTCAGTCTCTCCCCTCTGCTCATTGGCCCGTGCTCTCAGGGTTTCTCCTGTTCCCTCCTCGCCATTGGTCGGGGGCTTGCTTTTTCCCCCCCACAGTCTTTCTCTTCCTCCCCCCTCCCTCTCCCTCGCCCCAAGGACAGGAGCGCACAGCCTGCCCCCAGCTCCTTGGGAAGGGAGGAATTCAGAAAAAAAGTTTCCCAGAAGTTTGGATCAGAGGAAGGACGGGAAGACCGAGAGGGGAAGAGGGAGAGGGAGGAGAGGAAGGGAGAGGGAGGGGAGAGAGAGAATAAAAAAAAAGATGAAGTCCAGTCTCCACAGCCTGTGAGCGCCTGCCCGGGTGGGTGGGAAGCAGGACGCGGGCGCTCATGCTGCGAGCGGGCGGCGCTCCGGGCGCTCGTGCTTAGCCGCTGGGGCAGCTAGGGGCGCCGGTCCCAGCCGGCGGCGGAAGGAGGGGGAGGGCGCAGGGGGAGGGTGCCAAGTACCCGCGGAGCTGCCGCCTCTCCCGGGCCCGGCCCGGCGGGCGCTCGGAGCGTGAGGGCGCGGGCTGCTCCCTCAGTAGCGGGGGCGAGCGGGGGCCAGGGTGCGGGCGGCTAAGATGAGTGAAAGGAGAAGATCTGCAGTCGCCCTGAGCTCGCGAGCACATGCCTTCTCCGTTGAAGCCTTGATCGGCTCAAATAAAAAACGGAAACTGCGAGACTGGGAGGAGAAGGGGCTGGACCTGTCCATGGAGGCGCTGAGCCCCGCGGGCCCACTCGGAGACGCGGAGGACGCGGCCGCACACGGCCTGGAGCCTCACCCGGGTGAGTGCGTAGGGCCAGACCGCGGGAGGCGGGCGGCCCGCCGGCGGGCCGAGTGGTGAGGAGGGAGGCCCTGGCCGCGGACGCCCTGCCCTGCCTTGCTCGGCTCCTGCGCGGCTGTTTCTGAGCACAAATGCCTTGAGTCTGCCCCAAATTCGCCGGAACCAATTTGGGAGAACTGGCCTAAGCTTTGCATTTCGTCGCCAAATTCAAGCAAGGAGGCCTCCTTGCTCGCATCCCCTTCTCCTCGGGGAGCGGGGCGCGGCGTTCCTGGTGCCCGAAGCGAAGGGGCTTGCAGGGCCCTGGGGTGAGGAGGGGCGCCGATGGCCGGCAAGGACGGGAAAGGAGGGGGGCTAAGCCTAACTTCTGAGAGCTCGGGAGATCGAGCGCGGAGGTCTTGGCCCGACATCCCCTCTTGGGGAAATGCCCCGTTAGCGTTCAACCTCGGCCCTAGCCCTCCCCCTTCCCCCACCAATTTTTCTAGGGCTTAAGTTGTCGAATTTCCCCTCCTCCAGTGACAAGGGAGCATGGTCATATTTCTACTTCGTTGACTTTTACCGAAAGAGGCATGTTAGACCCCTTACCCTGCGCCCTGGGTCCGTTTCTCCGTGTATTGGAGGGCATCGGTGCGATTGATTTGTATCTCGGATCCATATGCACACATCGCGTGTGACACGAGGAGGAGGTCGATGTCAGTATTTTAACGGAATAGGGAGTGGGATGGGGAGGGGAGACGACTTAACGTTTTATATTAAGTGCCAAGATTTCAACTGTGCAAAACAGTCGGGGGAACAGCTGTTATCAGAGGAATCTTGTACACACACACACACACACACACACACACACACACACACCCGGCTCGCAGCTGGGGTTAGCGACTTCAGAAACTTTCCAGCCAGGACTTCTAAAACTCTTCTGGAGGTGCTCCTTCTGACCAGCTAAGGCTGGGAAATGAACCTGGGTCAGCGCACAGGCCAGCACGGGGGGGAGGAGGAGGCGGTGGCCTGCATAGGGATGGGGGAGGCCTCGGGCCCAGGAACTTGGGGGCTGGAAAACTGGCCGACCCAAGGAGGGACAGCTGTCGCTTACCATTTTCTCTTTCGGCAGTGACAGTTCAATTTCCATGCTCCCGGGGCTAATAATAACGCGATTAGCGGGTGACCTGCAGAGACAGAGTTTTATGAATTCTCCGTGTTCTTGCGGCCCGTTATGGTATTTGGGTTTAGTGTTGGGGAATTATTTTTATTAGTCGATGAAAAGAAAATTAAAAGGAGATTTATTTCATCCGCTCCAGTTTCCCCCTGTATCTGGATGCGGGTGCCTGCCCACTCGGATAACTGAGTGGGCGATCCAGAAAGAAATTCTCGGCTAATGTGTTCCCGTCTCTGGCCACACTATTTCCTCACCGCATTTATTTGTTGTTAAAATCTTGCTCGGGCCTTCACATAGTTTAGTGGAAGTTCTTTCAGGCCTTCTGACAACGGACGATTTGGAGGGTGGATTTACTTTACTTTCCCACCGGCAGCAAAGGCATATGTTATTTAATTGCTCGTGGCAGACGCCCTGTCCTCCTCCACCCCCGGCCCCTGCACTTTTCTCTAGGTGGCAGGCCCCAGGAGCCGGCCTCAGTCTGCATGTTAAAAAGGGACCAACATGCAGGGTCATAATCGGACTCAGCAGGAAGTTTTCTTTCGTCTGGTCTTCTCAGCCATAAGCCAGGAGAAAACAGTGAGGGCTTGGGCAAGGAGATGCCAGTCCAGGGCCATGAACGCGAGGACCTGGTATCCAGAATGCTGTTCCCTCGCTGGAGCTGGGAGTGAGTAGGTGGTGAGGACCTCACCCTGAACTTGACATAACAGAGTCCAGTGGATCCGTTCTCATTACCTTTATCACTTTTTTTAAAAAAGAAAAAAAATATGGCCTTTGGGTTAGAAAAAAACGAAATGTGTCTGTGGGGCAAAGGTCCAGGAGGAGGAAGCAGCCGGAAACCGAGAGCACTCGCGGGCTTTCTGCCGAGTGAGCGGCCTACGGGCGGGTCCTGGGCACATCGTGGGCTGGGGGGACTCCAAACTGGAGATCTCAAAACCCTTAGAAATCTCCAGCGTGGAGTCCCGCAATGGCCAAGGTTTTCGTAGCAGCCGGACATAGGGTGAGAAGAGATCTCTCAGGAAAAGGGCGCGGTGGCCTGGAGACTCAGCAGGCAGGGGAGCTGAGGAGGCTGAGCCGTGCGGGCTCCAGCGCGTTGGGATGGAAGCAGAAGGCAGGGCCAGGGTCTGGGGTCCCCTGCCGGTCCTTTTTTTCTTGTTTGTCTCATTCAGCGCCCTAACAGCCGCACACAGGGCCTCATTTAAAAGTGTGTGTACGGTGGTGGAGGTGAGAGATGCGGCCCTTGTGATTCCATTGTGCCCAGGGCCATGCCTCCGCCCAGCCGGGCCTCACAATTCTGTTTTACCTCTTTTCCCAATTAAGACCCAGGGGAGGGCGTTTGGACCTGCTGCGTGGCTCGCCCGTCTGCCTTGATAAAAGTCTGGAACAGAAAACAAAAACAAAAACAAAAAAACTACAAGAAAAACAAAATTGCCACGGGGCTGGGGAAGGATAAACACTGGGTCGAGAGCATGCGCGCACACCCACAGGACGATGGCTTAGCGCAACTGTATTTGTCAATCTCTCCATCCCCGCTCTTTGACTGACACCCTTCTCTCCTGCCCTCCTCCCTGTCCGAGCCTCAAAACCCCGGGAACCTCAGGTAACTCACGAGCAGATTTAACGTTCCGCTTTTATTCAAAGACGCGGCCTTTGCCTTTTCGCAGCCCGTTTTTCTTTCCGCGCCGGACAGAGCTGGCTTTAGTTGGCACGGCGCGCCGGCAGCCCGAGGCGCCAACCTGCGGCAGAGGGGGACCGGCCCGGCCTGCGCACTGTGGGCACCCACACGTCAGAGGGCACACAGTATGTATTTCAAAAATTTCCACCGAGCCTGGTGGCCCCGAAAACTCCCGGAGGCCTCAGGGCTTTGGAGAAGGGCCTGCGAGGTGCTTTCAATATTACACCCGGGCCAGCGCTCCGCGTCTTTGGGAGAAGCCGCCAGGCCTTGGCCGCGGAGGACTGGGGAGGGTCTCAGAACCCATCTTGGAGGAGCGTGGCTCTTGAGCCCGCTCGCTCCCCCGCTTCCGTCCGTCCCCCAGCGGGCAACGGAGGAAACTTTCTCCGGGAACAGCTGCTCGGGCTCGGTGGCCTTGGAAGTGTGTTCCAGGCACGTGACGGCGCCAACGGCGCTCTTACCGCAACCCCGGCTCCCTTGCTTGAGTTTGGGCCTTTCCCGCCCAAATCCGTAGCCCTGTGCACCGAGGCCCGGTCTCCCGCGGAGCGAAATAATTTAAACCTTCTGCGGGGGCATTTCGGCATCTCCCGCTACCGAGCCCGCAGACTTGAGTCTTGAAGCCGCAGCGTCTGGCGGTCTTAGGAGGTGGCGAAACATGCGGGTGGGCGCACGGAACCGCACACCCGGGAACACGCGGGTAGCGGCACTTCGTGCACTTGCACCCACGACAGGCGCCCGCGCTCGCTTTCCCCTGCGCACCCGTCTACACAACCCTAGTGAACCGGGACAAGAAAAGCCCTCGCGGTGCCCCAGGGCATTTTATTCTCTGGAATTATCAACTGCCTCTGAGCATTAATATGCCAGTTTATGGCTTGTTTGCTCAGAGTAGAGCTCCAATATTTTAATTCTGACACCACCCCTCTACCCACCCCTGACGCCCAGCAGGGAAACACGGACCCGTTACTGACATTTAAATAAGGCAGAGAAAGGGACCAGCGGAAAGTCCGAAGCCAGTGGGGAGACTGTGCTCAGGCGGGGCGAGCACCAGCCAGGTCTGGCTGGGACCAAAGTGCAAGGGTGCGCAGCGCGCGAGGTGAGCCGCGCAAGGGTCTGCCTGGGGTACAGTTCCCGGATGGTGCGCGCGCCCCGGCACCCGTGAAGGCCTCAGGGGTGCCCCGCCTGCGCCCCCAACGTGCCCAAGGCCCCTCCTGCTTGGTCCAAGCGGCCTTTCTCGGTGGTTGTCCTTTGGTAAGTAACCTTGCGTGAAGGGGAATGGGGGGGCGGGGGGTAGGCAAGATCTGAATTCTTCCTAGGCCGGCGAGGATGGTGATTTGCTTGAGATGATGGCCAAATAATTTTTTCGTGCGCCCGTGGGATGGTGGCTAAATCAGACGCCCTCTGGATGTGCGGGCCCTGGAGGGCACCCCCAATGGCTTGCAGGCGTGGGGAGGGTTATGAAGCCGGTCTTGTGTAACAGTGCGGCCTTGGCGCAGTGGCACAACAGAAGTCACTAGGAATAAGGAGATAATTCTAACTTCTTCCATCCCCCAGACGGAGCAAACTGTGGGAGACCGGTGGGGAGGACAGGGAATGGGGAGAACCCTGGTGCCCAGAATTTGGACTGCAATGGAAAGAAGGTGGAGTGTGCTGTGGTTTGCACCTCCTTACATCCTCCTCTTTCCCCAGAGGTGTTCAGAAATCCTTGTGATGGGTGTGAAAGGTCTGAGGTTAATAAGGGAGTGTGGGGGGAAGTCTTCTGGATTCTTGGCCAGGGTAGCCCCTGGCCCCCCACTGACACCCACCTGGCTCCTGGGAGACCCGTCCAAGAGCAGAGGCCTAATAGGGGACAAATGCTGTCCTAGACAGATCAGCCCACAGGCTAGGAACACAGCAATTCTGAATTCGTGACTCCACCGCCCACCCAACACTATTTCTCATTAAACATTTTTTTTTTTTTTGGTTCAGAGTTGGCCACTTTGGGTTTCCTGATTTTATAGGTAAAACTCCCAGAAAGAAAAGTTCACGAGGTGATGCTCATGCAGATGGAAGGGGGAATTCAATTTCTTATAGTGCAGTTCGGACTGAAATTATACTGACGCGTACCCACTGTTTTCCTGCCCCCCACCCCGCATACCAATTACTTCAAATGGTATCATAAACGTTTTTAATTATTAAAATTGGTTTAAAGCCTCTTTAGTTAGCACAACCCAAACATGAGTGAGTGAAGAATGGTTTGAGATGCCTAACCTGGGAGCCAGAATTAAATGATGGGACTGGTGGTTTGTATTCCCCTGTTGATTTGTATGATTTCCTTTGCGTGTGTGGACTAGAGCTTAATGGAAGCAAGTCCCTCATTATTACTCCTTCATATTGGGCCACAAGGAGAGAAGGACAAGTACGTTTTGGCTCCAAAGACTGAAACATTTTGTTCATCCAAGCCTCTCCAAGGGCATTGCTAGCATTATTGAGTGAAATAGTCCAGGTCTGTCACAATCGTTCTCTCTATTGCCAAAAACGTTAAGAAGACGAGAACCCTTTTTGAGATCCTGATTATGGACTCTGATAAAAATTTATTTCTCGTACTAGGGAGGGAAATGATTGCAGCACTTCTTAAATCTGTAAGTTCCTTCTCTAGGTGACTGCAGGGTGTGTGTGTGTGTGTGTGTGTGTGTGTGTGTGTGTGTGTTTAAAAGCAAGGCTGAACTGTGCATATTCCACAGGGATAAAGAGCAGACTGGCATTTCACTTTCTGGAAATACAGACATCCATCCAATGATTATTCTGGGGTGTAGCTGGTTATTGCTTTCTTAGCCCCCAAAAGACGAAGATGTTCAGCAGGAGAGAATATTTTAAGTGGTTTTCGAGTCTTGACCTTTTGGGGATACTTTTCCACAGAGAAAAGTAGGGAACTGGTGGAATGTGGACTCTTTCCCCCCTTCTTTCTCTCCTCCATGTGGTTTATTTTTGTTTTGCCTTTCCTGGTTTCTAGTGAGCTTTGAGTTTTATACGTGCATGACTGGGATACTCAGGGGTCTGCACTGGGAAGGGCAATTAGCAAATTTATCAATTAGGGTCTGTTTACACTGCTTCGGGCAAGGATAATCATTAGTTAATTTAAGTGAGGCCCTGGCTCTAAGTGTCAGGGTGGAAAATGAGACTCAGTAGGGAGGACCGGAGGTGAAATGAAAAGAGGTGGGGAATTCAAGAGACTGGTGACGACAAATCAACATTTATTCATTGCCATTAATGGCTTCACTTTGAGACAGGACATTTTGCTGACTACAAACTGATGACGAGCTTTTGATACTGGTGTGAAAATAGGTCTTGAAATCATACATAGGAGTATAAAGTGTATTAAAGTGTCTGTACACAAATTTAGCCGTTTATGCACAGATTTATGTGGGAACACCAAGTTCTGAATGGGACGTAGACAATATTTCAGAGAAAAGAAACTGCCGTGTGTGTGTGTGTGTGTGTGTGTGTGTGTGTGTGTGTATGTGTGTGTGTGTTTGGAGCCAGTTTAAAAAATTAGGAACACATAAAATTTGGAGGCCAAACATTTTTGTCATTTCTAGAGAGAATCCCAAATTTGAAAATTCTAGTTATTGGGAGAAAACAAGACTCATACAGATGCAATTTAAAAGAAAAGGGTGAGTGGGAGTTTTCCTACCTTCATTGGCACTTAATTTTGTGTAAAATGCCATCTTCATTTTGGATGCATTCTGCCGAGCAATTAACTCACTGAGAGAAACTCGGATAATAATAATAATGGTTAATAGAAGTAACCAGTAAAACACTGTGATTCGGGGAAAATAATTTTAGAACGTAGGTGACATATGCAAAAATATAGTTGCTGAGGCTCTAATGGGCTGTTTCCAAATTGTCACACACTTTAGCGGATTAAAAAAACAATCCCCTAATTCTGGATTGCGCACGTAATAGCCTAATATAGTCTCCTTTTAAAAACCAACATACTAGAAATAACATTAGAGCTCCCTCGGAAGGGATGACTGGAGGTCATTACCATACACCCAGCCTGCCTGCCTTGGAGTTTTAGCGCCTAGTTCACCGGGTGAATCGAAATTATTCGAAACTTCTGCTGCCTTCTTTTTACAGTCCCACAGCCTAGAGTGTATTGCCAGAACGGGGCTCGGAAAGCAGTTAGCCCGCCTTTCTTCGTCCCCCACCTATGTCCCCCCACCTCGACATCCTGTTCCCTTCCCCCAGCCTCCTATGTACACATTGAAAACGCCCATATTTCCCCCCACTCTCAAAAAAGCGTCAGCGACATTTCCAAGGAGAAGGAATCCGGATTACGTCGTGTCCCGTGAAACCGTGCTGGGGACAGCGGGTAGCTCAGGGGACCTTCACGAGTCAGGGCGACCGGCTGCCCGCGCCCGGGTCTGGCGGCGGGAGTTGTGGCTGGCCTCAGTGCGCACTGGCCCCGCGCTCCTGCCCCGCACAAGGCAATGGTGGGTACCTTTCTCAGCTCTGGAGAAATGCGGGGACTCGGCAGTCATTGGGAAGGCCTTGACCCCCATTCCTCCTCCCCCACAAAAAAAGATCAGGGGGAAAAAACCCTCAAACCAACCGAACACCAAGCGGAACCCACGGGCCCTGCACCTCGCGCCAGAGGGGAGTTTGAATTTTTGCTTTCATCAGGCTGAACAAATTTTCGAGGAATCAGACTGACTTCAAACATTAGCAATTAGGAACCAAGAATCCCTGGGCTTGAAGAACTTTTAATCCCTAACCATTTCCAAATGGGTAATTCTAGGGTCAGTAAACATCCTAGCCGGCGTTAGAAAGGAAAGTCAGAGGTTCCCCGGGTGCTTAGGACCAGGAGAGGCGGAGGCGCCCCCCGTGCCCAGAGACCCGCATTGCCGCTGAGACAAAGGGATAGCCAACAGTTGCCCTCCACGTTCTTAAGGAGATGAAAAACAATGAAGTAATTCACGTCTTAAAGAAAAGAAAGAAAGAAACCACTCAACCTTGCAAAGCAGACTGAGAAATGGCTAGTTCTGGAAGAAGCAGGCGGGACTGGCTGAGTATTAGCAGAGAGGGAGTCCAGACTCCAGCCATCCTTGCTTCCAAAAGTCAGTCACGTCAGAATTGTAACCTTGGGGTTCGGGGACTTGGGTGGCTCAGGGCTTCTAAAAAGCACTACTTGGTTTTCACAGTGGGGAGGGTCAGGCATTTGTGCCAGTAAGTGACTGTGAACACTGCAGAGTTTTCTCTGGGTTTGACAAAACTTCCTTAGCTCAGAAGCCTAATAATTTGATTTCTTTCTTTCATTTTATTTTTTTGTGGCGAGCTGGGGAAGGGCTATATACGTCTATGCACAATTTAGAAAGAGAAGGTTTAGTTAAAAAACAAATAGTATAAGCCAGCTAGTAAAGGAATACTGAATTCTAAAACATTTCAGAAACCATGATTGCTCATGCGCGTGTATCTATGAGACTTCACTATACTACAAAGCTTTCATATTCTAGGTTATATCCACGTATCCTGGTAGGAAGAGGGCTAGCCCTGCTTAAATTAGACTTAGATTGTAGTGCTGGCTTAGCCACTGATACTGGAACCAGGGATGTTTGTTTTAAAGGCAGACGTGTAAATGTTGGAAAAAAAATGTTTTAAAGTTGCTGCATAGCCACTGATGGGGCCTCAATGCCTGGTTTGTGAAATGAGGGTGAGAGGCTCAAATGGCACCTGAGGCCCCTTCAGCTATAAGAATCCGTGATTCTGTTAATCTTTTAAAAAAATTACCATTTTCTTCTAATGCACCTTGGCCATCACTTGGCTCATCTTTACTTTGTTGCAATGAGGAAAGCTTTGCTGCGGTTGTAGAAAGTAACAGTGCAGCAATACAAAGCCAAAAAAAAAAAAAAGATTTTTACAGCTCGAATTAAGAGCTTTCATAAAGCTCTTGAAAAGTTTTTAGATTAATATCACATGTTCAGAAGTCCTGGATCGGTGATTCTGAGTCCTTTGTGTTTAATGTAACCTGTTGTTGCTTGTGTGAACGCCCAGGACCTTCTTGCCAAAAGAATTCTATGGCATTTGTGAATTTAAAGGAAATGTGCGTTATTTTATGCTCTCACCATTTTTTTGTGCCATTCCCAAAAAAGGCTGGAAAAATTCTGTGGATTTGAAAAGTGAAGACTGAGAAAAGCAACTTCATCATGGGTAAATTGAATTGGTGGAATCCCACCCCCCCCAAAAAAAAAATCAGTTGCCCCTTATTACTATTTGAGCCTAATGGAAAGCCCTCATAACTATTTTCCATGTCTAGTCTGCTAAGCCGAGATCTTGATCTGGCAGAGAGTAAGAATGCTAAAAGGATGACTTAGTAACAGGCAAAACGCTTGTCAACAAGATAGATCAGAAGACAGCTTAGCATTCAAGACCTCTATTCATAGCTGCTGAACTTGAAGGCAGGGTCAGACAAAAAAACTGGGCCCAGCACTCACTTAGGAGGGTTTCTCATGTTTTTATCTTGTGGGACTTTATTTCCTCACCGACTTCTACAGCGGGGCTTCAAATTCCGGTGACAGCTCCCCACCCTCAGTGGACGCCCCCCGTTCTCCGCAGCCCCCACCCCTGTGCAGGACCCTGTCAGCACGGAGCTTGTGGAATGACTGGTCGTCCAATCTCTCTACTGCCCTATGACGGCTGTGGGGCAGGGACCTTGTCTTACTGCCTTTTTATCTCCAGAGCCTACCACAAGTGGCTGCTACAGAGCAAACACTTAATAAATAATAAAAATATAAGGATAATACAACAAAAATAATGATAACTAGTAACATATATTGAACACTATGTGCCAGCCAGTGTACTGTTTTATTTATATACATTATATATATACATATATATATATATATATACAGTGCTAATTATATATAGTGCTGTTATATATATGTATACATATTCAAAATGTATATTTATAATATATAACATATATCCTAAATACTAATATGCAACAATTATATATTTCAAATAATATATAATTCCATACATACACCCACATATACCAAATATCATTACTTATCTATAATACATAAAATTCCAAAATGCTCATTTCTATTTGGCATGATGCATGAATGAGTGATATAGGATAGTGGTTCAGGCTCAGGTTCTTGGGGTTAGACTGCCTGTGTCTGAGTCTGGGTTCCAACACGTGCTAGTTGTATGACCTTGAGCAAGTTTCTAAATCTCTCCCAAGCCCAATTTCTGCATCTGTGAAATTGTACTAGTAAACGTATTCATCAAAACATGGTCGTGAGGATTAATGAGATAATGTACATGAAGGAACAAAGGATTGCACACCGTGCCTATTATTCCTCCACAGTCGAACTGACAGTGATTACTCACCTCAGTGACTAACCTGGATAAGAAGCTGTTGCAGATTTCATGTCTAGTGGCACCGCCCGTTCCTCCAGTCGTTTGCTTTCAAGGAGATGTTGCACTGGGAGTGGGCTCACACCTGGTGTATAGCCTATGGTTAGAAACAGAACACAGAATCTGAGTACACGTGCTAATCAGGTGAAATACTGAGTTGAGAGCTGCTGCTATTCAGGGTTTCACTGAGGCAAAAAGTCAGTACCTGAGGGAGCACCTGAAGGAGGAAAAGAGGGCTTCCAAGGGTGGGGATCAGCCTCTGATATAAGGTAGGAAGAGGGGGTGGGCAGAAGGCGGGGCTGGGGAGCCCCAGCTTTACCAGCTCCCCAACTTGGCTCTGGCAGAAGGCAGAAGAGCCTTTCTGAATGCAGGGAAGTAAAATAACACACTCATGTTTCTTTATGAAACATATTTCTATCTGAAGCCCAGAAATCCCCAAAAGGTTAGGTTTAGGAAATAAGGAAGATTCATTTGTTTAAGGCCTTATGGACCCTAGGATTCTGGGCAAGATGAGCCAGTTGTATCAATTAGTTGGGGCTACAGTAAAGGATATGTGGGTGTTGCTTGGTTCAGTTTTTTTGTTTTTCTCCCCTAAGTGTAAGGGAAACCTCTGATTAAGCTGACTATCTGGGAAGAAGAGGTTGGGAAGTCTTTTTAGGGAAACAGCAGAAGCCCCAGCCATTGCATTAGAATTCACATCTGACCACACAGTTTTGCATAGTTTTCTTCGAGAAAACAGAAGCCTGGATTTGATCATTTACTATTAAAAAAAAAAATAAAACCAGTTACACCCTAGATTTTATTTAAATTGATTTCTGGCCGTGGAGGGCAAAGGTGCATTCCCAGGGGGAGAGGAACAGAGGAAGGGTCCTATTGAAGCCTCCCCCATTCAGGGAGCCCAGGGCACGTCATCAGCAGTGCTCAGCCCCTGCCTGACCCTCCAGAGGAGCAGGGAGCTGCTCGGCGTTAGCTGGAATCCAGGCCTCAGTGTTCAAAACAGCCTCCCTGCCCCCCACTTTATTTTCAGGACTGATGTTTCTCTACCTCCCCAGCATCATCTTATCTCACAGAGTGCCCACAATGCCCTCCGAAAGAACTTTCATGGATCGAGGGTGCAAGCTGTACCAGACACTGCACTGATGTTTTTATTCACATTCTCTCATTGCATCCCCCCCAATAGTCCTCAAAGCAAGGTCATTGTTTCCCCATTTCACAGAGTAGGAAACTGAGGCTCAAACAGACTAAATAACTTGCCCACAGACACACAGCTCCAATCCAGTTGAAGTGGACTGGCCAGAATTTAAACCCAGGTCCCTGTGACTCCAGAGTCAATGTCCTTAACCACTAGGCTATATTGCCTCCCCCTGCAGATGGCTTTTCAGTACTCTATGGAGAACTTTGAACTTTTGTACGTGGAACTTTATGCTTGCTGTTCATTCTGCCCTTCCAAACAGAAATTGTTAAGTCATAAATGTGAGAGAGCTGGTTATAGTTTCTGGTCTCTATCTTCATTTCCTACTGTTATTTTAAAAATATATATTTTTATTGATTTCAGAGAAGGAGAGGGAGAGAGAGAGAGAAATGTCACTGATGAGAGAATCACTGATCGGCTGCCTCCTGTGCGCCCCACACTGGGGACTGAGCCAGTAACCTGGGCATGTGCCCTGATGGAATGGAACCATGACCTCCTGGTTCATAGGTTGACGCTCAACCACGTGGGCCAGGCTCCTATTGTTATTAGTCTGTCCAGTCCTCAGGTGCCTTCTTCTCCACCAGCTAGCAGAAGCTTCTGTGACAGTGATGTAGGGTTGAGTTTCTAAGCCATGGCTTTGGATTGGCACATGCACAGCCTTCCCAACATGACTTGCTTTTTCTCTGACTGTAATGCACAGAAATCTCAGTGTCTGAAATGCGGTGGCTACATACTGATCTAAAACCCCCTCATCCTAAATCTCCCTGTGCAGTGAAATGCAGTGAGCTCTGTTTTACCCATTGCCTTCCCCATTCACAAAGGGATGGAAAGAATCTGATTGGTAATTGATTCAAAATGGAACAGCTTAGAAATGTATCAGTTGCAGTGACGAGAAATTCGTGCATTTCTAAGTATGGTTGATTTTTTTCAAACTCAGCAATCACAGCTGAAATCCCTTTGCCATGGATTGAATTTACAAAGGAAGAGATTCTGATTTCCACAGTGGCTTCTTTTTAATGCCCAAGGATTAAGAAACCGCCTCGAGGATCCACAGCAAGTACACCCGCTCTCAGAGTTGTGGCTTTAACTTTAACCTCTGAGTGACTGCTCTGAGTCATTTATTTTGTAACAGCTCTATTTAGAGCGGCCTTGTTTGGTATGGGATCATTTATTTGCAGAAATCTCTCATGCCGTCAAACACTGACACCCCTTTGCTCCTCTGACGTGGTAAAAGTGAATGTGAGCCAGGCAGTGCGTTTCAGGGAACTTAACATTGGTTTTCAGGGCTTCTTGGTCCACCTGTTCACTGTTTCTCCATCACTTTTCCTCCCACTCCCACTAAGCATCCTCTTAGGAAGTCTGGTGTCTCCAACAGGGATTTGGAGAAAAACTACACCCTCCGCTTTTGGTGGGCGGACTTCATCATTAATGCATTTCTTGGCTGTTGGACTGTAAGGTCTATCATATTCCTGTCTGTTGTGCCCAGTGATAGAAAGTGGCTTTTATAACGAAAGAGAGAAAGACGTAAAATCCATGTCTGTTTTAAATCTTTGCTTTCTCCTATTGCCCACCCCACTCTGTGCAGGCAACGATTGATGGGATTTGATAAGCTCTTGTAGCAACAGAAGCATATGAATCTCCGGGCCCATTTCCTTTCCCAAAGAACCCAGGTGGAGCCAAACTCTTGAAATATAGAGTGTGGCAGAGGATAAGGTGAATGCTGCAATTTCGGTGATTTACTGGATCTTACCCAGGAGGTCCGTCCTATGAAAAGTGTAGATTCTGCAAGATAGGAAACCAGCCAGGCCTCGGCCGTTTGTTTTCCCTCCGGTGTTCAGAGCACTAGTTGCATGACCAGCAGTAATCCTGGGAGTGTTGGATCTCAACTGTTGCAAGAGCGAGTTACCCAGAGATTTGACACATATCTGTGATATTCTGATGGCCTGGTAGGGACTGCAGGATGTGCTTCCTGAAGACATAGGAACATAGGACCACTTAACTGGTATAGGGGCCAGCAAATGGTATACCAAGCCCGAGAAAGAGAGGGAGAGAGAGGGAGGGAGGGGAGGAGAGAGAGAGAGAGAGAGAGAGAGAGAGAGAGAGAGAGAGAGAGAGAGAGGGGAGGGCTGAGGCAGAGGCCTCAGGCATGTTATGAAGGGCTGGGTGTAACGGTTCCCCAGCCTGCGTGGGCGAATTGGTTCCGGATGTTAACATTTTTTTGCTTGGGGCTTGAATACATTCTCCTTTTTCTTTGCCTGTTTTCCTGCCCAAACTGTTAGGCCTCCACAGCTGTGTGGCTCATTGCTGGCGAATGTTGAGAATGACAGATCTGGCTTTATTGCTGGGCCAGTTTGGGGGCATGTGTTTAGGTAGACTTTTGAGACGTTTTCACCCACCCACTTTCCTGAACTTTGAGGCCTTTTCTGTCCATCTTGTCGGCTGAGTACCAACTCTCTACCGCACTGGATGGCCTGTGCTAGGGAATGAGTATGATACGGTCCTTCATATCCTAGAAGCAGAATGGCTGGTGTGGGAAGCTAAGACAACAGAAAACTTGGGGTCCGGGTCAGGGAGGCCTGACCCAAGCACATAGTTCTGGCTGTGACCTTGGGCAAGTGACTTAATTCTGTGCCTCAGTCGTGTACATGTGAAACAAGAGAAACGATACCCGCTTCCAGGCTATGGTGAGAATTAAGTGCAAAATGCGTGGCATGGTGCCAGGCACATAGAAAGTGCTCAGTATTAGCCCTGTCTACCTTGCTCATCATTAGACTTTTGGTAAAGTGAGAAAACTCAGAAACTCTTCAGTGTTCTTATGAGAAACTGTTTGATCAGTGTCAGACATAGGATGGTCCCAAACTACCCTTCTTAGCTTAGCCACTGATGCCCTATTTATAGCACACAGTCTCTGTTTATAATTGACATGTACATTGTATAAGTTTAAGGTGTACAACGTGTTGATTTGGTACACTTATATTTTGCCATATGATTACCATATCTTACGGTGAGACATTTAAAATATAGTCTCTTGGCAACTTTAAAGTATTGTTGACTGTAATCACAATGCTGTGGGTTAGACCACCAGAACTCATTTAGCTTCTAACTGCAAGTTAGTATCCTTGGATCAACATCTTCCATTTTCCCACTCCCAGCCCATGGCAATCACAATCCTACTCAATTTCTATTTCAGCTTTTGAGATTCCATATGTAAGTGATAGCACACAGTATCTGTCTTTTTCTGTCAGACTTATTTCACTTAGCATAATACCTTTGAGGTCAATCCATGTTCTCACAAATGATAGGATTTCCTTCTTTTTCATGGCTGAATAATATTCCTGTGTGTGTGTGTGTGTGTGTGTGTGTCTATCTCACATCTTCTTTACCCATTTATTCATTGATGAACACTTAGGTAGTTTTCATGTCTTGGCTATTTTGAATAATATGTAATAAACACAGGAGTGTGGATACATTTTCAAGATCCTGTTTTCATTTCCTTTGGACACAGGCTGACTTTTTATCATCCTCCATGCAGTTGCTCCTGCTCCTCTTCTGTCCGGAGCACTTTCTCCTTTTCCTCCCTTAAGTTCCTTCTGAAGAAAGTTTAGCCTATTTTCAAGACCCAATTTAAGCACCTAATGTGACAGAAATATTCCAAGATGAAAAAGGGCGATTTGGTATAAATATTAACTGACAGGATGTACAGATTCAAACGTGTGATGACTTCAGAAGAAAACTGCATATGTCTATGCAGAGCTCACATATAGTTTGGGTATTGCCACGATGGAAGGAAGTCCTCAGTTGTCACCAACTTTATTTTCACTTGGAGCCTGCTGGAAGGAGATCTTCTTTTGGGGTCTACCTAGGGTTTCCTTTCAAAATGGTGCTAGTGTGCTTCTGTGATTTTATAGTCACAAGGGAGTCTCAGCTGGGTAATCTGTAACGCTCAAAGGTGTAGCCAAGATGGTAAAAACACAGGGGTCTTCCAATGGCGACCACCATCAGAAAGCTCCTCTTGAGATGAAGTCTTCCCTACGTAGCCTGATTAGACTATTTCTGAGCAAGGCTCCTGTCCTGCCCTTAGCTTCATAGAATCCCCACAGGCTTCATATTACCAGCAGTCCAGTAATTCCACGTTAGTCCTTTCTTTCTGTGGAAGGACACACACCTGTTCTCTTCTAGTTGTCCCACTGGGTTGGCATTAACCTTTAGGCTCTTGGACAATGGATGCCTGTAGCCCAGGAGAAAGTGGCTTTGGCTGACTCTGTTCTGTGGCTCTCTTTGTGCACATGAACACACCCAGACATGCTCACACAATGCTTCTGATTGACCTTTTCTACATTTTTAAAATTGGTCACAGAAAAATAGGTAAAGTAGAAGCCTATGCAAGTATAGTACATTGTACCTTTCTTACATTAAACAATGAAGGCTTTTTGGAGGGTGCATTTGTTTTGTAAGTTGGTGAGATAGGGGAGCCCTGGAGAGCACTGTGTCTTACTCATCTCAGAATCCCTGTTAGCGCTCCGTGAACATTTGTTGAACTCAACTGGTAGCTGTCAGAAGTTAGCGATGGGTTTTGTAGCCACTACAGCCACTTTACAGGTGATTTGGCTTCAAGATGGTCCTGGAGGCCCGGAAGGAGGTGTCTGCCAGTTGCTTCTAGGTGTGATCTTGGATGTGTCAATTGATATCTTCATACTCTCAAGTCTCTATCTCTAATGGAGATAGACCAGTGGGTTTTAGTAAGAAGGAAAGGATATCAAATTATACTACTGACAAGGCATTTTTGTAGCTAGAAATTGCTGAATGTTCTCTGCCTGGAGTCTATTTCAGAGCTCTCTTATGTCAAGGTATTAGCATTTAGAAATACAATGAGTCTGTGAGAATAACTGTACCGCATCTTTCCCTATTTGTTTCAGGTCTTATGTTCATGACAGCCTCTGTTTTCTGCCCAGCAAGGAAGAAAAAGAAATAGAGTAAAGGCAGTTTGAAAATCCCCAGAGTTAAACAGAAGTGTAAAAATATCTCTAAATGAAAGACAGATTGCCCGAGGTTGCCTAAGAACATAGAGTTGGGTTAAGCTGAAGCAGAATGAAATTCTTCTTGCCTTCCCATGAGCAGTGGGAAATATGTGCGTAAACTGATGTGGGTGGGGGTTCCCAACTCTGGGCTCAGCCCCATGATGGGGGAGAAAACATGTTGTCAGGACAAAGCCCTCTGAAACACAGGTAATCTTTGAGCAACATGGAGGGCTGAGGGAGGTGAGACAGCTCCTCTATGGGAATGCATTCACAGTCAGCACAGTCACGGTGACAAGTCAGGGACAGATATACAAAGTGCCAGGTACTTTTTGGTATCCATCAAATTACTTATGAGATCCCTAGTACTGTCCTGGGTCTGGCTCAGATGGTCAAGGAGAAGAAGAGCCTTACTTTGCTATTTCCTTGTGTCCTTTGTCTTCTGACCTGCCTGCTTCCTGCTCTGTGTGGCTGGACCTTGCTTTGGAGGAAAAGGCTCTCTAAACTTGTCTTTGTGTGGGCTCTCAGCTACCATGTCCATAGTGGTGGCTGATGGCTGGGACCCATCCAGTGCCATTATGGATTCTGCAGGGATGGTGGCCTCCAACCCATTGCTAAATTGCAAACACAGCAAAGTGGAGATAGACCTACATGGAGGCTGACAGACTGGGGCGAGTTGATGTCTTGAGCTTCAAGTTGTAGGTACTATGAGAGTAAATGACCAGGTGACTCTGAGTCTCTTTCTCTGGTGATGATCTTTGATCCTGAATCATGAGGATACTTCTTCAAGATGAGTTTTTGGACCCCTACGTCTTTTTAAACAATTAGTACAAGTAGCTTCCTATTGTATTTGCTTTATATCTTGCTTTACAAAGTTATGAAGTTCACAGCTTTATACCAAAATGCAAGAAGGTTAAGCTATTTGCTTATAAATATTTTGCAGCCGAATGTCATCTGATTTAATTGTTCTGATCCATATTCAATATAAAAGTTCAGATATCAGGGATACTGGAGCAGCTCTGGATAAGCATTTCTCTCAAGCAGGAGAAAAAACTTCACCAACCTGACTCACTCCTCCTCCAGTCCTATTGGGCTACTGCCTTGACTTTAGAGCAAATCTGGAAAACTCTGGTTGCCATAGACCCAGCAGGGCCACATACCCAATCACAGGTTCCAGAAGGTCAGAATTAATAATCTCGTGCTCCCTGTATTAATCACACAGATTGAGCTCCCTTCTTTTCTGTTTCACAAAGATGTGAGCCCTATTGAGGGAAGGAGAGCGTGGGATGAACTTGAGCTGCAGGATTCTGGGAGAGACCTCTCCATTGAGCTGCACTAGGTACAGGGAGAATGCATATTTGCCCAGGATGCTAAGGAACACAGTGCACATGCTCTGGGAAAAGAGATGTTCTGACCACCATGCCTGTGGCCGTTCATTACTTGCAAGACAGCTTAACCCAGATCTTGCTAACAGTCCCTGCTGTAGTGAGTGTGACATTTGGGCCATTTTGTCTTAGGGAAATAAAAAGAACTTCCTAATCCTACCCACATTTATACTTTTCAAAAAATCTGGAAGCACCTAAGATTGAATTTGAAGCCTGGTGTCTTAATCTGATCAAACAGGGAAGCTCCCTGTGCCTGGCTCAGGGCCTGTGTTCATTGCAGACTGCAATCCAACACCCACATCACATGCTTCTCTATAGATGGGAAGTATGAACCGCCAGCCCCCAAACAAATTTCCATGATCAGAACATTCAGGTTTATCCTTCCTAACGGGCAGTAGGTAAACAAACCATCCTGCTTACCTACAAGTGCCAAATATTCTTACCACCACTTCTGATATCTGAGTAGCCTATGTCAATAAATTTATACTTAATTTTAACCAGTGGTGGGACTGTTGACATTTAGGTAGGTGCTGCTATACCTCAGTTTTTTTTAAAAAAATATTTTTATTGATTTCAGAAAGGGAGGGAGAGGGAGAAAGAGATGGAAACACCAATGATGAGAGAGAATCATTGATTGGCTGCCTCCTGCATGCTCCCTATTGGGGATCGAGCCCGCAACCCAGGTATGTGAACTGTGACCTCCTGGTTCACAGGTCGATGCTCAACCACCGAGCCATGCCAGCCAGACTATATTTCACTTTTTGGAGTATACAGATTTTCATCAAATATGTATATTGACTCTTTGGGCACTAAACTTACTTCTCATAGTACAAAGAGTATTTGCTGTTTTGGGGTGTTCCAGCATGAAATGCTATTAGAGAAAAAACAAAACAAAACCGTTGATAAAATGAAGACTAATTCCTATCACTTTGTCAATGCCAGAGTTTCACATACCAAATTTACTAAGATGAAGTTACAGCTTCCTGTACCAGATTCTGTATTTGTGTTGGGACTTGAAAGCAGACTTGTTTTGTACACTTGATGGCTTGAATTTCACCTTCTACATTGCCAAGCTCACCAATTCAATGTAATTCTAATTGAAAACCAAAGTGCCTAGTTTCAGGGAACTTCTTAAAGAAAAATTCAAAATACTTTACAGAGGTCAACTTCTAAGACATTGCTTAAGTCATGGCTCGGGAAAGGGCCCTGATTCCATTTGCAGTAGAATACTGAATGGAAAGTCCTACAAGGGAAAATGTCAGAGGCTGCAAGTATCAGGTAACTGGCAATACAGTGCAATCATCTACCCTCTCTGCATCCTTGTTTCTCATGTAAATGGAGGAGAACACAGCCTTCCAATCAGCTATCTTTCAGAGGCAGTGCAAAATAGCCTTGAATGGCAGAGACAGGCTCCAGTTATTACTGCTGTTCTCTTTCAATTAAAAAACATTTCATTATGAAAAATTTTCAACATGAAAACACCATGAACCCTGATGAGCCCCATCATCCACCTTCAATACCATCTATATTTTTGCTGCATGTGGCATCTCTCTGTCTGTCTGTCTCTCTCTGGAGCACTTTAAAGCAAACCTCAAACTTTACGTCATTTCACCACTGAGTACTTAGGGTCATGTACTTAGGGTCATTTTCTGACCTACATACAATGCCATCATTCTATCTAATAAAAGAGTAATATGCAAATTGACCATCACTCGAACACACAAGATGGCCACTCCCTTGTGGTCAAAGATGGCCGCCACAAGATGGCCAGCAGGGGAGGGCATTTGGGAGTGACCAGGCTGGCAGTGAGGGCAGTTGGGGGTGATCAGGCCTGCAGGGGAGGGCAGTTGGGGGTGACCAAGCCAGCAGGGGAGGGCAGTTGGGGGGGACCAGGCCTGCAGGGGAGGGCAGTTAGGGGCAACCAGGTTGGCAGGAGAGGGCAGTTAGGGATGACCAGGCCAGCAGGGGAGGGCAGTTAGGGGCAATCGGGCTGGCAGGGGAGCAGTTAGGCGTTAATCAGGCTGACAGGGGAGTGGTTAGGGGGTGATCAGGCTGGCAGGCAGAAGCGGTTAGGGGCAATCAGGCAGGCAGGCAGGTGAGCGGTTGGGAGCCAGCAGTCTGGGATCGGGTCTAAACGGGCAGTTGGACATCCCTCAAGGGGTACCAGATTGGAGAAGCTGCAGGCTGCGCTGAGGGACACCCCCTTGCCCCCATGCATGAATTTCGTGCACTGGGCCTCTAGTTATATATAACATGATTAATACTAATTCCTTGATATCATCTTAGTCAATCATGCAAATTTCCTGATTTGTTCAGAAGCTGTTATGCCACCAACCTTTCTCCTCTGATATGCTTTTTTTTTTTTAATTGATTTTTTAGAGGAAGGGAGAGGGAGAAGGAGGGGGGGGATCAATTGGCTGACTTCTGCACCCCCCTACCGGGGATCAAGCCTGCAACCTGGGCATGTGCCCTAATCAGGAATCGAACCGGAAACTTTTTGGGGCATGGGATGATGCCCAATTAACTAAGCTGCACTGGCCAGGGCAGTTTTTTTTTAAAGGATGCCTCACACCAAACAAGATATACCTATATACTAGGTTGACTGCCCAATGTACCTGAACAGTACTTTACCGGTATGGATTCTGGGGTCCCAACCTGGAGGCCTGGACAGAGAGGAGGAGGTGAAGTCTGTGCTTTAGAAAAGTACTCAGATTATTTTGAGGGGCAATCAGGTTTGGAAACCACTATTCTACATTGCTGTCTTTTCCTTAGAAAGTTCTAGGAGACAAGGGACGAGTTAGTCCATGATTGGCATATGATAAGAGTGCTCTGGAGCCTGTATTTTAAAAATTTATTATAATAGTTCTACCAGCACCTAAATAAATGCCACAACTGAGAACATTCCTTACTGTAGCAAGGCCAGAAAATTACTTTTTTGCTTTAATAGGAATGACTTGTGGCAACTGAAATAAGGTGGGGGCAGTAAGTAATATCTGATTCCTGGCTCTCTAGGCAAGTGAGGCTCAGGATGTTTCTCTGGTTGTAGCAAATACAACTTGTTATTTTACAGAGGTCACGGAAAATGAAACTCCTCCAGGGTTTTCCCATTCGCAACAGAATACCATTCTGGAAGTGAATTAAATTAGAATGAAATTTAATTTTATGCAGGTTAACTCAGGGAGCTCTGCCTAACATTTGCGACTCAGAATGATATTTAGACCTAAATGAAACACCAAGTTGAACAAAACACAAGTTTAAAAGTGAAACATTTGGTTAACCTTTTCTTTTGCCTACATGGCTTTAAACCACTGTTTTGTCTATTTTACCTGTACTTGTCCCTTTCTTTCACTTCATGGATGGTTGTGATCCACCAAATTGGTGGAGAGCTGCTGTTTGGATGGAATACAGCTTATGTTTGTCTGGCACATGGAGGAATAAAACCCGAGCTCCATACTGGTGAACATAATATTTGAAGTTATCTTAACTGAAATACTGCCTAATAATGCTGCCATGTACAGGCCATTTATTTAACTACCAGTGTTCATACCACTGTGAAATTTGAAATGACCACCAATAATGAGGCCATTTTGGGTCCTTTAGATTTGAAATTGTTCAATAAAAGGGTTGACTAAATCAAAACAACACTAAATGAATATATTGACTAATATGCTATTACAAAAGATTACTACTAATCACTCGAAGATTTCCTTACAAAGAAATGTACAGTTTAGTAAGCATTTGGCATTTTGCTTGTACCCCTAATAGAGTACTGTAGTAATGATGTTCATGTGTCCCTTTGTCTAGACCGGACCTGGCATTCTCTATAGGGCAAGAGTCTGTCTTCTCTTTGTATTTTCAATCCTCACACCACCCCTTGCTTTTAATGAGTGCTCAATAAATGTGTGTGGTAATTAATGATTTAATTGATGTTTGGGTTTGTGCTGGACTCTCAGTATTACTGTTTTGACTGAACCAACTGACTGGACAATTTAGTCAAATTGCTGAAGAGTTCACCTGTATATACTGTTAATATTTTACATTTGTATAGCCGTTTATTTTTTCAAAGCACTGTGTGCCTTAGGATGGAATATCATGTTGAAAATCCCATTCTTCTCTCAAAACCACACAAAATGGAGCCAACAGTCATCTTATTTTAGAAGTGGAAAAACAAATGAAGACAAATGGCTCAAGATCACAGCCAGGTATGAGCACTTGTGGACTTCCCATGTCTCAGTACACCCCACTTCCCTTACCCTGGGCAAATAATGTGGTGGGAGGTTGGAGGATGTGCTGGAGGAAGGCAGAATACTGTATTCTTTCTTTATTTTTTAAATATATTTTTATTGATTTCAGAGAGGAAGAGAGAGATAGAAACATCAATGATGAGAGTGCATAACTGATTGGCGCCTCCTGTACACCCCCGACTGGGGATCAAGCCCACAACCTGGACATGTGCCCTGACTGGGAATTGAACCGTGACCTCCTAGTTCATAGGTCGACGCTCAACCACTGAGCCACACCAGCCAGGCCAGAATACTGTTCTAGATTCTGAGGGCCTCTGGCTGTGCAGTGGTTTTCCTTTAGTTCTTGAAGGATCTAGCTGAGGGCTGGGCCACAGGCAGGTGGTAGGAATGTGGAAGGTTTCCTTTACTCTTTTTGAGGAGACAGTGGTTCTGGGCCCAGAATGTCTGTTGTGTGTTCCCCCAGCTCTGCCCAGCAGGCCCAGGAGCACTGCCCTGCACTGTTAGCTAAATCCTTGCTGAGTGATAGTACTCCTTAGGTACCTCCTTCCGGGCATGGGCCTCTGGTTACCTCTACACCTGTTAAACCGCTGCTTGGCAAGTTCGTTTACAGATTTTCCCTGAATCCCAAGATGGGTTCTTCCTTAAAGTACCAGGCCCACCTCTAAGTCTCAGATGATCATATTGATGTGCAAGAGTCTGCCCTCTAATAGGCTCTGACAGTTGTTTGTCTCCTCTTTTACTTACAATTTTTTAAAAACTCAGATAATTGGTACACTTCTAAACAGTTCAAATAGCACCAAGAAAATCGCTGAAAAGCATCCATTAAAAAGTAATCTCCCACTCATTGTCTCCTAGTTATCATCCCTGAGTCATTGTATGAATGATGTATATGAATCACTATGTATGTATATAAACATTAAAATTAAAAACACAAATTGTGGCATAATACCAGTAAACAGTACTCTGGACTTTATGACTTCAATTTCAAACTGTTATACTGGAGATTGTTAAATAAACATACTTATAGGTTCCTCCTTCCTGCTGTTTTAAAAGAACCAAATATTCCATTGTGTGGATTTGTCATAATTTTCATTGAACCTATTTTAACAGACCTGTAGGTTGTTTTTAACCATTTGCTTCTATAAATAAAGCTCCATGATTACGTTTGGACACGTTTGTGATAACATTTATAGAATAAATTCTGGAAGTAGAGTTGTAGTGGAAGTTAGATCACTTAAAATTATGATGGATGTTCCAAGTTTCCCCCCAAAAAAGGTTGTTCAATTTACACTTCCACCCACAGGGTATAACAACCTATTTTCCTACCCACTTGCCATCAATATATTAGAAAATGTTTCCACCTTTGCTAACTAATGCCTTTGTCTTTGAAAAATGCTTGCAAAAGTGGTCTTGTCATAAGTCCTCTTCAGCTCTGCCTCCACTTCCCTATGCTTTGCAGGTACAGAGCTCAAGTTTATAGGTCTGCAGGGCAATTCTTCCCTGTAAACAGGCATAGGGTTTTATTTAATCTCTCAGGCTTCCATGCTTCTCCATTTATTACCAATCTACTTTAACTTAATTCTTTTAGGATCCCGGGGTGCAAGTCATCAGTGCCCGAGGCTTTCAAGGTATTGAGTAAATAAGATATGGCAGCAAACATTTCTTGTTAGTGAGGGAGAGAATAAAAGGCATGTCACTCAGGGTTTCTGGGCGCAACTTTGGTTCAATTATCTTCAGATGTTTAAAATCAAGGCTGTTTCCAGACCATTTCAAAGAACAGCAGGGCAACCTGCTGAGAACTGTGTGAAATGAACACCCTGTTACAACTAATTAGTGTACTGTTTTCCTTGCAGTTGGGGGTGAGAGGAAATATATGAAGGGTGTTTATCCCTTCCTGTAGTAGGAAAGAATTGGAACTGCTGGAAAGGCCTAGAGGGGGACCTAGAGGAGGTTTGTTCCCACCTTTCTCCAAAGAATGGCTGGCTGAGAGCAGTTATAATCACGTTGCTGATTTGATTGCGATACTCATGCTTTTTTTTACAACAAACCTAAGACAAATAGTTCATTCAATGAAATCCAGTAACTACTCACTGAACACTTAAGAGTATGTAGATGAGTAGGGCATGAGCTCTTCCCTAAGGTTTTTAAAATCTAGGCACAAAAAATAAGTGAGTAGATAGGTGTGTGAGCCCCCGTAAGATTTCGAGAATAGTGGTCATGGGCTTAGGCTAGGTTTGAATTGTGACTTTGCCCCTTACTGGCTCTGAAAATTGGGGCAGGCTGCTTAACTTCCCTTGACTTCAGTTTCCTAATCTCTTATAAGAATGGCATAAAAGTCATCCATGGCTTGTGATTAATTAATATTAGTAGGTGTTTTGTCATTAGGGCTATGCCTCAGGAAGATTCATGTGACAGTAGTAACTGAGATGACAGGGTGTGGAATGGGAAAGATAAGGGGGAGATCAGAGATCATTTATTTTTTTAAACTGATGAGAGAGAGAGAGAGAGAAAGAGAGAGAGAGAGAGAAAAAAGAGAAAGAGAGAAACATCAATTTGCTGTCTCTAGCATGTACCAGACCAGGGATCAAACCTGAAATCTGAATATGTGCCCTGACCAGGAATTGAAACCACCACCTTTTTGGTGCATATGATGACACTCCAACCAACTGAGCCACACTGGCCAGGGCAGGAGATCACAGTTTAGTCAGGATAGGTTGTGCAGCTGTGACAAACATGCCCTGAGTAATGCTCCTTTGCTCCAGCAAAGATGGCCACCTCATCCCAACCAGTGTTGTGAAAACAAGGACTGCTCTCCAACACAGCAGTACCCCCTCCATTTCAGTGGAAGGAATGACTCACACTTTATCATGGCAGTAGTTCACTCACTCATTCCACAAGCATTAACCTAGGCCAGTGATGGCGAACCTATGACACGTGTGTCAGCACTGACACGTGTAGCCATTTCTGATGACACGCGGCCGCTGAGGCAGCTGCATGCTGAGGATGAAACATTTGCTGCTCCTGAGGATGAAACATTTGCGAAATAATGTTTTTTCCTCAAAGTGACACACTACCCGAGTTATGCTCAGTTTTTTGGCGAAGTTTGACACACCAAGCTCAAAAGGTTGCCCATCACTGACCTAGGCAGACAGAGAGGTGAATAAAAAGAATCCCTGCTCTCAATAAGACAGATTTGCAAACAGGAAAAGGAAATACAGGGTGATGAGTGTCCCGACAAGGTATGCACAGCCTGGGGGAGCACAGGGCAAGGACACCTGGCCCAGCCTGGGTGAGGAAGGAGCCAGGAAGTCATTTTTAGTCTCCTGATTCCCACCAGGTTTCCCGGAAGCAGGGCCTGGATGAAGGAAGACCTGGTGTGAATGTCCAGTCCCTGTGTGGTCACCCCTTCACTGCTGTCCCACAGCCCAGTACCTCTGCCACTCCCCTTCTGCTCCCAGCCTCTCCTTCTACTCCTGTCTGTGGGTCTCTGGCTATGGCTGCCCAGTGTCCATGACCACAGCAGTAATAAATTGTCCCCCCCTCACACCAAGAGCATGGGTTGGGCCAAGCCCAGGATGATTAAATTGCACCACGAGTCACTGCTGGGTTGACCAGACCCTGGTTCCTGCCCTCCTTCCTCTCATCCTGACTTCAAAGCAACGAGTAGCAAAAATTCTGTCTGACTGAGTCAGAGTGGCCACTTGTCTCTATATTTCCTCACACCCGCTTAGCTTGAGAACACGAAGGCATGATGCTGAGGGGAAGTCTGCCGGCTCACACGCTAGCCTGCTTGCGAGGCTGTGTCATGTCCTATAAATGACAACCCTGTGCTTCCTGCCCTGACATGCATTCCCTCAGCCCTTCCCTTCATTCTCCAATATGGCTCCTGCTCACCAAAGCCCAGACTTGGGTGTTTCCTGGGACCGGCTCCCTCTTCTGGGGTCCTGGGAACCTGGCAGCTATGGACACCAAAGCCCAGACATGCCCAGTCATTGAATCTGGTCACTCAAGCTGGTCACTTCCAAGGTTAGACAGGGGGGCTGGTGGCAAGTGCAGTGACGAGCTACAGATGTTCTCTAGGTCTGATTTGCACTGTTGTTTCCATCCGATGGCAACAATGCATTGGGCTCTTGAAAGCAGAGCTTCCTGGTGTGAGCCCATGGAACCTGAACTGTGGAAGGTGGCATGTTTTCCAGGGCAAGCCCAGCGAGTGTACTTGGGTGGAAAGTCATGCTGGGCCTGTAAACACAGCAAGATGGACAGACTGCCCAAAGCAGAAGCAGAAATAGCTGAGGAGTCCCCCCCACATCCTGTGTGCCTCTCCCTAACCTATCAGCTCCTGCCAGACATCCATCTCCCTTATTCCACTTTCTCTTTCTCATCCTTGTTTTCCTTTCTCTCTCTGCAGTTGTCTTGCCAATCTCTGAGTTGCTAGAGCTTTTCTCGGGGTGCAGGAAGACACAGGGAAGCTGTTTTCCCCACGGGCTTCTCCTCGCTGGGAAGCCACAGGAAGCATGCGTTCTCTGCTCCACCCCAAGGCAATGTAGTCCAGGTGTCTGGACAGGAGGCGGCATTGGCTCCCAACTCAAATTATAATCAGAGTGTTTTTGGATGTGTTGAATTTGCTGCAGATAGTTGTGCTTATTCTGGTTTCGAAGTCAGATTTCATCTCTTTCTCATTTGGTCTACAGGTAGCTCTCCTTGCACACTGAACTGAGTTCATTCTCTATCCCTCACTAATGACCCGGGAGACTGGAGCAGGACGGACACCGTTCTGGAGAACAAAGCTCAGTATTTTGCTAGTGCACAGAGTGTTAAGATTTGGGGAAACGGGTAAATGCAATAGGAATGAAATAGGTGCTGCACGCAGGCAGCTCCAGGGAGGTGTCAGCTCAGCTTGGCAGGGATGGTGAGGTTTTTGCAGCTACAGAGAGAGGAGCCCCTGCAGTGCTGACAGAGGTCAGGCACCGGCAATATCAAGGATCATCTCTCAGACACCAGCCCGAGACATTTTGTACATTTCATGTTCTGATGCAAAAGGCCTTGCACACCTGGCAGACCATAGCTTTCTGCCTTCCAACAGGGAGAGCGGATGGTCTCTCTTGCAGATGTCGGTAAATACATACTCTTATTAGCCTGAAAGCTTTTGGGTATGGAGCAGAGTGTACCCTCCATAGCCCGGCGCTGAGGTGGGAGGGTTCGGTGCGGCCATGTGGGAAGGAGCACCTAGCACGGGTCGAGGTGCAGAGTAGGCACATAATCACTGACCTTTCTTTCTCTATTCCACCTCCCCTTTCTTCCTTATTCTGACCTTCTCCCTCCAGGAAAGTTACCAGAACCTGCGTTTAATTTCCCACTACATATATAATGGAAGATGTTACACTCTTTGCTGTCTGGTAAGGCATCATCTCTCAGAGTCAGACTTCTCATGAAATAGTATTGATAATACTGGGACACTAACCATGATCTACCATCCTTTATCAATTTGCCATCTCACTATTCTGATCTCTCTCTTTGCCCCTCCCAGGGTAAAGACATCTGTTTAATATTTTCCTTCTTTGGAACCAGGCCATTGAAAGCAGAAGAGGCAGGGCTGGCCAGGTGGAGTTGCCTAACGAGGCAAGACATTGCTAAAATGCAGACCAGAAACCATGGAATGTGGCTACTTCGCTGTGGGAGTGTGGGCTGGTGGTGATATGTGAGGATGTTGTGGTGGGAACAGAGAGTAAGCCTTAGACTGTGTTTCCTAGGGCAGGGCCAGGACTAGAGTGAGGCAAAACTTCCTTACTAATCAAGATAGGTAATATTTTAGGGCATTATTTTTATTTTTTAGTATTTATTTGAGAGTGGAAGGGAGGGGAGAGAGAAAGAGAAATATCGATGTGAGAGAGACACATTGGTTTTAGGGCAGTATTTAAAAAAAAAGTTAATGTAAAAAAACTATGGTTAACATATAAGCAATGTAGAGTGATACTGGCACCTGAGGCTAAAGGAAACGTTAGCAATACTGATATTGTCTGTATGAGTGGGCTTGGGCTGCCATAGAAGAATATGATAGACTGGGTGGCTTCAACAGTAGAAACTTATTTAGCACAGTTGGAGGCTGGGAAGTCCAAGATCAAGGTCCAGCAGAGTTGGTTTCTGGTGAGATCTCTTTTTTCAGCTTTCAGAAGACTGCCTTCTCACTGTGTCCTCATATAGTGGGGATGAAGGTGAGAGAATTAATTCTCAAGTGTCTCTTCTTATAGGGACACTAATCCCATCAGGAGGGCCCCATCCTCATGACCTCATTTATCCCTAATTATCTATCCCAGAGGCCCCATCTATAATAATAAAAGCGTAATGTGCTAATTAGATCTTCCAAACGTCCTTCGGATGACCTTCAGGACGAAGCTGGGGCTACGAGGGCAGAGCCCCTTGCACAAATTTCATGCATCGGGCCTCTAGTTTCCAAATAATATCACATGGGGGGCGGTGGGGGCGGAGACACAGACATTCAGTACATAACACTGTCTTTAATATTTTCTCTCGAAATTTTTGTTGCCTCCTTAAATTTTGCACTCTAAGGCCAGTGCCTCACTCACTTCACATTAATCCTGGACCTGCCCTTGTGAAACCCCACCTCCTGGGGTCTGGGGTTGGAGCATTGGGCCAAGGCATCACCATGAGCTAAAGGATCAAGGTCTGACTTCTCATTGGATTGGTCCAATGCTGACCAAATCCTTTATTTCCTTTTCCTGGCTTGATTTTTGTCAAGTATTTGGTTGCATTTTCAACACTTAATTATTTTTACTGTTTCACAGTATTTTGCATTTCATCCAACACTGCAGTAATTAGTCAAATATAATATTCCATAATCGAGTCTAATTTCCTAAATTTCTCATTTGAATGGAGATAGGCAGGAAGCAGAGAATCCATTGGAGACTTCAGCTTTGTTAAGTAGACTTTTGTTAGGACTTCTGTAGTTTGGGTGTGCCAGCAGATTTCATCTGATGTCTCTTCAGCTCTCTGATATTGTAGTGATATTTTCAGTCTTTTTAATATTTTCTCAAAATTAAACATTTTCGTCGAAACCGGTTTGGCTCAGTGGATAGAGCGTCGGTCTGTGGACTGAAAGGTCCCAGGTTTGATTCCGGTCAGGGGCATGTACCTTGGTTGTGGGCACATCCCCAGTGGGGGGTGTGCAAGAGGCAGCTGATCGATGTTTCTCTATCATCGATGTTTCTAACTCTCTATCCCTCTCTCTTCCTCTCTGTAAAAAATCAATAAAATATATTAAAAAAATTTAAACATTTTTTTAACTTTTGGTTTTGATATAATATAGTGTTTATAAAAAAGTTATAGGAACTGTACAAGGAACTTCTGTCTGTATACCCTGTACTAGTTTCACTTATTGTTTATATTTTGCTTTATTTGCTTTATGTGTGTGTGTATGCTTATATGTTGCTGATATATATACTTATGCATGTATATATACACATAAGCATACATAAATAAGTATACACACATAAATGCTTATGTGTGTGGGTATATATATCTTGCTTACAGGAAGCAACCAGTCGATGTTTCTCTCTCACATTGATGTTTCTCTCCTTCCCTTCCTCTCTTTCTCAAAATCTATAAAAACATATCCTCGGGTGAGGATTAAAAAAAACTCATAGAAGTCTGGAGCCCCACTATGACTGTGTCCCCTAGAGTTTTTAACTCTCAGATTTGTCCATGTGGAGCCTCAGCAATTCATCAGTTTCAGGTCAGGTTTTCCTACCTGGCTCTGGTGCCTGTGGAGGTCTGTGCTCATGGGTTTGTTCTCCAGTAAGTCATGATTCTCAGGATCGTCTCTTCAATTTTTGAGGAAGTTATTTGCTCTGTGATCTCATTTCTCTGACACATCTGAGAAGAGTTGTTTATTTTCCAGTTTGTTTGGGTTTTTACTTGTTGCTAAGATGGAGTGATGACGTCTGCTCCTTACATGCTGGACCAGAGACTGGAAGTCCATTGACGATAATATTTTCATCTTCATCATCCCTTCTATATTTATTAGTTGACCCTCTATTTTAAGGAAGAGCTTTTATTTTTTATTAGTTAATTAATTAAAGTATTTATGTATCTCTTTATTTATCTATGTATCTATTTAAGTGAACCCATGGACTCATGGACTCAGATCTAGTTTATTTAATGGATTATAATCTGTTCTTATCATTATTTATTTTGATACTCATATCATTCCGATTAACTTCTGACATGTTCCCAATACTTGAGCATTTTCTTACTTTCTGATGCAACAAGATGTTCCAGGCTGGTCTTGCATTTTTTCTGCCCCAGGGCGAAAACAATATGATTACATTTTAATTAATTATTTTCCTTCTGGGGGAGGTTATTGTAGCAGAGGATGGAGTTTGGATGTGGAGTCCAAACTGGTTGTTATTTGTTGTGTTCACTGTACTTTGCAGCACATTCTCTGTGTGATGTCATCAGCATTTCCAGTGCAAAGGGGTCATCTGTTAGCTTTCTTTGAATCCCCTGTTCTCCTTTGGTTTGACATTTCAAGCCTGGGTGTGATTCATACAGGTGCAATGCCTTATGATTTTGATTTAGGTGATTGATTTATTTGGATACATTTGTTAAGAATTGCAATAAGCACCCTAGTTAATTCAATATGCTTCTTTCTAGTGCTCTGAGCTTAGACTTTGTTAATTCTGTAGAGCATAAAACATGGTCCCTGTACTCGGACGCTGTGGCTAAGTGGTTGAGCTTTGACCTATGAACCAGGAGGTCACAGTTCGATTCCAGGTCAGGGCACATGCCCAGGTTGCTGGCCTGATCCTCAGTGTGGGGTGTGCAAGAGGCAGCTGATCAATGATTCTTTCTCATCATTCATGTTTCTCTCTCTCTCCCCATCTCCCTTTTTCTTGAAATCAATAAAAATATTAAAAAACAAACAAACATGGTCCCTGCTCTCATGAAGTTTTATATACTAGTAGGGAACACAAAAAGAGCATCTACTAAGCCATGGCAAATACCACACGAAAGCATGTAAATCATCACCATGTTTTACGGTGCCAACAGTAAGTCTACCAATTCTAAGGAGGAGGTTATGGATGGGACAGAGAAGACAAGCAAGACCCCACAGCTTATAACTGTCAGGACAGGAGGTCTTTGCAGACCTAGGATGAACTCTGTGCACATTTACCTTGCCTGGAAAGAGAAACTCTTTTCTAGGCCACCTTTTCACACCTGAGCTCTATAGCTAATGGGACGCACATCAGGAAGAATGAGCTGCTGTTACCAAGCCTTGAGTCTCACTAAATTTCCATACCTGAGCATTCCTTGCAGCCTAGAACAGGGTTGTGGAGAAACAGGAGAGCATAACATTAAGAGATTCTCTGTCTTTTTTCACTCCCTGATGGGTCCTAGAGCAGGGAGCTCTTGCTTTTTGTAAAATTGCTGCGTGAGCTGTGTTTCCTGGGCCTCACAGAAAGAGTATCACCTAGCAGAAAAGCATGCCAGGATTTTTTTCTGGCCCAGCAATTTTATATTTTCATGGTGTCTACAGACTAAGTTGTAAATGCCTTGGAAGCAGGGCCCTGCATTGTACAAATTAGCACCCACCCCTCCACTGTTATGTACTCAGTGATTGATTGGCTCCCTGTAACAACCCTGTCTGCTTTGGGATGTGCGAGATGGGAGATAGATGATGAGATTTGTTAATTTGTATAAATACAAAGCGTCTGTGGTGTTTGCTTAACGTTATGGCCCTGGGGTGGCTCTAGACTTTCACTCGTAGAAGCAAAATCACTATAGCAGATCCAGACCTCACTTTTCCTAAACATTTTTTTAAACCACATTATTCCTTATTTAAAAAGCAGATGGCCTTTTTAAAAGAAGGGGGCTCCTATATATTGCAAAGTCTCTTTTAAATAAAAATAAAACCATAGTCTAGATCAGCGGTTGCTAACCTTTCGGACCTCACGGACCACTGGTTGCTGACTGCTGGTTTAGATGACTTCCAGTGTTGAGTTGTAGGAAAACTTAGGGCAAGAGCGGTCTTCCTGGCAAAACTAAAATGACAGTGTTGGCGAATGCTGTGCTGCCCATGAAGACGTCTTCTGGAAAGATGGCTTCCATTCTTCAGACTTGATGTTATATTGGGCCTTCCTCTTGGGCCTGATGATACCTGCAGCTTGGTTTTGAGTAATTCTTCCAACCAAGGAGGTGCTGGAATTCTGTCCTCTTAATGGGAGGGGCAGGAGAAGGTGCTGGTGGAGCTTGAAGGCTGTACTGGACCTGTTGGATCATGTGGTGCTCCCAACTGGGATGTTCGTGAGCATCACTTTTAAAAACCAACAGTTGGATTAGGGAAATCCCCCAACCTGAAATGAATATTGGCTTGAGTTATTAAGCCCAGAAATATTTCCTGTCTTTCAGATTTGCTGGTAGGCCAAGCTCGCCTTAAGTTAAGGGGTTGGATTTTCCTGTAAGCACTTGAGCTCTCTTGCTATTTTGGGTAATCACCTCTCTGCACACGTATGCTTCATCAGGAGCCGGGGCACAGTGAGTTTTGTTGACTTTGTCCTGTGCTGCATTAGGGTCTCTTCTGTGGCCAAGTGAATGCTCTCGATGAGTTTGTTCCCTTCCGTGAGCAAGTTGTAGGGCTTTGGATTAGACATTGTTGTGTGTAATCCATCCCCATGTTAACAGGCGTTCCTCCAAGTGACGACAAGATCCGTCCCGTGGTGGATGACGGCTCTCCCCTGGGATCTGCTGGGGACAGACTGGTGCTTTTAGAACTGCCGTGTGCCTTGATCTTAATTTATCTGTTGTATTCAATATCATTGGAAGCCGGGAAAAGGCCACATACCTGACCTCTGTTCCAGGGCTGTGATATTGCACCCACTCCAAGCTCTCTTTGATTCCTTTGATCCTTGCCTTGGCAAGCCAAGTAGGGGAACTCCTTAGCTTTCTCTAGTCCCCAAAGATTCATTGACTCTGTTGATTTGTGACATTTAGTCTTCAGATTAGAGTTTGATTTGATTGCAGGCTGCAGAAAAAGAAGGCTTTGACCCTATACTGGAAAGTAGCTGATCAGACTGAGGCTTTTCCATGCGTCTCCATGAAGATCAGTATTTCTCTGTCATTAGCTGGCTGTCATGTGACAGTTCTTGAGGGATAGGACACTGGGCTTTATTTGGGCTTCCTGGTTATGAGAGCTTAGAAGGGTGGGCAAGGGCCACTATAGACAGCTAACAGTATTTCTGTGAAGTCTGCTCCCGTTCTAAATAAGGACGACTCTTTGGCCCTGTTTATTTTAGAATGTTTATTTGGAATGAAATCAACTCTACTGAAATATTATCTACCTTTGTGTGTGGGGAGAGCAAGAAAATATTCACTAAATATTTTCATGCAGTAAAGAGGAAAATTGTTGACTTTCTTGAGAATCAAGACCAATAAACTTGAAAGAAGGAAAGGAAGAAAAAAGAAAGAAAAGAAACTTGAAACACCCTGCGTGTCAAATATTAGTGCTGGGTTAGGAGGACATTGGTTTCAGATATAGTTCCCATATATGTAACATTATACATATTATAGGCACACAGCCTTTCTTGTGTATTTTCCATTCCCATCTGAAATCTTATGTGAACTGTGAAATAATGAAAGTGCATTTTAAAATGTATTTTATAATTAGAATCAGTGGCCTTAATGAATTTTATCACAAAGTAAAGTCTTATAGAGAATATTTTCAGCCGTCTCCAGCCCAGAAACAAATCCATGGCAATATAGAAAAAATGTCAGAATTTGGGTAATATATTTTTAAAACTACCCCCCTTTCCTCCTGCCTCCTTTCGTAGCTGCTTTCTCAATTTCTACACTGCTTTAAGAGGCCCGAGCTGAGCTTAGATCTAAATATAGGATGCACCATTCCTTCAAGTGCTGAGGGCTTTTTTCTTGGTGGTTTCCTGCGCTTGGTTTCTGAGACAGCAGAATTTCAAGTAAAAGAAGTACTTGACTTCTTTTATGGGCTCTAGTGCAGGTTCTTAGCCCAGAAAAAAAAAGTCTTTGTCAGGTTTCCTAGAGCAAAGAGTAGCTCTAATTCTTTTGCTGAGCTTCCTTTGGCTAGTCCACTGGGGAAGTTCAGCAATACTTCATGAGAATGCCCAGTCTGGACATTGGTGGGTGTTTAAGGCTATGTTAGGGCAGGTTGCCCAGGAGACGGAGGGATTAAACACCTGGAACTGATGGTTGGCTCCAGGATTGTAAAAAGTCTTATAGAAAGAGTGGGCCTCTCAGTGAGGTCCCTGGGTAGGGAGAGAACTCACACTGAAAATAATTGAGAATGCAGAGTCTTGGTCTCAATCTGAAGATATGGTTGGCTTTTGAGCACAGAAATTATTTTAAAAATTACACTGTTTGATGTATACTCACATCATCTTCCACTCCAGTGCTACATTCTTGTAAGCTGAAGGCACTGCTAGATTTACAGGGTGGGACAGGGTCCTCTCACACCCGTGGTAGGGATGGCACGGGCGAGAGAGGGAACTTTGTAGGGGCCATTGGTCTGGAGAAGCAGCGAGGTGGGTGTAGGGAAGGGGACATCAGACTGTTGACCTTCGGAGTGACTGCTGCAAACTGGCAGGGATGGGAGCAGGTCAATAGTGCCCTTCAGCTCCCCCTCCGCCCCTTCTCCCCCAATCCCCAGCCAAGGCCAAGAGGTGAAGCAGAAATGGCCCCTGTGGCTGCAGCAGGTGAACTTTAATGACAGCCAAGGAGAGTTCAGGAGCCATTTGGAGACCCTGCCAGGCAGAGGGAGGACCAGGGCCTGGGATTCCACACATCTCCTGCCCCGGGCTAGGAGCCAATGACTGATGTTATTGTGAGTGAAAACCCCTCCAGGGCCTTTCTCCAGCAGGGAGAAGCAGACCAGCACAGCTCACTACTGTTCCTCAGCAGAGACACGTCCCGGCTTCTCATTCTGTGCACTTGCTCTTTGGCAACGACCCGTGTATGGCACAGCACAGAACTCGATGGAGGACTTGGCTAAGAATTTAGAATACCAACACAAACTGGGGACAGTGCCTCCTACTGATGGGAGATTAAACTTCTTCCCCATTATTTTGTTACCCTTCCGATAGCTGGAACTTGGACATTTCTAGACTTTGAGGAAGGAGAGGCAGAAAAGGTAGCACCTGCTTCTGTTGTGCTCAGACTCAAAGGCCTCAGCTTAGGGCCTCCCCACCAGGTCCCTGCCAAGGCCTTTTGCTTTCTTGAATGACTTGATAGCACACTGATGTTTCAAGGCTGGGTGCTCCCCAGCTGGAGCCCTGGAAATGCTTGCGTGGCATGCTAGAGAAAGGAACTAACTTGAAAGAAACTCCCATGAAGTAAATCACCAGGACCGGATGGTTTTCATCCAAGAGTGGAGGAAGGAAATGAAGTGTGAAATAGCACAGATACTGATGAAGACATTAGTTCTCCATTAGATCCACAGACGTGTCAGAGTGGAGGAAGTTTGCTAACATGGTGACCTATTGCTACAGGACAGAGATCAGTGGCCCGCCTGCTGCCTCTGGAAAACCTGCCCCATCTGAAAAGAATAACACAAAATATAAACGACACAATAGCTTTTGTCACCTTAAAACAGGTAAGAGGGACAGGTGGCTATTCATGCATGGCAGCATTTTAGTACAAACCCTTGGAAAAAGATAGTGAGTATATAATATGTGGGGTGCTATCCCCTCATCCTGTGCCCATGGCAGACATCACTAATCAATCCCGTACTCTCCTCTCTAAGCTTGGATCGGTCTTCATACTCTTTAATTTTGTGCTCTCAACTGCCACCATCCAATGACCAGAGTTGACATATATGTTAAAACTCACTCACCATTCTTGCCTAAGAGGATGTATTTTATCATGGACCATACTGGCTTCTAATTAAATTGTAAATAATGGCACAAAGGAAGCCCTTCACAGGTAGTTTGGCTTAGGAGCATGACAAGAAACACGCCACATTCTTTCTTCTAAAGGCCGAGTTAGCAGAACATCTATCTCCAGGGACAGCAGTTTTGTGAGAACTGAATCCAGATGTGTAATCCCCGCCCCAAACCAGGGGAGGGTCTCTGGGAAAGCAGGGGAAGTCACTTCCTCTGAGGCAAGAAGCAGGCTGCTTCAGAAGGTCCTTTTAACAAATGAGAATCAGCGGCAACATCTTTCATTAGCCTGTCCTTGTAGAGTTTAAAGGAAGTTGTAAGCATGGTTGAATCCTGCCACAGCAGCGGCTCTGTGGGGCTAAGGTGTGAGCTAGGTTTTGAGAGAAGAGCTACATGGAGGACGAGAGAGAAGAGACAGGAACATTGGATCCTGGGGAAGCTGAATAACTTGGAAAATTGGAGGTTTCACTGGGACTGGCCTTTATTTCACATGTAGGGAGCAGAGGCCAGGGACTCCCAGGGGCTATGCACACAGCACTTTGCCATGGAATTGAGCAGAGCCTCCTGTCACTGGTAAAGATTGAAGTGATTTGGCTACTACAATCACTATCCTACAGCTTAGTAACCTCCATGTCTCCATGTTGAGGGGTGTGTGATGGGGCAGACCTCCTGGAGTGGACTGAAATCTGGCCATTTGAAGAATGAACTCGCCTGCCCCATTAGGGAATGGGCTGTTTAGCTTGATCAGTGAAAAGATGCTACGTAATTTGATTAACAGAGAATCAGAATGCAGTAAAATGCACTTAGCATGTGTGAGACCCTCATTGTCCTGTGATTTCTCATTGATAATTCAGGATCTTTGTACCACAGGTTGTCACTGGGGGCAGGGCAGGTGCTGTGGTTCTGAGGCCATGGCAGCAATGATAGGATGGCATCTAATTGGTCAGCAGACCCAGGTGCTAGTTCCCACTGCACCCGTGACCTTGGTCACATCCAAGCGGAGTCATAGGTCATGGAACGAGATGCTGGTTGACTATTTTGTCTGGATCTTTGCCTCATGGGAGCCAGGGATTATAACCTTCATCTTCGGGACACTCAGTAGATGAAGTGAGCAGCACGGGGAGGTGTGGATGAGCGAGAGAAGAGACGTCAGGCCCAGAAAGCAGGTCTTCTCACTTCACAGCTTCCTGAGTCTCAGTTTCCTGTCTTTAGTGGGTGCTGTGAAGTGAGTGTGGGTTTAGCGTGATGTTTAGAGCCCTGGGGAGAACTCTGTGGGGAGATGATTAAATGTAGTGCTGATAATGTACATTTCTAAGGCACTCACAGTTTTCCAAGTGCTTTCATCTCCGTAATTTCACCCTGCTGAAGACTCACTGAGTTGGGTAAGCAGTTGGATTCCTTAACCGCTTTCCACAGACGCATTTACCGGGACTCAGCTGGATGGGAAGGCTTCCTCAAGGTCAGATAAAGTTCAGCACCAAGGCTCAAACTCCTCCTACCTTCTGATTCTGAATCCAGGGTTCTTTTCCCCATAGAATGATAGAGAATGGAGAGTTTACTCTAATGATTTTGACAGTAGTCTTCGGCGTCACAGCGTGGTAAAAATAGATTGTGAGGACAGGGAGGATCTTGGGAGCAAACAAACTGAGCTCACCAAGGTGTTCTCGCCCGGCAGCTTGGTGGCTGTGGCCTTTAGGAAAGTCTTGGCAGTCCCGCTGCAGGCATTGGGCAGCAGGCAGGGGCAGCGTCACCTTCTCACTGTACCCAGCTTTCCCTGAGGAGCTGTCCTGGAGGCCCTGGGGCAGGGGTGGGGGGAGAAGGACTTCTTTTGAGGTGTGGGGGCCAGGGACGAGACTACCTCCCAGGTGAAGGGCCTGAACTCAGTAGATGAACTGTATGTCCCCCATAGCAAACAGGCCGTGGTTGTGGGGAAAAACAGCCTGGGAGCCCCGGGTTCCTGTGCCACAGAAGTTTTTCTGAGAGGCAGGGGGATGGAGGGGGAGAGTCTGGGAGAGTTAATGCAGTCTCATTTTCATTCACATAAAGATAACTTCTATTAATTTGTATATATTAATAAATTTATTAATAACCATTAATATTTCTAATAATTCCCTACTTCCCAAAGTGATTTGATATGGCATATAGTAAAAAACAAACCCATATATGCATACATGTATATGTGGCTAAAATAAAGGTAAAAGGGACTTGGAAGCACACAGAGAAAGTTGGGGCGGTCCCACCGGGCCATTTCACACTCACAGAGAAACACAAACACTCTGTCTTTGTAAAAGAGACAAAGGATAGATGTTTATTAAGCTGCAACTCTATAGTCTATGTCATATTCTTTGGGATATCTCTCCCATTGGAAATAGCTGGCTGAGGGGAAAGGCTTTCTATGACAGGAGAGAGCTTGGCAAGTGGATGTTTGTCCCACGTGAGGAAAACCGAGGCTGCCAGCAGTCATCTTTTCAGGTCTTAGACTCCTTTGTGAATCCCATAAATGCCATCCTCTTCCCAGAAAAATGCAAGCTCCTACAAACGTGACTTAAGATATTAGGTCACTTACAAACTCCCTAAGCCCATCCACTGACTTTAGGTGAATAAGCTCTTTGTTTAAAAAATGGGAAATGAAAATTTTATAGAATTTTTTTCTTTACAAAAAGGTTCATTGCATGCAGGTGAGATGATTGCAAAGGAAAATGTTCTATTATAAAATATTCTGATGTCTATGAAATTCCCTAGCCTATAACATTTACTTTTACATATGTAGTCATCGTACATTCACTTATAATTTTTCTTAGTCTTTTACTGGTTCTTTGAAAGATGCTATATAATGTGTACTCCACTGTAATTTGTATCTGATAACATGAGCAATATTTGATATAATAAGGAAAATGTGCCTTTACTGTTAAGTCCATTTTGATTACATGTAGAGTATGGCATATAAAGTAATACTTTAATATATTCCACAGCCCACACGCCATCAATAAGATCTCATCCTCCAGACTTGTGAATTCTTGGAAAAAAATTACTTCCACATGTTCTTAAAACTACTTAAGATTTTTGACTGGTTGGTGGTCTATTGATTCTAAATATGTGACCTGTCAAAACGCCATCTTTAAACTTCAGTGATGCATAGAGGTTTGGAATTAGCAGGGCTGAATTTATTACAGAACAAAGGGAGGCGATGATTAACACACGCATCTGAGCAGTAGGGGAGAAAATAATCCTTGAATGGATTAGATGCCATGATCCTAAAACCACATTCTCTGAATGTTGGGTCCTTGCCCAGAAACGGGGTGAGGCCAAACACTGATGTCTTTTATATGAAGGGGTATCTCCATGGAACTCTGATCAGGAACACTGGGGCTGAGAGTGGGGGACCTAGACCACTGTGTGCGCAGTGACCCTCAAAACTGGGAGCCCACTTATTGAGTGTCATGCAGTTATCAGTCTGCCTGCCGGGTGGACGTTACATGAAAATGTAAATGAGTGAGATTTTATTTTATTTTACCACTAACCAGGAATCACTTACAGGTTGGTTGTTTTTTTTTTGGACTCCAGTTGGCTATTTCCAAGGCTGGCACAGGGGCTGCCAAGATGACGCCAATTATTTTTCACTGTCCCACTAGAAGCCAAGAGTCATAGGCAGGCTCTGTTTACTGGCAAATTCTGGTAGATTCTGAACTCCCAGGACGTAATTTCAGGGAAACTGATCTTTGTAAGAATAGTCCATGAACAGAGAACACTAAACCCATTTTCTGGTTGACTTTCCCCATTATTTCCTACTGATTCCACCATGTCTTGCAAGCTTTACAGAAAGCAAGTATTTTTCAAATATCATAGAATGGCATTGATGGAGACTGACACTATGAGAGAGGTCTCTGACAGACAGGTACCTTTCTGAGAAGAAAACAGACCATTAGGAAAGTCATTGTGACCCCCATTCCCTGGAGGGAGGAGGAGCATTTGAATCACAAGCCCAGGTGCTCAGGAAATCTCCTGTCACTCTGAGATGGGCTGGGACATGGTGCCATGCCCGAAGCTTCTAAATACAGTTCAGGCTGGGTCATCATGACAGATGCTGAACTGGCACCACTACAGGGACCGGAGTGGGAACTCTGACAGCACTTAAATGCCACAGCCCCTGGGCTCGAAGTCTTCCTGGGCCGGGACAGGGACAGGCAGTGCAGAGCCTTATGGGGAGGCAGGCAGGAGCCGCTTTGGCAAGGAGATCCTGCTGCTTCGGCAACACCACTGTTCCTTCAGAAGGCAACGGACACCCAGCCACACTTCAGCTATTTTAGAAGTGGTCAGTTTCTGAATTGCTGGCACACTTGGAGGACACTGTCTCTTCAATGGTCATTCTGACCCTTCAAGGTAGGTAGGCCTGGGAAAAAAGAGGCATGCTTTGTATGGCCAAGGCGGTGGATGAGGAATGAGTGCAATGAAGTGAGCTGATCAAGATGACTCAAGGAGTCAGGAATGGGGAGGTAGGAATAGTCTGTTGACTTGGGGATTCCCAAATCGGTCTTTAGTACACAGAAGACAGCGTTAGGCACTTCCTTACCTTGCTCCACCCTCTTCTTTTTGGCCATCACCAAAGATCTACCCTGGGGTTAGCTTCCTTTAACAACTCATTCTCTTCTGGGGAGGGCTTTAGAGGAAAAAAGGAGACAGGAGGACAGGAGAGACTCGAGAGACAGGATTTTGCTGGTGTGTGTGTGTGTGTGTGTGTGTGTGTGTGTGTGTGTGTGTGTGTGTCTATGACGTGGGATGTGAGGGTGGGGTTCTAAGTTTTGCAGGTGTCCCAAGCTGGAGTTGGTGAGATGTAAATATAAAGACACTACTACAAATACAATTAATCCAGGGTATTTGTTTCACTCTCAATGCTTGCCCCATGCCCCCAAAGTGGATCTCTTTCTGTTGTCAAAGCATTTGATTTTAGGGTTTCTGTAGGTAGTGTGGGGTGGTGAGTGAGTTCAAGCCTTGGAGTAAGACCATGCATGGTTCTTCTCTTCTCTCTGATGCTGCTTGAGTGTTGCTTCTTGGGTGAGTGTTGCTGGGCACGTTTGTTACCTTGGCTAAGTCTCAGTGATCTCACTTGTCAAAAAGGGTTATCATGCCCAAGTCTCGGTCAGCCTCACTCTCATTACTCTGGAGACCCCCTTAGGCACTAGACCTTTTCTGCCTCCTCAGTGTGTACTTTTCTCATCCCCAGCCACAGGGTGAGTTCTCTTGACAAGGTTGCCAATTTGGAGTCAGGGGACCCTGCGGTCTCCCAGCTGTCTTTCCGTATTCCCACCTCTCATGGAATCTAGGGCTGCCTCTTCTGCTAAGGTTGATCTCTCTCCTTCTCTGTTAAAGGCCCCATTTCCTTACTGAAGGTCCAACATATATAATTTTTCAATGGACCACCTGTTCTCTCTTCTTTCAGATTCTAGTCACGTTCCTTCTCAAATAGTGTGGCAGTCAACTTGAGCCAGGAGAAGTAGACCCACTGAAGTAGACCCACACAGAAACAGGCTCTCTCAGCTGCATGTTTGCTGTTTCTTTGCTTTACATCCTGCCTTTCTGAAATTTCTCCTTCTAACACCGTTTAATTTTGATAGTTTTTGCTTGAGGCCCTGGAATCTTTCCTTCACCAAGCGATTGATCGCTTCCTGTTCTACATTAAATTTTTTCTTTATTAGGATTTGCTTTTTGCTTTTCTCCATTTGAAAGAACACAAACCTTCTTTTTTCCTCTCAGATATGGTCAGAGAAATGACCAGGAAAGATCTAACCCTTGTGGTCACCTCCTTTTACAAATGATGGAAGGAACTAACATTTAAAATACTTCTACTATGTGTGAGCCATAAGCATCTCTGTTTTGATGAGGAGATTGGCTCAGATAGGTTAAATTGCTTGCCCAAGGTCATGGCTGGGTGTGTGCGATTCTAGAGGACTGTGCTCTTTCCCCTTCCAGGTGGCTTCTCTGGAAACCCCACTTCACTGCAGGCAGTAGGAACACCAGGGGTATAGAGGGTGCAGCAGCTGTCTGTGCGAGAGTCATTCTGTTCTCAAAGGGAAGGACATCTCCGCCATCCTTCCTGCCACCCCCAACAGCTTCACTAGCTCCAGCACTTGGGGAAAGAGATTGTTTCTTCCCCTATTTTATCCTCAGGACCACAGGCACCTATCTGAGTTACTGAGAATTTTCTAGATGATTGACCTTGACTCTTACTCATAGAAGTGACTAAATTCACGGAATTCATTTGATGCCCCTGAAAGATTTGATGCCACTGAACTCATCTGATGCCCCTGAAAGTTTTAACACAACTCATAGTTGTGGAAGGAAAAGCTAGTTTCCAATAGTTCAGATTGTGTGTGGAGATGACATTTCTGAGATTTCATTGGGAACATGGCATTCAATGAAGACACCTCATTATTAGGGATATACTGGTCTCCTAAAGAAGATCAGAAGACTGGCATTCCAGGTTCTACATCTGGCTCAGCTTACCCTTCCTCCCAGCCCTTCTCTGGATACACCTCTTCTCTTACTTGGTTACATATACAGCAATTCATTCATTCATTCATTCACTCACTCACTCATTCATTCAACTAAAACAACATTTTATTGAGTGCATAATAGGTACCAGACCTTGTCACTGGTGCTGAGGATACAAGAGGAATAACACAGGTGTGTCTGAATTACTTGCTGTTCTCTAATCTGCTAGACTTTACTGCCATGCCTTTTCCATAAAATTCCCTTTTCCCAGAAGATCCTTCTCCTTTCGCCAGCTCTGCCTTTTCATCTTGCAGACATCTCTTCATTAGGCCCAGAAAAGACCCCTGGGCTGGAAGAGGTGCTTTTCCCACAGCATTTGGTTGATACTGCTCTTACATAATAAAATACATGGAAATTAGCATTTATATATTCCTTCTACTATTGATAAATGTTTACATGCACACACTATGTTAGCGATTCATAAAATTTCACCAAGTGGAAATAATAATTTCATTTTTTTTTTACAAATGATAAAACTAAGGCTTAAAAAGGTTAGGTGACTTGTTCAAGATTAGACAGTTGAAAAAAGAGGAGGTGAGCTTTAGAACTCAGTTCTCAACATGCTATGTGACAGGCTGGATTTTGACTTTTAATTTTATTAGCTTATTTATTGACCTGTCCTGTCTCCTGAGTGATTTCTCTGGGTTTGGCTTGATAGGTTGGGTGGACTTAATTTTTTTTATTATTATTACTTTCCCCTCACCATTTATCCTCCATCTATCCTCTTCCATCTTCCCCCTTTCCCCTCTGCACTCACCACAGTTTTCTGTGTCTATGAGCTCTTTCTTTTTTGTTCAGTCAGGTTTGAGTGGATTTTAAACCTCGAGTAGCTGGTGGTCTCCCAAGCATAATTTGAAAGGCATGGCATATTCCTGGCTATACTCAAATGTCCTACTTGCATGTTTGCAATTTCCACCTCCAAAGGGGACTGTCTCCAGAAGTCATTGTTAAATTACACTTGTTGCTTAGAAATTGGCGGCTTCGTTCTTCCCTTGTAGGTTGTTAGCATGAACTTGTTTATTCATCGGTGCATGGTGAGAATATCCTAACAAGGGATAAGGCAAGTTCTTCTAGGGCCTTTTGGGGAAGGCTTCCTCTCACTTCATGGACGTTTAAAGAACAACCAACGTGGCACATGTCTGTTGGTGGTGGTGTTGGGAGGTTGCAAGTAGTTGTGGTTGCAAAGAGCAAACAAGCGCTGGCTTGGGGATGAGTGAATGTGTCACTTCTCCCAGAAAAAAAAAATGCCAAGAGCCTCAGGAGGGGCCTATGTTGACAGCTGCTGGCCTAACATTGACTGGTAAATCTTGAAGACTACCCAATCAGGATCAACTTTTGAGGACCTCTGATGCAAGAGGTATTTAGATTGAATATTGCCATATGGCTTGTGACCAATTATTGATTATTCTATCTATGCATTGTCTGTGCTTTCATCAGGGACATTTTCTGAACCAAAAGTTGGTCTTAAGAATTTTAGCTCTAGCAGATTTGGCTCAGTGGATAGAGCGTCGGCCTGTGGACCAAACGGTCCTGGGTTTAATTGTGGTCAAGGGCATGTACCTTGGTTGCAGGGTCCTCCCCAGCCTGGGCCCTGGTCAAGGCTCGTGCAGGAGGCAACCAATTGATGTGTTTCTCTCACATTGATGTTTCTCTCTGTCTTTCCCTATCACTTCCACTCTCCCTAAAAATCAATGGAAAAATATCATCGGGTGATGATTAACAAAAAAAACAACAACAACAAAGAAGAATTTTAATTTCATGGGGAGAAAGACATAAAATATTTGAATTAGGACCATTCTAGAAAATCCAGTACATGTAGGTATCCTTATTTTTTCTTGGTCTTCCCGATTAACTTGGTTATTGGCATATAATGTTATATGTTAATTTGATATATTACTATTTATAAAGTGCTTACAGTTACATTATTATCAGATGAATTCTCTTCAAGAATATATATCCATTTAAAATCAACAACTTTGGGGCCTGAACTCTGACCCGAGTTAAACCTAAATAAACCAAATTTTGCACAAGAACTATTTCAGCTGCCTTTTATGTCTTGCAATGCGGTCATTACACATTTCTTCAAGTCCAGACATCTTCCAATGTTATTTTGTACCTTCTAATGTTATGTTGCTTATGGTCTAGGACAGTGGTTGAGAACCGCTAGCAGGGTCGCCTAAGACCATCGGAAAGCACAGATATTTACATTACGATTCATAACAGTAGCAAAATTACAGTTGTGAAGTAGCAACGAAAATAATTTTATGGTTGGGGGTCACCACAACATGAGGAACTGTATTAAAGGGTCGCGGCATTAGAAAGGTTGAGAACCACTGGTCTAGGATAAAGCAAAAGAGTGATTGATGTTGACTGTGACCTTCAGTGGTCTGTCGCATTTGGATGTTTTACCCAGAGGGTACGGGGACAGGAAATAAAATACAACAAAGATGCCAAAACTGGTTTGGGTCAGTGGTTAGAGCATCAGCCTGCGAACTGAAAGGTCCCAGGTTCGATTCTGGTCAAGGGCATGTAACTTGGTTGTGGGCACATCCCCAGTAGGGAGTGTGCAGGAGGCAGCTGATCGATGTTCCTAACTCTCTATCTCTCTCCCTTCCTCTCTGTAAAAAATCAATAAAATATATTTTAAAAAATACAACAAAGAGGACCTTTACCAATGTACTTATTAAATAATGTTAAGTTTGAGACGATACCTAAAAGATTCATGAACATAACTACCATGCTACTGAGAAAGATGAAGTCCCATATGACCTTGGGTTTGAATATTCTCCTCTCCCAAAAGAACTGACAATATTTTAGTTTCCATAGAGCTATCTTCTGGCTGAGCCTGAATACGAGGTCTGCATTGCCAAGTTCAGATCGGGAAGCACACAGTTTTGCAGGTCTGGTTCTGAAAATGGGCAACAGTGTCTGGTGGCCAGAGCATCACCTCTAATGTCAGATTAACTTAGGTCCCACTCTGACTCCTCCCAGTTATGTAATGTGAGAAAAGCCCCTTCATCTTGCCAAGCCTCCGTGTCTCCATAGCAGCAATCATGCCTACTTTCTAGGGTTTTCTGTGAAAAATTGTGTAAGATAGAGATAACTATCTAGTGTAGTGCCTGCTACTTCTAACCCTTTTTTTGCTTCCACCTTCAAAGCATGCTGGAGCCCTTTAAGGCTGAACCTTTGATGGACATTGGGCCTTTGATCGACAAGAAATAGATATAAAAATTACTGCTGCCACTTCTTTGCAGAGCCTCTTTAAAAGGCTTAGATCTCAGGGATGACTTTGGGTCCTCACCTCTGGTTCTGTGTACCACCAAGAGAGGTGCTGGTTGTCGGGTGGAGAGATATGTGCTCTTACTCTCCTTAATTGGCTTATTGGCATGAAAACTGCAGGCTTCAGGTTACCTCCCCCTTTCTCCCAAATAGAACTCGGAGGACATGGATTGCTTAGAGACTTCATTCCATTACTAATCATCTAATGGGCTCATTTGAGTGTTTGCTATCATCATAATTTTATTTTAATCCAACCTGGGTTATAGTTCATTCGCTTGAAACTCTGGACTGGGTATCAAATTTGGGCTCAGTCCGTACTCAGGTCAATGCCAAATGCTCTGCTTCTGCCCTATTTAGAATTACTCTGAAAATTTTCATCACCAGATTTCTCCAAGCTCCCTGATAAAATCTGACATCCCAGAACCAATTTCCACTGCAGAGGTCCTCTGGAAATAGTTTACTTTGAGCCTGGTACAGAGAGTACTGCCCGGGTTATAAGCTTCTGATGTCTGCCCTGGTATGAAGGGGAGCCCAGAGATGGCTGTGAGAGTGTTGGGTTTAGAAACTTCGGGGCTTAGGAAGTAGACCAAGGAATGGTTGCCCTACCAATATCAGATAGGAATTACCACTCAATACAGTTGTGTCCCAGTTATTGGCAGGAAAACACCCCAAACAAAACCACCACGATTGTTTATCATATGGGTGGGGTCTTTCTCCTTTGTTTCAAACTATTTTCTTCCTTGGGGTAAAATATGACAGCTGAGGTGCAGTATTATGGAAGTGGCACTGTGCATCTAATCTCAGATGTGCATCTCTTATCTACATCTCTTTTTTTTCTAAATATATTTTTATTGATTTCAGAGAGGGAAAAGGAGAGATAGAAACATCAATGACGAGAGAGAATCATTGATTGGCTGCCTCTTGCACACCCTCTGCTGGGGATTGAGCCCACAACCCAGGTATGTGCCCCTAACCAGAATCAAACCTGGGACCCTTCAGTCCCAAGGCCGACATTCTATCCACTGAGCCAAATCAGCCATGGCTCTTACTTCTCTTATCTGACTATAGTAGTCTTCCAACACCCATCTCCAACAATGACACCAGGCTATCATATCATACATCATTCATTCAGGAGACAGGCTATCATATCAAACATCATTCATTCAGGAGAGACCTACCTTCTAGGTCATATTGTTTTCTATTTTTCTTAGACTCAATTTTCTCATTAACAAAATGGACATAAAAATATATGCCATGGCTATCTCATCACATGGAAAGGCATATTAGATAATGTACAACATATAAATTAAGAAACTATTTCATAATTGCTAGTATTTTGCATAAATTGAGAATTGAACTTGCTCTAAGCTAACCCCCACTTTCTGTGGGAATTGAGTATCCATTTTATCCAAACGAGATAGGTAGAGATAGAAAGTGAGTAACACTATGAACTGATGGTTAGAATTTCTTTAAGGATTTTTTCGATGGAATAGATATGTTGATTTGACCCTATGAGTCACACAATGTTCTTCAGTGACTTTTAACTGACTCAGTGCAGGTCCCCTAAGTTTTCTCTAACTTCCTTAGTTATGTGCGATGTTATCATTTATGCTCCTGATTTACTGAAATTCCCCTTGCTAAAGCACTATGCACAGGAGACATCTCATAGCCAAGAAGTCTTTCCAGGTCATTCAAATGAGATTCTAATGGTTATTTTTTGAAGGCAGGAAGTCACAAATTGCCAAGGATAAAAGAACTTGAAAACACAGAGGTATTTTCTGATCTTCAAGGGACTGATTATATTTCTGAATGGAAGGTCTGATTTGATTGAAATAACCTGTTATGCATTTCTTATGTTCATGACTTAGGTAACTCGAGTATACATTCTGATTAATAGCTGAAATAATTGATCTGATTAGCCTATTTTACATGACTATGATTTAGAAATGTATTTTAAAAATAAGTAAACTTTATTTTTACCTAAGCTGTAGATCTTGACTCTGAGATTACTATTTTAAGGATATTATAGGTAGCTTATATCACAGGTAGCCCTAAATACTCTAGAAATTTATACATATAGTGTCCCAAAAAATGTATATACACACATTGAATAATTATAAAGGAAGTATTTATTAAAATACATTTCATTTTCAAAATTGAGCTATCAGCTGTTAAAGTAATGTATACATTTTTTGGGGATACCCTGTGTATATATATAAAATATGACATTAATTTTATTTCCAAATTATGACTTGTAAGAAACAACTGAAAATGAAAAATTACATAGTGCCTTCATGTTATTGCAAGTGTGGGCCAGTGTCTGTATTCTGTATATAACAGTCACTTGGGTTCTATTTTGTGGGGATGGAGAATCTAGGAGCACCAAATACTTCCAGGGAAACAAATGAATGTCTTTGGAAATCCTCTTCATGGGCAAATAGGACCTATGCCTCCGTAGACTTGTCCGTTTCTTTGCCAGTAACCATGGGTTCCCCAGGACTGTTCTCAGACCCCTCTCTTTTCTGGATTCCTATAACACACCAGACGGTATATAATGGTGTGAAAAACTGTGTGACAGCATTTGGCCTTGTCTCTAATTATTTGTGGATGTGCCCAGTTTCCACTTGTACTACAAGTACCTTTAAGAGGAGCCCCATTATGTACTTCGATATTTCCCAGAATCTAGCACAGTACTGGGCACATAGTAAGCACTCAATAAACACATAGTTAATCAACATTAACTGGGAAACTTCTCAAGGTCTGGAATTCTGTTTCAAATTATCTACATGGTACCTCATATAAGGCCACATGCTGATAGGTGCTTATTGATTGATTTGATTGAAACTATAAACAGAATACCCATTCAAGTCTTTAACTCCTGTGATGATGCAAACTTGGGCCCCCAGTCTTTTTCCTCATTAAACTTATCTGGTCCAAACAGTTTTAAATTTGATGCTTCTATCTGAGATTGCCTCTAAAAGTTACATTAGAGAAGATTCTTAATTCTTCAAGTCATCAGAGGTAGAAGAGATTAGAAAAGTTTTCACTTCATTCCTTCTAACGGCATGATGAGGAAATAGGTCCATTGTGGCTAAGTAACTTGTCCAAGATTATCCATTCATCCATTTAATGTCACATTTGAGCACCCATTTTATTCCAGATGACACGGTGAGTTAAGAGTAGAGCCTCTTATTTCCTAACTCTCCAGCCATAGTCCCTGTTTCAATCCCAACCTCAATTTGGCTACCATTAAATATTTATCACTTAGTGCAGTGATATTGTTCCCTCCTCTCCCCTTTCCTAAACACACATCAGAGAAATCAAATGTCCAAGTTTTCTGCTGGGCCCTACTTAAGATGTCTATTTCCAACTTTTTCATAATTATAGTAGCCCTTATGGCAAGGAGATTTCATAACAAAGGTAAGACAAGACTATTTAAAAAAAAAAAAAAAACTTGCCGAAACCGGTTTGGCTCAGTGGATAGAGCGTCGGTCTGCGGACTGAAGGGTCCCAGGTTCGATTCCGGTCAGGGGCATGTACATTGGTTGCGGGCACATCCCCGGTGGGGGGTGTGCAGGAGGCAGCTGGTCGATGTTTCTCTCTCATCGATGGTTCTAGCTCTCTATCCCTCTCCCTTCCTCTCTGTAAAAAATCAATAAAATATATTTAAAAAAAATTAAAAAAATAAAAAATAAAACTTGCCGAGAAGTTTTTGAAAAATTTACAATGTTCATGGTAAGTGAGGAACTCTTGGCAAATTACAGAAACAAAATGGGATTTGGGAATCCACGTCTCAGAGGATCAGAATGACTGTGTTTGGCCGAGTATGTGATGACATAAGGGCTCTGCTACTGAAAGGCATATAGGACCGGGCTAGGAAAGAGATTTGTCACTCCACAGCAGCTCTCGTCTTAGATAAGTAGCTTCACTTTTCTGTGCTTGAAGGGGACCAAAATTAGTAGCTCCTGTTAAGTCCAGGGTATAAAATTATATGCTTAGCCATGTAAAACTAAGTCATAATTTTTTTTTTTTGTAAAGATGGTGACTGGACTTGTGATTGTGGATACACTAAAGATCATGGGCAGAGACTTTTGTGTGATTTAGGAGCTTGGTACAGTTCTGCAGCCCCCCAAATGCCTTCAGCAGTGAAGGGTGAGGAACTGGGGAGGACGCAGAGAGGTGGCACTTTGTTCCCTGTGGCCTTTGGCAAAGCTGTGGGATATTCCTGCCAGAAATGCTGCCTGGGTTTGAGAGAGGAACACACCAGGGCTACAGGAAATGGAAATTAAAGGTATCATGGGCTGGGTTGTTCCCAAGCCTAGAACCTGCTACAGGTAAGTGAACATGGCAGCAAGGTGGCCTGGCATTCTGTGCCATCCTTCCCCCACCCTGCTGGTGTCAAGGACTGATGCTCAAAAGATCATAACCTCTGACAGCATTGCAAAGTCAGGTGCCAGGGTAACACACCGCTGTTTCCAACCTTTATGTATGTACCTATTTCCGGGGGAAGCAATCAGATGCTAAGGTTGGCTTAGAGAAACAGCTTCTTAGGTTTGGCTTGAAGTATCATTTGACCTAAGAAAATTGTCCTAGCTAATCTGAGCTTAAAAATTCTTACGAGATACAGTTCTTGGCACTGGGCCCCTGAAAGTAAAAGTTAAAAAATTACAGAAAATTCTCTGGTAAATCTGACACGGTCCTTCTCCATTAGTCTCCTTGCCACCCCTTCCTCCCCCATGGGTATGGAAGACACACAAGGAAAGGACCATCTGGCTCAGCATGACAGCTTTTTATTTGGTTGCTCTCAATCCTACCTTCCTGTTTGGATCACCACTCTCCTCTGCCCATACTTCAGAAACCAATCAAGGTGTCTCCTGAGCTCATTTATTCCCTTTGTTTCAGCCGCCTTCTTGGGTAACTTTTTCCATATGCTTACATCCTTGCCTCACAACGGATTTTTTTTTTTCTTTCTCATCCAAAATGGCCTGATTGAACTCTTAGAAAAGGCCATATACTTGGATATAGGACAAAGTGCTTCTAAAGATCCCCAACAACATTTCATTACTTTTGATGACCAGGATATATACAGGAGGCGGGGGGAGAGGGGAAGGAGAATTGCTGTGTTTAAAAGTTATTGACTGATGGGCAGTGATGCCAAGTAGGATGGAATTCAAGAACATGTTGTTGTTAGCATTGAACTCCCCACTCCCTCCGCCCCCCTGAAGTACACGAGACCAATCTAGGTTTGGAGCTAGAGTCTGTTGTTGTTGTTGCTGTTATTATTATTACTATTACTAAAATGTGGCCTTTATGTACTCTGTTGCCCCAGCTTGGCTTCAAGCCCTTCAACATGGTGACATTAGTATTCTTTATATTGCCTGTTGTGGACCAATTTTCTTCAGCTGTTGCTAAAACTTACTAAAATGCCAGATGTCATGTTGGAAACCTGAAACCTGAAAGAAGGTCGTAAATCACAAAAACAAACCATAAAAAAAATAATAAAATACCCTGAGTGCTGTGCTCTGGAGCTTCCCAGCTTCAAGTCTCCCTTTGTTCACCTCTCCCCCTCTCCACTCTGCCGCTCTCCCCACCTCCGTCTTTCAGGGTCGGGGTGTTGAGGGTGTCCAGCAGTTTCTCACCCAAGGCTTGATGGTGTGTTTTGCAGATTCTGAGCAGAGCACTGGTTCAGACTCGGAGGTGCTGGCTGAGCGGACTTCCTGCTCCTTTGACACGCACGCTGACCTGGGCCCGGGTGCTGCAGGCCCTGTGCCTGCTGCCATGGCTTCCATGGAGGAGATCCAGGTGGAGCTGCAGTGCGCTGACCTTTGGAAGCGGTTCCATGACATTGGGACGGAGATGATCATCACCAAAGCGGGCAGGTAAGGACATGTTCCTTTGAATGGCTACATTTAAAGGATGGAGGTCAAAGTAGGAGCTGTTCCATTTCTTTTTTTCATTTATTGGTGGTAGGTAGCACTGGTGAAGCCAAAGTCATGTGCACTCATGTTTTTGCATCTGGACATCTTGGTGAAGCGATCTTGTGTTTTCTGTGACTTTGCCATTTTTCTCCAAGGGCCACAGAAACCTAAATCACCTCTAGCCTCACAAACATTTCTGCCTACACGTTTCAGTTAATATTGGAGATCCATGGTACGTAACAGCCAAACCGACTGCCAAAGCAAGTGTTTCTTCACCACCCATCGTTCTCAACAGAACAAGTTTGCTCCCCAAGCAACAGCTTGCATCTTCTAAGGCCTTTAAAGCAGCCAGATGTTTTTGTAAGAATTTTGGTTTTGGTACGAATTGGGTTTGGTTTATCTTCTGAGCCCTGCTGTCGATCCACTGTATTTATTGAAAGTATTACAAAACTTTCATGCATACTGGTGGAAACTCTTGCAAATATTTATGTAGGATAATAAAAGTTTTTAAAACACAATTTCTCTTTAAAATACACTAAGCTACTCCTTCATTGGTATCTTTCAATTTTCTTGAAGGACACAGTTTTGTTAGTTATCTATTTGCGCTGGATACTCAATGTACACTACATTATTTAAAATTCATGGAAATTCTATGAGGTCAGATATGATAATTCAAAATATGGATGAGGATGTGAAGGCCCAAAGAGATTGACTAACTTGACTACAGCCACATGGGCAATAATGGGCAGCTCCAGAATTCTACACAACTCTGTCTGGCTCTAAAACAATGGTCTCAACTATTTATAACTCTGCACTGTTAAGAAATGGTTGTAGTTCTTGCCCCTTGGGTTCAAAATGAAAATGATTTAAATAAAGATAAACTGGGGCTACACTTCTTGAGTACATAGGGATACTTCAACTGAAATAAAAACAACAATGCTGCTTTCATATTTTCCAAGCCATTCTATGCAGTCTCACATCCTGGAGACCAAAAAGACCTACCTCATTGATCAAAAGCTGTCTTCATGAACATGGACATTTAAAGTAAAAGAACATTTTGATTGGGTTCAGTTAACTTCAATGAGTATAGAGAAACCTCCAAGTATAATAAACCACCACAAAAACATGAGGTTAAAACGAACCTGAAATATTGTTCATTTTCTTTCTCTTCTAGAATTGTTTTCCTTCTCTAAGTTTTAGCAGTGAATAAAACTATTAAAACGCTTCTTAGGAGGCACAACTTTGAAGGAGAATTACTTTCCATACCATCTCCTTTTTGTTGCTTGGGTTTCAGTTCTACATTTTGAGATGTTATGGTGTAGAAGGAAATAGAACAATTCAAGGAAAAAGTGTTTATTCTTTTTCTTAGTTTTGAGCAAGAGGCTTGGTTTGGAGAGAGAGGGAAAATTACTTTTTTTTTGTCTGTAAGATTTTCCAGTTTTTGTCTTGGATTTTCACTTTCTACTATTGGGTCTGTGTATTTTGGCCATTTTTGTTCTCAGTATCATACCCTTGTTTCCTGCACTTCATTGAATTCAGTTCATCTGCGAAGTTCATCGACAACTCTTCTGTGACCTCCTTTTGTGATTTCTTCTGCAGTGTTTTCTTTTCCATATTTCTACCTTCACAGATTGACTTTGATTCCTGAATCTATGTGGATAACCACAGGACAGACAGACAGTTTGTTCTTTAGTCGTACCCCTTTATTTAGGTTTAGAAATTACATTCATTGCTTCTGTATCACATTGCCTCAGGTGTTTCAAAGAAGGCTTTCTCTTCTGTTGTTTCCTCCCTCCCCATTCCCACAGTTGTTTTCTTCCTTTTCACTTCCTTTTCCTCTTCCTATGTAGTCTCCTTTTCAATTTTCATTTCAATTTCCATTTTCTTAGTTAATGTTAGTTATGTATGACTCTCTTTTATTTTTCCTGCTCAGGGGGGCTTAGTTACCATCTACTCCTCACACCTAAACTGTAATCCTGTTATTCAGAAACACTGTTGTCTACAAAGCTTTGTCTTTGAATATAGCAACATAATCTGTGTAATCAGCACCATGGACAGAGGTACGTGTAGGGCCTAATGGCCTTAGAAGACAAAAGAATTGGCCTAAATTTAGTCATAAAAATAAAACCAAACACATCTCACTTTGTAAACCTGAAAAATTATTTTTTCTCTAGGGTATTCTGACTTCACTTGGTATTCTGTGCTAAAATGCTAACAAAAAGAAAAAGCAACTTTTGATATATTTTTAAGAAGCGAACTAAAATATAGTCATAGAGTTTTGAAGCAAGAGGGCACTTTGGAGATGACCTAGTTCCTTTCATTTGTGTTAGAAGGGATGGGGTTAAAGGACTTACCAAAGGCACCCAGCTCATTCATCATTGATTGGCTGCCTTCTCAAGCCCCTTACTGGGGATTGAATCTGCAACCCGGGCATGTGCCCTTGACTGGAATCGAACCCAGGACCCTTCAGTCTGCAGGCAGATGCTCTATCCACGGAGCCAAATCAGCTAGGGTGACAGGTAGCTTTTCTACTTTAGGTCATATAAAATGTTCCTGATAAAACAGTTAATCAGTTTGAAAACACCTAATCCCTTTTCTTGAAATCACCAGAAAATAAGTTAATCTTTTTCAATGTAACAAATCTCTATAGGTGGCTGAAAGGAACCACATTTTCTTATCACAGATAGCAAGTTAGAGGACTTCCTCTCTATCTCTGGCAAGATGCTCTTCAGCCACTTATACATATAGGACAATTCTAAGTCATTGTTATTAAAAAGGCAATTACTAATCTATATTTAAATCTATAACCAAGGTTCTCAAATTTTTGGAATTAGTGTGGATCAAGGTGCTTAACAAATGTTAGATTTAGTCATTATGAGTAGCCCACCATCAAATTTCATTAGTGCACTATAATACTAAAACATAGGGCTTCTTAATTAAACTTGTGAGGGCAGAGGGAGAAAATCTAAATATACCAATAGAAGCTTCTGAAAAATTATAAAGTGGGAAAGAAGGAACAGTTAATTACATATTCTTTGAAAATACTTAAGAATTAGCCATCATCCCTGTTATAAAGACTATGGTCTCTCTTATGCTTTCCCCAAATATGATTATGATGTCACTGACCTCATACGGAAGACATTTGCTTTTTGAGTTGCTTTTGTTGGAATGTGTGACTAGAAAGCCCCTCATATAAACAACCAGTGCACATTTGCAAGATGGCTGTCTGGGGCCAAAGTATGGTCTTTGGCCGTGAAATGAAGCAAAGCCAATTAGGCTGTATGTGGATCAAACCTGTGACCTTGACCTCATTAGCACTGTGCTCTGCCCAGCTCAACTAAATGGCCCCAGATGGTTAAACTTAATGTAGCATTTTGTGTACAAGTACCCTACAGAACATTCAGGCAATCCAACTTTTTGAACCGAGCACTTTTTATGTCTGGCTCCTAAATGAATGACATACAAAAAGAGCTTGATGTTTTTCTTCTTTCTTATGGCTAAAGAAGAATGGTGAATTTTATTCTAGACTCGTTGAAACACAATACCTCTTTGGGTTGCTCCCTCTTCAATTATGAGAGTAGTTGTAAAGTGCCATATCCTGACCTCGCTTGCTTTGGCAAGTTTAACAAGCCATTGTGGTAGAAACAAGGTATTGCCCAGAGGCCACTAGAATTCATTTGGTATTTGCTCCCTATTCCACAGGGTCTTTCTCATGACACACATGTTGACAGCCTGAGAACTTGCAGAAATTTTTCTACATTTTACCCATTAAAAAAACACTTTGGTGGCCCTTTGTTTGGGAATGGTAGCACCTTCCTTTTTTTCTTAAGACATTATTTTTAGAGTGGTCACTTTCAAATAGACTCAGCCAATCAGAAATATTTTATGATCAGCAACAACAGCTGTGATAAGCTATTTGGAGAGTAAGATGATTATAAATTATTCAAGTATGGTAAGCATATGAGTATAAGTATATTCAAGAATGTTATAGCCTAATAAGAAATGTATGTGTGGATTCATACACATCATCCATTTATCTAATTACAGTTATGTATGTGCCCTTTGTGTATATGAATCATCAAATAGGTCAATGTAAGTTAAGAAGAGGCACTATTTAAGCAATATAAGTCCTCAGCATATTTTATAGTGATAATTCTGTAAGTGAAAAAAAAATAAGCTAACTTTGAGAATTAGAGGACACTGAACTTTGGCATTCTTAAAGTGCTTAATGAGAAGAGACTTTCTGAGCTTTTACGTCTGCTGCTTCTTCCCCTCTGATTGCTCTGCTTCCTACTTTATTCCCCTTCATAGGAGGATGTTTCCTGCCATGAGAGTGAAAATCACTGGTCTGGATCCACACCAGCAGTACTACATAGCAATGGACATTGTGCCTGTGGACAATAAAAGATACAGGTAATTAATGACTCTGAAATGTGGAATTGTGGGTATCACTAAAATTCTAGAACTATTCTTTAAACTCATTTGATGAAGTATTTTAATAGTGCACTGTATAATGCTCTGTACAGGGAATAAGGATGGAGAATATGCCAATGGCCTGTGGCAGAACACCAGGCAGGAAGGAGTCACTAGAGGCAGGAAATCAGGACTCAGTAATGGCTGGGTCTGGAATTCATCCCCACTGCATCTCTGGAGAGAGTGGGATTGTTTATAGTCTGCCAGGGTAGCAAAAATCCAATGAAATTAAGTCTAAAATTACTTCTGTTAACATTGAAAGCAATTAACATATTGAATGATTTGGTTTATGAAATGCGGAGGTAAAATGATTGATTTTGAAGAGGGGAAAGAGAAGTAGACCTATACAGTACATTCAATCATATATTTGAAAGATCACCCTGTGGATGGTGAAGGAAAAGAATAGAAGAATTGGGTGAGACCTTAAGAAGAACATCTAGTTAGAGTTATAATTCATTGATATGGGTTGTGAGTGAGTTTGCTAAATATTTTTCCTTCAAAATCATGAAAAGCCAACATAGTCTCCATGGCTTTTGGATGGCTCACATGGAGTTCTTGTCTGAAACAAGTTGGGGCTTAATTGATCTCTTGAGATCTCAATCCAATCAGTGAATCATGGCTGATTTTTGAAATGCCTGAGAACTTGGCCCTAAATCCATGAATTTGCAGGAGAGAGATGAGTGGCGAAGACCAGGACTAGTGTGGTGGGTGACAGAGCTGTCCCACAGAGAAGTGGTCTTGAGTGCAGGGCTTAAGAAGGGAAAGGCTTCTGATCTTTTTAGAGGATCTTGGGAGTTGAGATTAGGACTCAGTGCCTCTGTTTGCCAGGTCCCAGGGCCCACAAGCTCCTTTACTAAGAAACAGGAAGCGTCAGATCCATGGAGAGCAGCCTTCAGAACTACAGGGCAATTGGCAAAGTCTGGAAAACTGACCTCCTTTGCTACCAACAGCATCTCATTTCCAGTGGCTTTGTGGGAAAATAATGTGGGAGATGATGACGTTCAAGATGGAGTTCATCAAAGAAAACACTGGGAAGACTTGGTGTTGTTTCTGGGGATGGTGGCACTAAGGCAGAGGCCCTCCATTTTCCTAGAAATGCCTCAAAATCGAGATCTCTGGCAAGGAAATGGTTAACAAGTGAGCTGCTTGGAGGGTCTATGCACATGGCTGTGTTTTATAGGACGATATGGAAGATGTTTTTAATAAGGAACCAAATCCTGAACAAGTGGCCAACAGATTATATGGTTTGCATTTGGAAGGTGAAAGGTTGCAGTAAAATACCTTTTCCATAGCTAGGCACGTGGGTTCAGGATGCCTGTGTGCACACAGGGGTGCAAAGCAAGGAGAAGGAGAAGAAAGAAAAAGGACTGTGAGAATGTTTTTCTTGTGAGGGCTGCAGCTTTGATCATTAACCACAACACCTTTTTGCTCTCCCCCACCCCACCCCATCTCATTCTCCATTTCCCCTTATCTTTCCTTCTCTTTTTCTCCTTTGTGTACTACTTCTCCATTCTTGTCATCTCTTTGCTACTCTCTCCTGTCCCTACTTGCTTTCTGAACCTTCTATTCCCTCTCTGCATACCTCTCTGAATTCTCCTCTCTCCCTCTCTCAGATACGTGTATCATAGCTCCAAGTGGATGGTGGCTGGCAACGCTGATTCCCCTGTGCCACCAAGAGTTTATATACACCCTGATTCTCTAGCTTCCGGAGACACTTGGATGAGACAGGTGGTCAGTTTCGACAAACTCAAGCTGACCAACAATGAACTGGATGATCAAGGACATGTGAGTCAAAGAACCCCATCTCCCTCTTCCTCCTCCCTGCTGTTCCCCTTTTTGCTTTAGAGCCCACTAGCCCCAGGCTTTTACAAACAGGTAAAATAAGAATCTCCATGCCACTCTAAGTCATCTTAAGAAAATAAGCATAACATTTTTTTTATTCCTGTGACATTTCATTTATTACAAATCTAACATTTAGCAAACGTCTGCTATGCATCAGGTTGTGTTTATCATACAGAAGTCTTGTGCTCCAGGTACTCACAGTCTAGTCAGGGGAGAATTCAGAGACAGAAACACAGGACAAATAAAAAAATGGTGAAAGAAATCACAACATTCATAACAATGCACAGGGAAACAACTGAAGTGACAGTTTTGGCTGATTGTCGAGGGAAGAATTTATAAATTCTGGCTGAATTTCTAAGAGAATTATAGGCCTTGAGGCTTTCCAAGTATAATTAGATCACCTGATGCTATCAATTTACCTTCTGCAGTAAAACATATACTGAATTTTCACTGAATGACATGATCCATATTGGGTGCTATGGGAAGACTGAAGAAGCTAAAACCATGGCTCACATCTTGAAGGAAATGACAATTTTCTGAGGAAGGGAGAATGTACTTACACACTACTCACTCTCACGTGACATAAGAGAATGTCTATAAATTCAGTAACAAAGTGCAAATAACAGCTTGTAGAATATAAAGACAGCATGAGCCCATGTTGCAAATTTGAAGCAGGAGGGAACCACCGTCATGTGGCAGAGGTCTGGGACCTTTTAGCGGAGTGACGTCTACTGGTACCAGAGCATCATTCAGCATTTACCCAGTTAAAGCAAACGTATTGCATCCACCGCCCATGATCGGGATAATTTGCTATATGGTTCCATATGATGCTCTCTAATCACTTAGTCCTGCCTGTGGTGGTCAGGTATACCGACTTCTGGTTTCTTGTACATCCCGCCCCCTGATTTCTGGTTTCCTGTACATCCCACTCCCAATATGTACTCTTTCTAAAATGCTTCTACTCCGTGATTTTATTTGCATGAGAGCTTGAAAAGATGTAGGGACCTTAGAGCCAACCCTGTCTTAATGTTTCTCCTTCTCATTCCAGATCATTCTGCACTCCATGCACAAATACCAGCCTCGAGTTCATGTGATTCGCAAGGATTTCAGCAGCGACCTTTCACCCACCAAACCTGTTCCTGTTGGGGATGGAGTGAAAACGTTCAACTTTCCTGAGACCGTGTTCACTACGGTCACAGCCTATCAGAACCAGCAGGTAAGAGGCTGCCTTGAGAGTTTCTGGCGGTATCTCTTTTTAAAGGAGCTTATTCAGGCTTTTGGTAAGAAAGGCTTTGCCCTTCCACATGGCACTGAGCATGGAATGAGAGACAGCAGGCTTGCAGGGCACATAAGGCACCCGTGATGACAAGGCAGGAATGCCTAGGAGCAGCTGGCATGGTCTCGATTTAGATCAGAGACCAGATCTTTGCTCAGGAGGAGCAAACCTAAGTCATCTTCATGTCTCTCTGTACATGTAACCCATGTTCATAATCTCTACCACATCCTGGCAAGTGTTTCTCATTTGCAAGTTCTGAGGTTTGATCCATTCCTTTCCTCTTATCTGCACTTTTCCATGTATCCCAGCACCTGGCTACACTAGAGGCAACAGGTGTCTAAAATTCCATTTAAGACCCATGGCTTCACTTACACTTTCAGATGAAATTTACTTACCTGTGATCACAAGCTACACCCTAAGACCTGTATGTTTTAATGTCAGTAGTATGTCCATTAATTCCATAAATATTTAGTGGATACTGATGAATGAACTCATTGAGATCAGTTCTGGAGACCAGGAGGGTCACTATTGTAACTCAGGCTGAACTTAGAAAGCCACAGATCACTGTGACAATGAAAGGAAACTGAACATGGGTACCTGAAATCCCTTTCTCTTCCTCAAACTTCTCTCATAGGCACTGTCCTGTGTCAGAGTACATTCTCACTGTATACATATTTTGTCTATATCTGGACTGGGTTAGGGGCTGTAGTGGTTTGGAAGGGGTGGGAAACCATAATTAAGATAATGAGATTTGACAGCAGACATATCTGGTTTGATTTATGACTTTTCTACTGATGAACTGTATGCCCCTGAACACCTTTCTTACCCCTTTTAACCTGTGTTTCCTGGTCTGAAGATGTTCTAGCGTCACAGAGCTACAAGGACTAGAAGAGGTAACATGTCTAAAGTCACTGACACAAATCTGGCATCCAATTAATAGCAGTCAGACATTGCTAAATGACTGGGTCCATAGACATGAAGGAACATGGGAAGTAGCGGCCATTTTAAAGAATTGCTCAGCCCTGACCAGTGTGGCTCAGTAGTTTGGAGCATCATCTCATGCACTGAAAGACAGCAGCTCAATTTCTGGTCAAGGCACATGCTCAGGTTTCAGGTTCAATCTCCAGTCGGGGTGTGTTATGGAGGCAACGAATCAATGTCTGCCTGTCTGTCTGTCTGTCTCTCTCTCTCTTTCTCCTCCACCCTTCCTCTCTCTCTCCAATCAATAAAAAACATATTCTCAAATGAGAATTTAAAAGGAATAACTTGCTCATTAAGGAGAAAGGGGATTGTTGGGAATTGGAAGAGCTGCCTTGACTCTTGAAGATATTATAATCAATAGGTAACTACTTTGATCTCTCTGTTCTCGTGTCATGTTGGTGAATTCATGATGTGCTGACATTCAAAACAGATGAGTCATACTCAATTCTGCCTATTTTGAAGTCAAGATAACAGCTTTTGCCTGTTTAACAAGCCTCCAGTCCCTGGATAAATCAACAAGCACGATTGTTTAACATTCCCATTGGCTGCATAGATATGATTTAATATAATGCAGTGACTTACAATAAAGCAAACTAACCCCAGCTCTTTCCCCCAGGAATCTTACGGTCTGCATCCTGTAAGTCAGAGCTGTGAGCAAACAATAATTTTCAGACCTGTCTTGAAGATGCTGGGTAGCATAACCTGCTCTCTTTTGTGAGCTATATGCACCTATTACTGTGTTTTTATTGCCCTCAACCTTCCAGAATGAGAACAATTAATATTTAATGGCCAAATTGTTTAGTCCTTATATTTCTTTTTAAGGGAATGGTTAGGAAGCCTATCAGAGTGAAGAAGAAAAAAAACAGTGGTAGGTTCATTGTTCTCAGGAGCTTGTTTGCAGTAACACAATGAGGAAAGTAGAAGAGAGAGCAGAATTCAAATGAAATGTTACCCAGTTTCCCAAGGAAGGAGTCTTGTCCACAGAAAACAATGGGCTGGACATTTGGAGACCTGAGCTTTAGTCCTAAATTTTCCACTAGTTACCTGTGTCACTGGGCTCTGTGTCTTTCTGGGCTTCAATTTCTTCTTCAAGATAATGAGCAGTTGGCCTATGCTTTCTAAGGTTTCTGTTAGCTCTGAATTTATAATTTCTCCCTCCTTTTCCCCTGCATGCTTTTTAATGAGAATTGGGAACAATTTATCGCTATCAAGCCGAAGCAATAGACGTGATTTTCAAGTATTAAAAATTATGAATGTTCACGTTTGTAAACTTGTTTAAACCCTCACAACATTCCAGACCAGTGTAGTTTTAGCAAGTCTATCCTTGAGAGGTGGGAACATGTTGTTTTGTTGACCTGCACTATTCATTTGTTAACAATGCTTTCTATTGACTTCCATCTTGTCACCCAGGCTGGACGCCTGACTCTCCCACATCCAATCTACCACTAAACTCTGATGCTTCTATTGATGCAATATTTTCTTCTTTTTAATCTCATTGCTTCTGCCCTTGTTCTGGACCTGCCCCTTTTCTCTCAACCTTGGGGTGTTGTGATAGCACTCGGCAGAGTCACCTGGACTGCAAGCTCAATGTCTCATTGCCGGATGGATCTTCCAAAAGCACAGCTCTCACTGCATCATTTCTGTGTCAGAAATTGCCAATGACTCCTCAGTGCCTTGGGAACAAAGTCCAGGATCCCAAGTCTTTCAATTAAGGTCCTCTGTGGCCAATTACCAACTACATTTCTAAGCTTACTTTTAATTAATCCTCATTAAGCATCCACAAGAGTTCAGCAATCTAGTTAGAATTTTACTATTTGTACTTTGTAGCTGCCTTACTTTTGCCTATCTTCTTGTCTTTGCAGAAATGTGCACCCCCCTTCATCTTTATCTGTCTAGAGTCCTTCTATTCTTCAAGTTTGGTGCAAATATTATCTCCCACCACCTTCCTTACTTTTTCAGCTGCAAATGAGCTTTCCCTCTTGAAAGTGTTAGTGAGTGTATCTCACTTGCTGACCTGTGTGTGTTTGTTCAGTCTTCCTCTCAATATTTTAAGCACTTTAAAAAAAAGGTTGAATGTGCTACAAAAAACTGTGCGACATGGTAGAAAAAACCAGGTTGATAGTTAAGAGACTTGAGTACTACATCCAGCTGTGCAGCGGATGGATTGCACTGCCTTTGACGAATCCCTTCACCTCGGTATTCTCATTTGCAAATTGGTGGTTTGGTCTGAATCAGTGCTTCTATGTACTCAGCCAATGGAGAAGGTTTTTATGGTCCATTGAAAGGTGAGAAAAATAAGAGAGAGTATAGAGACTTTTCATACATGTAAACATTCATTTTAATAGACTCTACAATTTTTATTTTGTCCTTTTAACTTTTTTGATGCTAGAATGTCATTAAGTTTTTGAAATAATGATGGCAAGAGATAGTAGACATTAAGTCCCTTCACTTGGTAGAATAAAAAATTGGAATATCAATGTTGATCTCTCAAATATTGGAAGGGGGAATTAGAATTGGCCTATGAAATTTTTAAGCCCAGAAACCACTAATTAAGATGGACAATTCCATCTCCATAATTCTAAGACATCTGTGTCTGTCCCATAATGCAGAGCTCTGAATATTTCCTTGGAAAATTGCTGAATGATTAGTTAACACCATTCTACTACCAGTTTCTTTATATATCTGTGGTTCTGCTTTTTTGGATATAAATAGTAGTGAAGTGTGAAGAAAGAGTTTCTATTTCATGAAATATCTTATGCTTTTCTTTCCCCTTTTCCTATTTCTTCCTTCCCCCCTCTCGGACTGACCCATAGACTCCTGGGGCTGCTAGCATACTGAAGTTATTATTACTGCTATTTGCTCTCAGCATGCCAACTTGGCCAGCCTGTGGCAGAGATGAAGGTACCCCATGCCCAGAATCTCATCGTGGAGAATAAGGTGGTAGAGGTTGGAATAAAGGTGACTCCACACTTTATGTGTTTTCTTGGAAGAGGCTGATGCCAACATGTCCTCATGGAATTAGCAGGAAATTTCCATTACAGAATCTGTCTTCTCTAGGGGGAAAAGCCTGCTGAATCTTGAGGGCTTTTTATTTTTCCCAAACAGGAAACTAGATTTCCAAAAAGATACAGCCCCATTCTCCTCAGGTAACACAGTCTTATTTCTTGATGAGAATTGGCTACAGGAACCAGGAAGTCTGCAACCACAGCCAGGTTTGTGTAAGCAAATCCAATAGGATTTCTGAGTCACTCATTATATATTAAACTAGTGAGCCAGTTTTACCGTAACTTTCCAATCAAATCAGTGTAGAATTTTCTATTTCATACAGGCTAAGGTTTAAAAAAAATCCCAATGGAATACCCTTCAAGCAGTATGATAAAAATAAGCATAACTAAGAGAGTGTTAATAAGGGCAGGCCCTATCCTGTAAAAACCATACCCAAGATTTAATTTACTTTGTAGGTTGTGTTATTTATGTCTGCACTGTGCATTGTGAGGTATATCTCATTTATTAACAGCCTCTATGTTACTAGGCAAAAAAAGTCAGTGAAAATGATTAAAATGAATGGTGGCAGGCCAGCAACCACTCCCTCATGTGCCACAGCCTTCAATAACTCAGACTGCACCAATCAGTGTAAGGTTATGGAAATAAAATCAGTGAACAAAAATGCTTCCATAACCTCTGTATTTTCCATGTCTCCTCATTATCATTGGACCGAGTTTGCATATAACTCCTGTAGAGTAGCTTTGGCTGCACGGGAAGCTACTAATAGATCTTGTTCTCACTGGAAGAACATTTAAGACTTTTGTCTGTAATGCCTACAGTGAAAGCAAACAGGATTGAGGGAACTGTTTGCTCTGTAGTTTTTAAGGCTTGTTATGGCTTTGGGACTGGTGATCCCTGTTTCCCACACCATCACTCCCTCCCCCTCCCTCCTTCCCCCTCCCTCCTCCCCTCCCTCCCTCCTTCCTCCCTCTCATATTCACTCATTGAACAAATATTTTACTGAGCATGAATAGCATGTCATATTAGATCCTGTTTAATAAAATGGTATATAAAATAGATAGGGTTCCTATCCGTAGAGCAGGGGGAGAAATATGTAAAAAATAAATAAATGTATACTAGTAATTGCCAACTATGTTAAGAGTAAAGACTGAATTAAAGAGGGTGCAGTTAAAGAGAATAGCAGGCCCTAGCCAGTTTGGCTCAGTGGATAGAGCATCTGCTTGTGGACCCCCAGGTTCGATTCTGGTCAAGGGCACATGCCCAGGTTGTGGGCTCAATCCCCAGTGGGGGGCATGGAGGAGGCAGCCAATCAGTGATTTTCTCTCTCATCATTGATGTTTCTCCCTCTCCCTTCCTCTCCGAAATCAATAAAAATATATTTTAAAAAAGAGAGAAGCAGCATGCTATTTTGGAGGAGTGATCAAGGAAGACCTCTCTCATGAGGTGACATTTAGAGTGAGACTTAGAAGGAGGAGGAGGAGGAGGAAGTAGCTTATGTGAAGAATACAGAAAGGAGCATTTTTTGTCTGGAGATAGAGTGTGAGGGGCCTGAGCAGGAAATGTTTGGCACATTCCAACACTGAAAGTAGCTCAGTGGGCTCGAGCCTGTGAACCAGGGATAGAGGAGTGTGGGTGGGGCCAGGCATGGAGTACAGTGGGAGTCACTGAAGAGAATGACATGATCCAGTTACATGCTAACAAAGATCACTTTTTTTGCTGTTTAGAGAAGAGATTGGACAGGGACAAGAGTGGAAGAAGGAAGATCAATCTGAAGGTTAGAGTAGTTTAGTCAATAGATGATGGAGATCTGGTCTAAGGTGGGGTGATACAGACAGACAACCATATTAGGGTCTAATTGATCAATGTTATGATGGAGTAGGGTTGAAAATGAACTACTCAAATGCATCCCACATGCTATCTCCTAAGTAAGACCTCAGAGCATTTCAACTTGGAATAATCCCTACATTCTCTAAGCACTCACAACACTCTGGCTTTATGGAAAATGCAATCACTTTCTGTTTTACATTGTAATTATTAGTGCACATGTCTTCTTCCCTAGATTATAAGCTCCTTGGGTTGGAAGAAAAGACAGTAACAGCCATGTACTGACTGTCCACCATTCTGCCACCTGCGCCACCATTCTGTCACAGTGCTTTGCACACAAAAGGCACTTGATAATAAATCAGTAATGAGTAGCACAACCACACTCTCCATGAAGTTCTCTGAATCTCACATTAAAAACTTTGAAACAAGTACAGAGATGTTGTTTTCCCTAACATTTGGTGGCATTTGTCTATTAAACTTCTATACAGGCCCCTTGGCCTGAGATCCAGTGAATTGTGGGAAACAGGTTTTCAACCGTTTCTACCAGGCCCATGAAATAGAATGTCGTTATATTTACAAAGGTCTGTGGAGGTCCCCGAAACACAGCAGCACAATCATATATCATAAACCCCTATCATAAATGGGTCGGACAGGATAAGCCAACTTGAAAGAGAAAATAAAATATTATAACCCTGACTTGAAAAGAAAATATGGTGTGTGGTTTATTGCTGTGGATTATGGAGGAAGAAATAACTGATTTTAAGTCAAGAACAGAATGCAGTGACAGTCTTTAAACTCAATTCAGTATTCACAGGGCAGACAGTGGACGTTGGAAAGCTAAAGCGCCAGGCTCCTGCTCTGGTCTTTAAAATACATGTAAAATTGCCTTTGCTGTATTTTTAGTGCTACATTATTAGTATGTCATTCTAGAGGCAAGGAACGTTGAGGGGGGAAAATAACAGGTACTTTCAAGTTTTTTCATCAGAATCTCACATTGCATTTTAAAGACCTTTAAAGACTGTGGCTTTGAGAAACTCTGCTCTGATGGAAGAGGGTCTTGAGTAGATTTGCAACATTGGAAAGAATTTGAACCATCCCAGTGATAAGTTCTGCAATTATCAGAAAAAGATGATATCAAATAATGAGATTCCCTTATTTCTAGAATGACTTTCCATTGAGCATGCCTTCCCTCCTTTTCTGAGCTCCCCAGCCCCCACCCCTAAGTCTCTATTACTTGAATGTAGAGAGTCATTCACATCTGGTTCAGACATGAAGGTATCGAAATATGTCCCATGACCAAGGCTGAAAGCAGAAACACTAGAGCACATATACGATTTTTTGGTCAGGCTTGTTCTAGTCTAGAGGCACGAGGACAACACATACAACCACCACAGAAACTGACAGAACTAGGATAGGATATAATAGAGAGGAGCTGATGCACTGAGTGGAGATTGACCAGATAGCTCCTAAGGACTTGTTCAAGCTGGGTCACATGGTTGTTTTGCTGGGTGTGCTCAGCCTTATTAAACTGCCTCTATTTCTTCTGATTCTCTTGTAAGCCTTGCAGATTGAATAAGATATGTTGTATTCTGCCCCCTCAAGTCGCATGTTTTTAGATTTTCCTTTGGGTTCAGCCTGACAAAAGAATAGCTACTTCTTGTGTCTTTTATGAGACCATTTCAGGTCATCAAAGGAACAATCCCTAGTGGCTAGAAGACACAACTTAAGTAAAATGGGTAATGCAGCCAATTATTTGGATCCTTCAGATGAGGCAGGTTGTCTTGGTGATTCCTCCTGATTGGCTTGGCTGAATGCATTCATTCATTATTCATTCACTTGCTCACTTATTCATTTACTCACTCATTCAATAACCACTTTTTAGGGGCCTCCTGTGTATCATGTACCATGGACCCAGTTTTCCATTTCAATACCTTTATCACCATTTTGGGGCAACAAAGGTGAATGGAAAAGAGTTTATGGAGTCATACTGGGAAAACCTTGTTTTTTAGGGAGAAGAGGGTCAGGTGGGTCAGACATCTGTGTGCCAGGCCCTAGTCCTATATCAACTTCATTTAAAGCTCCAACTAAAAGGAAATGAAATAAAAACACTAGCTGTTATTAACAGAATGACTTTTGTTATTTTTCTAGGAGCAACCAAAAAGGAAGTCCATTAATGAAAATACAATTCATGCTTCTTTGTTTGTTTCCAGATCACCAGATTAAAAATTGACCGAAACCCTTTTGCTAAAGGATTCAGAGATTCTGGAAGAAACAGGTAAGAATTGGGAAAGAGACTCATTGACACTTCTTTTATATGTGACGTTATTCCAACCACACCCCATTGGCTCCTGCTTTTTGGAAAACACTTGCATGTCTCTGTGCAAAGACAAATAGATAGCTGATCCAAGAGTGAAAAAGCTGCCCTTTAAAGGCTGAATTATCCAGATTGGTTGGTAAAACACTCTAAATTAAATTACCAGATCAAGTCCCTCATGGTGTTTCCTCCTCTACATCATACTTGGTAATTCAGGCACTTAAAACAAATTTTATGGTGATTTATTATAATCAACAGATGACTTTTTCTGTTAAGCATTTATATGTGGCTAGAGAACCTACAGTGATATCTCATCTATTTTTCATTATCAGAAAATAAGGAATTGTGGACAAATAAAATTTTTCACACAATTATTACTTTTAAGAGGTAAAACGTTGTTAAAAAATTAACCATTTTTCTGAAATGATTAATATGAAAACCTGAGATGTTTCTGCTTTAATAAAGAGAGTTTATAGAGCAGCACCTCTCTGGGTGCCCTAACATCACCATTGATTAGGTTGTTATATAGTGAAACTCTTAGGAACTGTTGACGTTTATAGAACTATTTGCTCCTGTTGTAAATGGCCTTGGAGACTATGGTGTTTTTCTAGTTAATTCTTTCTTCTCTCTAAATACCTCCTTTCTAAAATGAAAATCTGTTATCCACAGAGTTAAGAGAGAATTGAAATTGCCAGGGAAACCAGATTGATCTGTTATTCGATCAGAAAATTTCACTTTACACAAACCACACTGAAACAGCAAATGTGACATGCATGTCTCATAAAGTGTGTAGGCTTTGTGATCACTATTCACTTTAGTGTTAAAACATTTTCCAAATTGGGGACATTTCTTTACATCGGAATGACATAAATTGTTAGGAGTTATCTTTGCTATTTTCTCTGCAAGAGTTTTCAGATGAACTAATTTTATATTTAATCACTCCATGAACTACATAGATAGCACAGTCACTGATTATTTCCTTTACAAAATGATTTATGAAAGTTTTCTTTTTTATGAGACACTTATCATATATGTAAAAGCTTTTAGATTTCTATATAATTTTATTTACCTCAGAATTTTTTAAGGTCCCATCTATTGAATAAAGTAAAAGCCACTTAAATTTCCAGTTTGCAGATGCCAAAATTGAGTAATATGTTTTAGGTCAGGCAACTAGTTAGTGATACAGCTACGTGAGAACTCAGGCATATGGACTCCAGGCCAGATGCCTTCCTGCTCAAGGGCTCTTTGTTTAAAATAAGACAAAAGCCTTTGTTTTCAAAATGTAGCCAATGAAGAACGAATCCCTATTCCTTTCAGTTCAGAGAGATGGTCCTTTTCCTCACAATGCGTTTCTAGTCCATGTTCAGGTCACAGAAGGTGCCTGGGAGCTGCTTCCTGTTGCCTCCCTTCCTGGGCTGGCTCTCTGGGCATATTGAGGACCTTGTTAGTGATTGGAGCCCAAAATAGAAGCTGGCCCTTCAGAAAGAAGCCTAGGGTATTGGAGATCTTTAACTTGGAGTCCAGGGATGGACGTCATGGGTTCTGTGCATTTCCAGATATTGTAAGTAATATCGTGTGCGGATGATCAGGTGTGCATTTTTCCAGGGAGAGGTCTACAGCTTCCTTCATATTCTCGAAAAGATCTGTGAACAGCAGTTAAGAATTTCTGCTCTAGATACAACTGTATTTGCCCAGGGCCCAACCAACCCTACTGTCTTTAGTTATTCAAGTACTTTCCTTTTTTTTTTTTTTTTTTACTCTTGTCTCACCAGTGGCATTTATTGTGTTTATTTTCTTCTTGGAGCTCCAGAGCTTTTCTTCTTCTTCTTATTTTTTTCTTTGCTATACTTTCCTAGTGGAATCCTTATTTGTCAGAGGCATGACCTGGACGGAGAATCTGAATAGATAGGCTGTACTGACCAGCGTTAGAGCTGGGCTGTGGGGTTGGAGCCACATTTTAATGGACTTAAGAATAAGGCCATGCACCTTGAAGCATTTGCCACTGGTTATGAAGTTGTGATGACATCTCAGTTCAAGTCCTGAGGTCCCTCTGCCTCCTCAGTGGGCTGGAAGGGACCTTGACTCACCATGGGGCCCTGGCCTGTGTCTGCTCTTATGGCTGGTTAATGTCTACTGTTCAGTAACTGCCTATCCTGCCTGGGGAACTGCTCTTCTTTGTAAGGACTCTAGGAAAGCAGAACTATAGTCTTCACTTGCCCGTTTCCATGCTTTATTTATTTACTAGAGGCCCAGTGCACGAAATTCGTGCACTTGGAGGGGGTCCCTCAACCCAGATTGTGAGAGGGCACAGGCCAGGCCGAGGGACCCCACCGGTGCATGATGGGGGCTGGAGAGGGACGCGAGAGGTTCAGTCGGGGAGGGACTGCGGGAGGGCTCCAGTGTGTGTCTGGCCTGTCTCACTCAGTCCTAATCGGCTGGATCCCAGCAGCAAGCTAACCTACTGGTCGGAGCATCTGTCCCCTGGTGGTTAGTTCAAGTCATAGAGAGCAGTTGAGTGGCCTTAGAACATCATTAGCATATTACACTTTGATTGGTTGAATGGATGACCGGACACTTAGCATATTAGGCTTTTATTATATAGGGTTTTTCTCATAGCCTGGAAATACCTCATTAAGCCCCATTAAGCCCTAGCTGGTTTGGTTCAGTGGCTAGAGCATCAGCCTGTGGACTGAAGGGTCCCAGGTTCGATTCCAGTCAAGGGCACATGCCCGGGTTGCGGGCTTGATCCCCAGTAAGGGAGCATGCAGGAGGAAGCTGATCAATGATTCTCGCTCATCATTGATGTTTCTCTCTCTTCCTTTCCCTTCCTCTCTGAAATCAATAAAAATATATTAAAAAAACACAAAAAAATAAAACCTGCACGCTGTTTTAAGTAATATTAGTAATTATAGAAGTTATCTGTGATCAAGCGCTTACTGTGCTCCAGACCTTTTACTTACATTCCTTCTAATCTTCAAAGCAACCTGTATTTTACAAATAGGGAAACCAAGGCTCAGAGAGTTTAAGCAGCTTTCCTAATGTCACACAGTAAAGCTGGAGGAGGGACTGAAACCCAAGTCTGCCTGACTTCCAAACCCATGCACTTTCTGCTCTATGAGGCCAATGATTGAAACTGAACTTATTTTATGTTCAACAGGTATGGAGAATAGATTTTTTTCCAAAAAACCTTCACCTATTTAAAGATGAAGGACCTCCTATTTTCTCAATAAAACAACCTGTATAGACTAGTACTCTGCCCTTCTTTGTCTGCTTCCCCAGGACTTTGTCATCTGCTTTCTGCACCCCTGTAAACAAGGTGCTCCCTAACAGAGGCAGGAAGTCAGGCTGACCTTCGCTGGCAGGTGAAACTGTGAGACACTGACACTGAAAACCTGTGTCATGATGGGGCAAGGATGCTCATTAAAGGCAGAAACCATCTTTGTCTCCCAGTACTCTGGGAAGCTGGACTAAAATACACTGTTGTGGCCCTTGTATTTTCTCTTTGAAAAGCTCCAAATTATCCGATTATCACAATTTAATGATCACTAGCTGCCTGCAGGATCTGATGAGGGCGAGAATGACTAATGCCATTGTGCAGATGGGACGGATTGATGGGCGAGGATCTAGAGGATTATCTGTAAATCTTCTGGCGGTTTGTGCCAATATCAGAGCCCAGTTTGTCACCTTCCAACCGGTGCCTCATCTGTTGCCTTTCTCTTGCTAACAGAGTGTTCTTATGAATCTGTGATCCTCCCCAGGCCTTTTAGACATTGAATGGCTCATACAGATGAGCATGGTTTGACGAGTTGCATATAAATGTACCCCAAACATACGGATTACATTTCCTTTCAAAACACATGGGCTTAAAAATTAGGGGGAAAAGCGCTCGGCCAATGTTTTTTGGTTTTGCAGAACACAAAACATTTGTGGAATACTTTGGAGTCCCAGAATTTGCCAAACCTCAAACCAAAACATGTTCAGGTTTGTTGATCTCAATCCTTCCTAGCGCAACACAGAGGCCCAGGAAGGGAGAAGTGTCAGAGGAAGGATGAGGAGGACACAGCCGCCTGATAGTATCTTAAGATGCCTCGTGCCAGTCTCTAGGCCAGTAAGCCTCTCATTGCAGCACATCGTCCTGCGTCTGGGCTGACAGCAGTGCCCGCTGAGGGTAGCCAGGGTGAGGATACTTATTTCCCATTCTTCCTTTTTCAATGTAAAGAGATATCCATGGAGAAATACTTCTGGCTTCTCGCCCCATCGCTTCCTCCTTCCCCTTGATGGGGAACCAAGGTAACTGATCTGATTGCTGAGTCTGGGAGGAGGAACCCTTCAGGACCTGCTTGCCTGCAGAGAGTGGGCCTTCTGGGCTCTTTCCACTGTATGGTAAGCCCAGCAGAAGAGGCCCACAGTTTGGGGGAGTAGCTTATTTCAGTGGAGTTCTAGCCCCCTCATTCAGCCTTTATGCCTATGCCATAGTCTCCAGACCCCTTTGCCAACAGTCAAACTGGTATTTTGATCTCCATTTCATCAGGCTCCTAGGTCTTTCTTGGAAATTATTCTGAGTTCAAATAAGGATAAGAGGTGATAGTCACGGGGCCTTCCAGAACCCCAACAAGAGCCTGAGTCCAGTGTCAGCCCTGTGGTGTCACCATCATTGGAGCCTGTCATGGTTCCTGCTTCTTTAGGAATCGTCATTCACTCTCTGGTGTGAGAAGGTCATCACCCTTCAAACTCTGCTTATGACGCTTCACCTTTTTTTCATTTGCATGTAACCAGGTCCCTGATGAGAAGTCTCCACCAGAAAGACACACGTGTGTGTGTTCATGTGGGTGCATGAATGTGAGTGCGTTTGTGTGTGTTCACGTTTTTACTTGATTTTACTTTCAGACATGGTCTTTGCAATGGGTGGGAGATTTTACTTACTTCTATTGTTCCTCCTTCCAGATTCCTCAGAAATAATGTGGTCTAGATCTGGCTTTGGGTGGGAAGTGGGTCAATACATTCTTACCTTTAATCAGACCTAGCCCCAGGACACAATTTCCAGCATTACCTCTGGGAGGTAACTCCTCCTGGGAGGAGACAGTAGTACCCTCCTGTTTGGGGGTAGTGGGGTAGATTCCTTCAGCCTGAGATGACTGTTGTCTTGTGCTCTGGGTTCTAGGACTCTGCCCCCTGCTGGAATGTAAGCTCCTTGAAATAGGACTCTACCTTTTCCAGCTTTCTATTTTTAAATTTTCTTCCTATAGTGCCATGTATACAGAGTAAAATAATACTTGTTTGTTTAGTACAAAACAGTAAACAGAGCTAGGGAGTGGCAGAGAAATGAAAAACCAGGAACTCTGGAGCAAGAAAGCCTTACGCCAACCAAGGCTGATGGGGAGCTAGCTTTGGACACCAAATAAGAAGGGAAGAGAGAATGAATTTATAAATAGGCTTATTTTGAAAGAGTAAAGGCAATTTTGGTTCCAATCTGCGATGGACCGCTGCTGTGAGACACTGATTTATCCTAATTGTGGATTAGCCACCCCTCCCACCCCCTGCCCTTCAGGCCAGCTGAGCTGGCTCTGGATAGTGGGGACCGGTCTGCGCTGCCTGGCTCCCTGGAAAAGGAGGACACCCAGTAGGTTTCAGAGTCTGTGAGCCTCAGGGAAGCAGGGGTCCCAGGGGCTGAGCCCAAGCACAGTAAGGTTTGGTTGAGAAAGGTCAGTAGCAAACTGAGAGGTAAAATTACATCTTTGGGGGTTTGCCACCCCAGTGGGAAGCCTGCTCCAAAGAGAAGACAAAGGTCATGAAACTGCAGAGAAGCAAGAGGCTTTGCTGTGAGTGTCACGGTCCAGAAGCAGCCGCAGGAGGTGCGTCCGTTCACATGCCTGGACAGCCCACTATGCTCAGCTAGGGGGAGCATTGCAACCACAGACCTTGTGCTGGGAAGGGGCAGCTGGAGGAGCAGAGGAGAGAGGGCTCCTGGGGCTCTCGGCACACATCTGATGTGAGAGCCTCGTTGTTGTCAGGGTGGCTGCCAAGATTTTCCAGAAAGCCCAAGTCAGCTTGGGAAATTTCATGTAATTCCCAGGGACTTCCTCCAAAGCAAACACATACATAAAAAAGGAGAAGATTGAAATTTTGATCTGTCTGGGGACTGAGAGGTTCTATGAACTTGCTTTAAAAGTGCCATAAAGTCCACGACTCTGGGTCCTCCTCTGTCAACAGCCTCCATCCTGCCTTTGACCTTGTACTTTACCCTGACTTCCAGGCTCATTGCGTCTACAACAACTGCAGAGGGGGGCTCTCTCATGTGACGTGGTTTCCTCCACATGCTCCTAGCTGGCCTGGCGCCCCAGCTCTGCTGTTGGTACCACGAGAGGTCCCAGGTGGAGTGGCCCTTCTGTAGTTCAGGGAGTTGGAATACTTCAGGAGGGTATCTTTTTTTCTAAGGGGTCCACTCTTGGAGGCTTGAACCAGGACACTCAAGTTCCACATCAGAAAGGAGCTGGTGGCAGGCCCTGAATGATGGGGCGGTTGGTTTATATGAGCAAATCGTTTTAATAGGTTGCCCCTCACTGAAAAGTGACAGGGTCTGCAGGATGAGGTGTAGGAAGCAATTTGAATCCTAGCTAATTGTTGGCCGGCACTGTTGTTTGCTGGGAATGTGACTGGCAGGTGGCAGTCTGACTGGGTGCCTAACGTCCCTTCGCATATTGTTTCAGGGGATGGTGATCTAAAAATGGAGCCATTAAATGCATTACAGGGGTGGATGTATTTGTTTGCTGGAAGAGGATGCTTAACGAGGCTCATACTTAAGCCAAAGAAAGGAATCTCTACTGGTGGTGAGGAAAATATTTGGGAGTAAACAATTTTC